>NC_134829.1:22882576-23482576 GCF_004210375.1 Tachypleus tridentatus | reverse complement strand
TCTGATCTGCAGGGTTCACAACTTGTTGTCCTACGTGCTCTATTCAAACACAAGTTGATATTTTTAATCAAAATTTACACATTATTTTTCATTTAATAACTATAATTTTATTCACTATATTATTATAGTTCAGAAATTACCACTTTGTAACTGTTCAAATCAGTTCTTTTGCCATACTAGTTATATATATTTGTATACTTTTGAGGTTCAGGTGAGTTATTCATTCAATGGATAATTTACAGCCATGTGACCACATATTTTATGTCTAAATCATCTTCAATATTGAGGATCTACAACAGTGTTATTTTGTTTCAACACAATATACATAATACAAATAAATACGATTAAAACAAGAATTTATTAAAAATAATTAATAAAATCCTAAAATGTACCATTCTATGCATGCTTGTATAAAACAGAAAACTTCTATATAGGAATCATGTTTATATAAATTGAAAATGCATATAAACTCAAGTTGAAGAGAGGTTTATCATTGATAATATGAAGAGTGTATCTTCAGTACAATACCTTGAATTGCATCAGCAGGATAAACAAAAGCACTTGGCACAAATCCTTCCTGACCATCAGAACGAACTATCCAAAACCAATCTGGATCTTCACGATTCATAACTGTCACAAGCTCACCCCGTTCAACACTCACATCATTTTCATCCCTAGCTATGAATGTATATAACACAATAAACCTTCCTGCAGGATCTTTGAAAAATGGATGGACATTGGGCAAGGACACTTGAGATGATGACTGTGAATTCTGCAGTCCAAGACTGCTTATGCCTTTTTTAACTTGATGTGCACCACCAAAACTCTCTGCATCAGAATGCTGTCCGCCACTGTCACCTGAGAGAGTCCCTCTCGAAGAAGTTTGGTCAAGTTCATGCTCAGTCTCATTTCTTGGAAGTTTCTTATGTTTGACATTTAGAGCTAAGTCAGCTGGTTGCGTACCATATGGAGCACAGTAAGAATGTGGAATAAAGCCTTCCTGGCTGTTCTCAGCTATTACATACACCCAGTCATTTTCCTGGTAAAGTACATTTACAACCTGACCTCTTCTGACTTCTAATTCATCATCAACACAAGGAGTAAAGTCATGAAGTACAACCACCTTGGAGTCTGGAGACAAGCCATTTTCTTTTTCTATTCCAACTCGGACTAAAGTTTCAATGCTAGCACTTCCAGTGATACGACCAATACTGGGTGTTCTGGATGAAAGCTTGTCTCCTTCTGTATAGAACAAAAACAAACAAATTTTCTGACCTTGTAAGTTGAGTATTGTTGATAAAAATCCTAAAGTCTTTGCTGAGTGCTTAGCTTGGATGTTAAAAAAAAACAAACAAAGAATGAATTAACAGAATAATAATTGGTATATCTAAGCTCTGATAAATGGTACACACTTTTGGATTTATAATAAAGTTAATCTAATTCAGATTCTGACAAGTCATAACACAATGCAATAATCATGTGAAGTATAAAAACAATTTTGTCCATCGTATAGTTTGCAAATTGTACTTGCATGACATCTATGACCTCCTAAACACACATCTAAAATGTATCCCCATTTGTTAAATCAGGTATTTTCTCCATTAAAAAAAAATGTTATAAAATAAGAAGGTAGGGTAACTACTAAAGTTAATTGACATAAAATTCCTAACATATTGAATAAGACTCTGTACAAGGTTTTAACGTGCACAATTTGCCCCCCACTGTGCACATGGGGTTACTAATAAGTTATGTTATTAAATAGTCACAAGTATCACACATATTGCAAAAGATTTGTCTTACTTCTAAGAAGCTCAGGTAAACCTCATGTAGCTTTGTGCAAAATTCAAAATAAATATTTCTAAGAGTTAAAATGTATAAATTTTTGGATGAAACAAAAACTAAAAATAACATGAACAAAAGTATGATATATTTGAAAAGGAAATTTTTCCATAACAAAACAAAATAATTTAATAATATAAAAACCCCACTATCACCCAAGGCATCAAAATTGTTACACGTGTTTGATAAAATTCATGTCTGTGTTGATAAAGGCAACAGCTAAAGTGCAGACAGAACCATGGTGGAGAAAAGCCCTAGTAGCTCTCGCATTTTATGGTTGAAAAGTCTTTCAGGAAGTTCAAAAGCTGAAACTTTTTAGGTTTAAAAATCTTGGTTGAAACTTCACTATTTTCAATGTGTTAAATCCCTATTTATATTTTGATATTATTATCAAATATACATATCACCATATGACACGTCATCCACGTTTAACTCGTGCTATCCCAGATGATTAATTTAATGGCCAAACATCTTTCCTCAACAATTACAGATTAAACTGGCAAATTTAACATTGTTCTGAAGTCCCCCAATCCAAGAAGTAGCAGAAATTCATAGATTTATAACTGCTCAGTTCACAACTAGTAACGTAATCAAATCAAAACCATTCTCGGATACCCATGACAGCTTCTAGTACAACTGGAATGTTAACATTTAAGGACAACAAGAGACCTGTTGGTCAATCTAGGCAGTTCCATCCACTAAAATGATCTCTTTAAAAAAATAAAGCCAACCATCATGATTCAAATATTTATCAAGCTTTCTCTTAAACTTACTTCTTTCACCACATATGAAGGCAACCCTTTCCAAATGTTAACTATCCTGTTAAAAAAAAAAAAATTAAGATGACCCTTACCCTACATAGATTTATATTTGTGTTTCCCTGTCCTACTATTCTAATCATTAAGCACAAAAAAAATATGGTGAGTTGTCTTGCTGGTTATTGGTTATGTATCTTCCTGAAAATGTAGAAAGTTATCGTTAACCCAGAAACCATGACTTCACTGACGGATATTGCTACAACTGAGGACCAGATGATACCCAGGGAGATGGTTCATGCTGGAATAATGTAACAACTGGAAATGACAATGGGAACATTGACAAACTGTAAAAGTAGCACTTCCTAGTTCTTTGCCCAGACACTACTGGAATGTACTCACCATATCTCATGCATAATATTGGACACATGTTAATTGCTTCATCCCTGTTCATGAATAAAATATGAATTAACCCATGAATTAACCAGTGAAAGGATTAAAGTTGTTGGCTAACCTTCTGTAAGTATTAAAATACCTTGAAACTGTTCAAGCACATTTTATGAAACAACCAAGGCTATGATCACTAACCTTTCTTTCTTTTTCCTCGACGTATTCGTACAGGACATAAAAATGCCATACTTTCTTACTATACTATACAGTCTGTGGTTTCTCAGTTAATCCAATTCTGCCTGATCCACATTTTTTCCACAGAAACACTTAAGAAAACAAAGAAAAGAAGCTATTAAAAGGAAACTGCAGACAATGGATCATCCCATGGTTATGTACTTCTAATAAGGCTGTGATGAACAGATATCACTAACTCTAAAGATTAGTAGATTATTTTATCAAAATTTATTTAGTAATTAGTTATTTTAATTCATCAAATACTAATTACTAAGAACTATTTACCCTACATTTCAGCTGCAGTATTGTCAAATCTTTTACAATCATGAACTTTCTGGTCCAATCACCTGACACATTCTATATTACAATTAAGTTGTACAAATCACCATTTTGAGGTTAAGCCATAGAGAGCAGTTTTTAAAATAAAAACAGTACTGCTAAATTTTGTCATGAGATTTGGCAATATTGTTAATCTGTCAACTTCAAGGATATTATAACAAGAATAGTTTTTCAGGTAACAATGACCAGTTTTAATCCTGGGTCTTCCTTATGAAGAGACTAGTGTACTGCATCCTCATCTACTTCCCTAGTCAACCACAAAGACTCAGGGTCAAATCCCAGCCACTACTACCAACAGAACAGTCTTTCTCAGGACTTTCCTGAAGATGGCAGCAGAATAGTAGCCAAAATACAGGATATAAAGTGGTTAGTAACAACAGTTAAATATGAATGATTGTACAGTTTACTAACTGAGAAAAATAAAAAATTCATGTTTAGATATGCTTATGATCTGTAGTACGGCAGTAATGTTATAATCTAAGTTGTTCATGTATACAAAATACTTAACCACATACAAAAGATTCAAAATATAACTTGATTGTACAGACTGTATGTTGAAGCTCAACTAAATACAAAGTCCTCTCCAAATTGCTATACTTAAACTAATTTTCCACATTATGGCCCAACCACTTCAAGTGTCAAACTTTGGTAAATGAGACAGATATTCTTCTACACAATCAATTCATTACAGCACTGTGGCAACATTAAAAATATTATCTAGAAACTGTCAAATTTGTTTGATAAAGACTTCTCAAATATCCCAATCATCACAAAAATGCCTGTTTATCATGACTCTCATTACTCTCTATGTAAGGTATTCTTTATCTCGTAGTTCAATCATTCACATCCAGTTTCAATGTACCTGTCTGATTTAAATATCAAAAAGACAAGGGGGCTTAAGATCTTCATGAAAAAGAAATCATTAACCCAAGAGGCTCTATGCCAAAATTTGGAATCTTTATAAAACATAACAAACAGTTGACAAGGGATCATGCAGTCCCTTATTCTTTGTTATTTGAAACAAAGATATTACTTGTAAAGACATAATTAGCAAATTACTATTGCCTGCTGATAACACTGAACTCTTAGTGTATTTCTAGTGATACTTAAATGTTGAAGTATTACAGAATAAATTGTTAAACTAGACAAATTACCTTTAATTAAGAATAAGTACAATAAAGTTAATTTATTCTATAAACTCTCCTGATATATAGTATGCAAAGTCAACTCACAACAGCAATTTAAAAGTACACAAAATGTTTTCAGCTTGCTAGTGAATTGAAAGCCATTAGACAATGAAAACAACAAAACTTTAACACACAGAACATGCCACATAATACACAGCTTATAATTAAGAAAAAAATATTTATTCCACAAACATCATGTCCATATTTCTCAGCTTAACTAACACATATATAATACCCAGAAAACAGGAGAATATTTAGGCATTCGAGGCTGAGAAAAGAAAAAAAAATTCAAACCATGTTTCACTTTTCACAAATTTATCAGTTACCGTCTTAAACTTCCATAATGTTGAAGGTTCCATTAGTGTTGATACAAACTCATTCTATAAGCCAATCTCGCTGTTAGAAAAATAAAACTGTCTCTTTCAATCTTATATGTGTTACCCTACTGTCCTCAAAATACAGCACACACAAATGAGGTGTTTATAACATTTAAGGTCAATAGAGTTCATGTTGGTCCATTGAAGCTGTCTAATCCATTAAACTATAAAACAAATTAAAAACTTAAAACTTGCCCTTATCATTTTAACATTTATCAATGATGAAAAATACAACCACAGAAATGCCTTGTAAAAACATTCCATATTCAGCAATTTCCTACAGTAAAGATAAAACTATAATTCTCAACAATTACTTAAATGTTAAACAAAAGTTTATGCATTATGATAAATATGCCCTTTTGATTTCCTAATCTATATTTAAAACATATCCCTAGATTTCTTATAATCCTTCAAATATTTCATATGTCAATTTAAACTTTTTAAGCTTATGATATTTATCCATGACTTTTTCCTTTATTTCTTCAGTATACCAATTAGACTAGATCTTCCCTGCTATCCTTTTTTTTAGGAGATATCTATCTTCAACTAAAAGCAAATATTTATAAAAGTTTATTCAAATTTAACCAACATTCCCTTTTGAGCCACTGTCATAAATCACTAATAATTAATCTTATCTTATGGATTCAAAACTGATTGTGAAAATTGGGAATGAATAAAATAATTTAACTAAATAATAATCACTCTTTTTCTCAAATGTTCCTCCACCCTACACACCTTACCCTTGTAATTACTTCCTAAGTTAACATTAAATTTAGAATGATATGCTCTCACTTGGCATAAACATACTGAATCACCTCAAGAAACCTCTCTCCCTCATTACTTCACTCCATACATTCCCACACAATGTTTCTAAAATTATCTTTTTGCATTAAACTTGTAGCATACAGATATCAATCATGGTCATGGTTAGTAGCCCATACAATCAACTAAATACAGATTTTATCCAATGTTTCTACTGCTAATATGTTGCCACCTGCAAAGTTCTGAAAAGAGCAATATTTGTGTTTGTAGTGGTCAGTTTACAATCCTGCATCTTCTTGAGGAAATTCTGGTTACCCATTTGACTGGAGTTCCCTCCATTAGAACTTGAATAAATTTTTTGAATATTTTTAAGAGGGTTATTCAGGTTTTGCTGATTGATTATTTATTAAGTAATAATTAGGCTTGGTTGATCATACACAGTATTAACCAATACAAACACAATGTTTTTTAAAAACAGTCTCTCACAATTACTGCACCAATAATGCAGCATTCTTTTGAAAATAATCTAACAAACTAATTTATGTGTTTTAGGATTTCTACTGCTATAACATTATGAAATTAAACTGACAACAGTATAGACAAAATTACTAACGTTTCGTCAATTTCTTAAGTGTAGTCTTACTTCACTTGGCTTATAAATAACAGAGACTATTAATTTTATTTTTATAAGTTTCGAATAATATTTAATGTTTTTATACTAGGGAAACATTAGCATAAATAATAAATGTTTAAACTGTGGGTTATTCTTAAGTTAAAAATAACATATTGTAAGTTATAACAATTTATTAATATCTAACTAGAAACTAAGTGTAAATTCAAATTACATTTGTAAAATTGTGATAACTATCATAGAGTGATATACGTTACATGTGGTTTTAACATCAAATAACAATGCCAAAATCACTAGCGTCATATGACAGAAAAACTTCGTATTTGAAATATCACATTGAATAGGTGAATTAGTTTAACTTATTAACATTTCAAAAGGTCACACAAACCTTAACCTTAACCATCACAAGTTTTCGAAATTGACACCTGGAAAGAGAACTTTCAGTACATTCCCGCCAGAGGGCCATGTGACATGATTGAGTGACAGGTTTATACAGGTGTTATTCTGCTGTAACTTTGTAAATTAAATTTTAAAAGGGGAAAACCCTTTCAGCAGCACAGAAATGTAATCGAAACCTCAGTTTTCTTATTAATCACAGCCCTTCACGTAAGTTACAAAACAAAAAGAAATTATATTGATAAGAACTTATGAGTAAAAGCAAAGTGTAACAAATAGTATATCACAAACGCCACATCAGTCATATCGAATTCTGAGAAAATATTTCGTACAATACCAGGGCTAATCAGGCCAACTGTGATACCATAGACCAGTGGTTTCCAACCAGGGGTGCGATATAGCGTTCCAGGGGAAGCAAGATAACATTTGTTTTGGCCACCTTCACCTTTATTCTTTAATAAATAATTGCTGTGAGGGGTGCGAGAACATATTAAGTTTTTTTAGGGGTGCGGGGCATATAAAAGGTTGAAAACCACTGCCATAGACATAGTATTAGTCGACGCTTTATTTATATCATCAGTCTGGTGGTGATGTTTTGTTAAACTGTTTACAGAAAAGATAAAAGAGGATATAAGTGTCTTATTTATTCGGCGGAACTTTAGTCTCTAGTGGGTGTAATATTTGTGATAGAAAGACTACAGACATTTTTTCTTCTTAGATTTTTATTTGAAATTTGAAAAAAAAAACGCTTTTTTTAGAATTCTGGAATATTAATTGTTAAAACTGCCTTACAAGGAACATTTAGCGAATACTGGTGTATTTTAGTTGATTAAATGTTTATCTGGAATGTAAAATATTTCGGATTTAACAAATTATCTTTTTCTCTCCTCCAAACAGATTTGTATATTTAAGATGAACGTCTAACAAGCATAAATAAAAAAAATTATAGAACTTTTTAGAAATATTTTTGTGTTCTTATTATTTGTAATGGTTATTGATATAAATAAAGACAAATTCTTATAAAACTGCAAATCAGACTTCAGCATATTTGAAAACCAAGTTTGCGAGTTCAATCATTTGTGACATCCATTAACTATGATTTTTAAATATTTTTAATCACTTAATATATACTATACAAACTATACTATAATACGAAATATATCTGATCTTTGTATTACACTATAAAAAAGTTTATGGTAGTGGTCACCTCTAAAATCATTTGCTGGTACCAAAGACAATTTAAAGTCCCTTGGTTGGATAGCGATACATCTATGGACTAACAATGTTAAAATCCGGCGATCGATTCCCTGCAATGGGCACAGTGGTTAACCTAATGTGGCTTTGCTCGAAAAAAAAAAAAATCAACAAGTTGAGATTTACTTCAGAATATATATTAACTTTATATTTTCACAAGTGTCTCAGCTAAAAATAAATATAGATATTAAAATTTAAACAAAAATAGTTTAGTATAATATTATTTAAAGTTAAAATACATTGAAGAATTATAAATATATGTCAAAACTTGTAGCAAATAAAATTGTATTCTTTAGTCCAGTTCAAACTGACATAATTTTTGGCCTTTAGAGGGCAGTTTAGTAGAACCACGTTAGTTAACGAAGATTTTGTTAAAAGTAGAAAACATTTAGGCTTAGTTAAAATTATTTAAATTGCTTGCATAAACATAAAATAGTGTTTATCAGTATTTTTCAAAATGGCAATTAATGATCAAGCTCTTTTAAGAAAGTTGAAGAAGAGGGAGAAACATAAACAAAAGTTTAGAAAACGGAAACAGCTAGAGAGAACTCAAAACTGCAAAAGTAACTCTGAGAGTGTTACTGATAGTGTTGGAAATGAGGAAAATGAAATTAACTGTAGCATTAATGAACGGAATGTGGTTGAGGATGTTTCAGACAAAGGTATTTAAGTGTTATAAAATTATATTACTTACTATATGCATGAAATTTTTATTAGAAAGCGCCTGTAATTAGGATGAATCAGTTAAATTTCTGATCTAAGTAGAGTAACAACTCGGCTTGCGATTATATCCTTTTTCAAATATGATTGATAGACTGTCATAAATCTTTCATTTTAATATGTTTTTATATCGCTTCCCAATAAGAATTTCAAATATTAATTCTGTACCTCATATCATTTCAAAGACTAGTTGTGATCAGTAAGTTACATATTCATAATATCAATATTAATGTGATTAAATTATGCATTTAACCCCTTTCATAACTTTTGAACACCTGTGACCATTGAATTCGAATGTTTTAACTTTATAATTTATGTTTGTTCAGTTGTTCATGTAAACAGAAGTGAATATATATTTGAACTGTTTTTGTGTACTCTAATGTAGCAATAAAAGTACAAGGAAAGGACAATACTATGATTTTAAGTAAGAGGTTTTAGTATCTTTTTCTTTCTTTTATACAGCTACTGTTGTGTTTAGATTTTCTATTTCAACAAAGTTAAAGGTACTTGTGTCCACCAAAGTTCTCTGAAAACAGTATAATTTATATCACATGTTAGAGCTAGGTGATTTAATATATTATTAGTGAGTAGTAATTACATTGTTTAGTTGATGTTAAACTAACAAATTAATTAATACTATGATTAAATTGATTGTCATGAAAATAATCAACTGGTGCAAAATTAATTCCCAATTCTTACAATTTTACATTATTTTAACTATCTACGTAATTGAAATATTGCTGTTATGTTTGTTTAGTAAGTACAAAACTACATTATGGACTATCTATGTTTTGCCAAGTTTTCACTTCAGGTTTGGTCAGCTTTGGTGATTGAGAAGGGGGGGTAAATTTGAGGATTTTGGCTTTGATTTTCCCCAAATATGTCATTGTCATGACAAAGTTACTGAGGGTGTTTGCCAGTGTTTTTAAGTTTAATCTGCTGACTAGAAGAAAAGCTATTATCTGACATTACCAACTCATTTTTCTTTGCTATGATGTTCAACTGCTCAACTCTATTACACATAATACATCCACCCAAACCCTGTAAAGTCACCTTTAAACATTTCTTTTAATTTCTGTATCAGAAAATCTTGCACAACCTACACAAGAAATTTGCCTAAAATTCATTCCACAGTCAAGAATAACACTGGAAGAGAGGTAAATGTATTGACCAGTATCTCAGCTGTATACCAAATGAGAATGAATTAAAAATATATGAAAAAAAACAACTCCAATACTTATATAAGAAATAACCTGCAGGATTTATATTAATGGTGAATTTCCCAATAATATAAGTCTATTAATTGCTTTGCAAGTAGTAGTTGCATCTAAATGCATATTTTACCAGGGAAAATCCCTGATCCCAGGGGCGTTTTGACAACACTGACACCCAAAACTTCTATTAGCTCTAGCTCTAGCAACAGAGCACTGCTTTGATTCCATGAGTGATTTATCTACCCATTATGTTAAAAACCATTACTTTATTCATACAACTGAGTGAGTTCCTATCTATACTAAATCTGTGTGAACCAAATTATGATAACCTAAATGAATAACCTTGAAATTGGTGTAATGAAAAATCAGCTGCTAAATATTTGTCCAAAATAGCGATTGGTCAAAATCATTCTGTAATATTTCAACATCCTCAGTACAACTACAGAAAAATTAAGAGTTTGATGTTATTAACAATCCTTGAAGCAGAGCAGGTTGCCAACACAATTCTTTTTAGTAGGGCTCAAAACTATACTTCTACCTTATAGTATACTGTAAGCTTCATAGAAAGGAAAGATTCAATAGATAATGCAATAAATACACATGGCAGCAAGGGACTTGGGAGAAAATCTGTATTTCTTTTTTAATTTCTTGTAAAAGTAAGGCAGAAATAAGGCAAAGTAATACACAAATGGAGCAAATAAACCCTCTAGTTAAAGGCTTGGTCAATATAACCAGCTTTGTAACCATCAGAATTTCCCTGCTGTAACTTACTGTTTTTTTATACATCTGTTTATAGTTAATTTTATTGCCCTTTTAACTGTGTTTAACTAATAGTTTCACCACACAGACTGTAATTAACTTGGCAAACATGCAGCTCCTTTGTTTTATCTTAAAAGTTTCTAATTTTTACAAGAAGTAAAGTATTCAGCTTCAAAAACTTCACAAACCATCCTGCTTCCTATTTTCCTCCCACTTAAAGCACTGATTATCAACAAATTTTATTAGTTTATATATTATGCCATTATCAGTATCATTAATAAAGATAAAGGCATTGACCTCTAAGGCACTACCTAGTAATAAGGATTCAGTTTAACTATATTTCATTTCTAACAATCTCTTGCTTTGTTCAGTCCAAACACCCTAAGATCTAATTAACTTGTCTTTCTCCAACATCTACAATCAATATGATTTTTGGAACTAATCTTTTTTTGTGTCACATCATCAAAAGCTTTTTTGAAAATCTAAGTACATCAAGTCCACACCTTTTCCATTGTTTGGATATCAAGTATTGTACTTGATGAAAACAGGTTATTACTGTAAAGCAAGAGATGAGAAGTTGTTTCTAGTATTTCAGTCCTGAACAGTGTATGAAAAATACTGGAATTAATTTGATCTCAAAGATATTAATCTGTTTGTGTTAATAAGAAAAACTGAGAGAATAAAACTAAAGTATTAGGACCATATTAAAACTTTCCTAGGGTTTTAAATGAGATCAAAGGTCAGGTAAGCAAATTGTTTATATTTTAGGTAGGTCAGTAAACATAAAGCAAGTGCTTAAGAATTGTAGATGTTATTTCTTTATTTAAAGTGGTTAATAAGAATTGCCCTGGGAATTAGAGGCCAATTAGTATCACATCTATTGTGGAATGAATCCTAGAGAATCTTAGAAATGACACTTTGCAAAATCACTTAGTGAAAAATTATATCACAAATAGAGACCAACACGGATACAAAAGGAAATCTTGATTTTCTAAACTGTTACAATGTTTTGAGGATATTACTTATGTGGATGACAGAAAGGTAATGCAACTGGATTTACATAAACATTTTGATAAGGTGTCAAATAAAAGATGAGCTAAGAAAATAATATCAATGAGGGTAGGAGAAAAACTAGTTATTTGGATTGTAGAGTAGTTATATGGGAATAAGTAAATGTTTGTCCTTAATGGAGTCCAGTTAGACTTAACCCCTGTAATAAGAGTATTGTTTCTGGAATTAAGGCCTGTGCTTTTAATTTTTTCATATTTACTTCATTAATATTCATTGGAATCTAATTAGTAAATTATTTAAGTTGGTTAATGTTATTTATCTCTTGAGTATTTCTACCTGTGTTAAGAATACTGAGTTATTACAGAATGACTTGGGTCAGTTGGTAAGTAGAATAACTAGTATAGAGTTCTGAATAATTGTACATTTACAGTTATTTATTTTCAAGTACTTCTTCACCCAGTATCACTTATTAGGGACTGTACGGTTATTAAATTTTGGCTTGCTAGGCAGGGAAATCTGCAAGTGAATATTACTTACGTATTCATTGCAAGTCAAGCAAGTGTAGGCTAAGCTGTCTAATTATAGCACTTTGGGACCTGTCAAGAGTCATTGTAATGGGGTGTATAGGCTTTAGCCTCATCAAAACCATAAAAGTGAAGCAGTTCCATTAAATATAAGGGAAATTGGCAGCTTACTAATCTGTAACTAACAAGTTTGCCTAAATGGTTGATAAAATTAACATCACAGTGTGTTTATTTTATTATCAATGAAGATTCAATTTTAAAAAAGTGTTTGCACACTCCTTACACCCTTACCTTTAGTTAGCCTACCACCTGGAAGGTCACATGACAAGAAGTTCAGAGAAAAATAAAAATGTCTATTATTATTTGGGTCTGTATAGTATGTGGCAAGTAACATTTCATTTTAGTAAGCTTAAGGCCAATCTATTTTGACTTTCTTAATGATTCATATTTCCGTCAATGATATTCTAAAACCTCTTATATTAGATTCTAGATTTTTTTTCTACCATAGATGGAATAAAATGAAAGAGAAAGCTTTGTATATCTGATACTTCATTGAAGATTGTGGAAAAACTTTTTCTGGTCTTTGTACTTTATTTTTAATATCTGTCTTTCTACACATCACTGAGCAATTAATATTTATGTGGATCAAGGTATTCCAAAATTTCTTACAGATTGTTCAGCATTAGGAATATTGCTCATATATTTGCTTCTTAAAACAAGAAGATAAAAGAATATTTAAAATCAGTTCTTAACAGTGGACTTGCTGTCAGTATCCTTGAAGGGAGCAATCTGCATTTTTTACATTTTGCTGACCTTTGACCTACTTGCTATGTGTAACCAAGTTTACATATTTATTGTTAACACTTCTGTTTGTATATTTTATTCAGTCTAACCAATTACAGTTCTTTTATTAATTTCCAATCACAGAAACATACATACTGAAGAGCTAAACTAAAAATCAACCTTGTAAATATTCAGATACTACATAGCTACTGTGTGATTAAAATCTCTATGGCTAAAACAACATAAAGATATTCATGAAAAAATATAGTTTGACGTGTATAAATATTTCTTACAGAATGTTCCTAAAATATATGTGGAAAAATTAAAACTGAAATGGAAAAGTTTTTAAATTATGACATAAAAAAATGATCAGAGAAATCTACTCAACACCCTGAGGCTGTTCCTCATACGTTTTGTTCTTTTGTTATTATTTCACTTGTATCTGTTCCCAAATATTTGTGTTAATTTAGTATTTTCCTGTTTAGGCATATGGATTTTGTGAGCTGTATCTATGTTGGATACTTTGTTTTGCCATTTTTTGTGAGTCAGTGATTTTGATTGGCCATACAACATTCTGTCACCTTGATTTTATTTATGTTCTGATATATAGTTGTGATTATGTGTGATATCTTGGTTTTACATACAAGTGTTGTAGTATCTTGCAGTGTATTTGCACATGTGATGCATAATACAATGATGTATGCTAACCCTAGACACTTACCTTTAATTCCTAACATTTTATATCAGTTTTAAATTGAAATGCTTCAAGAATGTTAGTTCAAAAAATTGAAGTTTATAGTCCTTTTAAGCTGTGAATTTTTAAAAATTGGTTGTGGTGTTTTTTTGCTGGAAATAATTGTATGGTATTATTTTAGAAAAGTGTCATACAGATTATTCAGGATTAATTATTATGCAAGCTTAGTAATAGCTATTTATATGAAATTATTAGATCAAGAGATATCTGTTATGGATGCTGTTGAAACCGAAGATGGAACTTTGGATAGTAATGATGATTCTGCTGAACCAGAGAAAAGTGAGTTCTTTTTGCATATGAAGATGAAAACATTCATTAAGAACATTCAATAAACTTTTGAATCTTGCTCAAGCTCTGAAGCCAGTTTCAGAGCATACCTTGAATTAGGGTCATCAGCCCACTCCATAGTCAGCATTGAAGTTGGAGAGTCACTCCACTGTTTCTCATCTTCCATGTTTTTTTTGGTTTTTTTAATTCTAATACATTAAGTTTAATATTATTTGGATTAACAAAATAAAATATATATAGGTTTACATCCAAAGACTTAAACACTAGGGCCATATTGAAGAATATGTTTTAACCCTAGAATGTTTGAAACACATTACCAAACAAAGTTTTAAACCTCTGATAGTATTGCATAAGTTACTAATGACATCACTGTAACTACTAGTTTCTATTTTATTGGAAAACATATTATTTTCAGTAAAGTAGTATATAAAACAACTAAAACTCCTTTTTGTGACAATATTAGTTGTCTAAAACTTATTAATGTTTATTTCAAATATACATTTTAGAACACAAAAGTTATCACACGAGAAAATAACTTTATAGTTTTCTCTGATTCAGTGCTGCTTTCTCTATGCACAGTTCTCTCTTGCTACTAGCCTTCAAAAGCCCCACCTACAATCGTGAGTTTTTGCATGATATTTTTGTGCTGTTGCATGTAAATGGATATGCAATGACCCTTCCCCAGTAGGAATACCACACACCCTCTTAGTACAGCTAGTTTACTTTGATGAACTGTTCTCCCAGGTTCATATTTCTTAGTCTAGCATTGATCAACAAGATTGTCAAGCTGGACAAACTTCAACTAGGACATCAGTCTCCATTTGTCAGGAAACTGTCAGCCATCCTGCATCAAAAGTTGCAGTCCTCCATATGGTTTGATCCTTCTTCTGATCCTGGAACAGATATTCCCATACCAGTTGAGCCATTTCACAAGGACAACAATTTTGATGGCCTTTTTCTGCTACAACTTCTAATTCCACTGCCATTGATCATTCTAGACCTTACTCTTTTGTTCCTAGATGTGATGTCTTGTATTTGGTAGATTTTGTTCCTTTCTCCTGTGTCAAATGATTCTTCTGTCTCTCTTATTCATTATGACTTTATCTTTCTTTTTTTCCTGATATTCAGGTCCATGCTGGTCAGTTTCTCTCTCTACTTTGTGTTGGTGCCAGCATGCCTCATCCTCCTCACTTGACAAATGCACATGCTTTGGCCTTTCACAGGACTGAATTTCTGGACATACAGAGTTTGGAATCATCTATTCAGGCTTGGAGATCTTTTTTTTTGTCTTTGTTTTTGCCATCTCTATTCTTGCATGTTTATTTCACATTTACTAGTTTCTTGCAAAGTCTTTTCTCTATCCACCTTATTTCAGAGGCTGTATGCTGTTCACTTGAGGGATTTTCAGCAGATATTCATTCTCTTGCTTTTTTGGCTTTGGTGTGGCTATTTTCTTCACTCATATCTTTCCATACATAGGTGTTTTTTTCTGTTAGGTGGGAATGCCTTTTTACTAAGGCATATTTACCTGTCTCTTATCTTGGATACCTTCATCTAGCTCCTTTCTTTTACCAACATCTTTTTGGGAAGTACTGTACTTTTTGAATACTTGTGTAGATATTGCATGCTATCATTCTTTCATTTATTCCCTGGTTTCTTATCTTTTGCAGTCTTCTCCTGTATCCAAATCTGTTTCCTGTCATTCTGCTTCCTTTTTTTTCTGGTTCCCTCTCTCATGCTTCCCATGTTTCTTCTCCTATCCATACTACTCGTAGGCTGCAATCACTGTCAGTATCAACAGTGATTATTCTTGAGGCTTAGGTGTAGTAGAAGCACAGTTGGCATGGTTTACAGCTTAGGTACTTTAAGTACTGTCAGAGGGCTTATCTCTTTGTTTTTCCTATTCGTCCTTTGTCTTCCATTCCTATTGCATTCCCTCCTTCAAGGGATCTAATTTATTTCCAGTGTCTGTCCAAAGTTTTCTTAGACTTGTTGATGAAAGGCACTATCAAATGGGTTTTTCATCCTTTTCCTGAATTTTATTCCCATCTCTTCATAGTTCCCAAGAAAATGGGATTGGCATAAGTTTTTTGGACTTTAGTTAATCAACCTAACTCATTTTACCATGGAAACTATTCTCAACATGAGATGGGCTTTTGCTTTAGGTCTTTAGATGACCAAAGTAAACATCCCAAATGCTTGTTTTCACATTTCCATTTCCCCTGCATCCAGATGTTACCTTTGGTTTTTTCACCAGGGTTATGTTTTTCAATTCCACACTCTTCCTTTAGCCTAGCTTCATAAATTTTTGTCAGGTAGTCAGAACATTTGCTCAGCACATGCATAGCTTGACTGTAATTTTACCATTATGTGGATGACTGATTTCTTTTGGCTCCTCCCAGCAACTGTTCTACAGCCATACTCATCTCCTCTTTAATGAAGCAGCATTTTTGGGTTCATTGGTCAAATTGCAGAGATCACATTTCACACTGACTCAGTATCCCATTTAATTGGTCATGTTTTTGAATTTGCATCTCAGGGTCTCTTCTGTTCTTTCTTTGACACATATGGATTGATTAGATTCCAATGCTCTTTTCTCTTCTGTCACTGTGTAGGTGAGGGGACCTTCCAGGGAAGGTTTTGTTCTTTCAGTTTATCTCCTCTGGGACCTAAACATCCACCCACATGTTTGCCGTGCATGTTGACCCATGAAAGGGAGGAGAGGATCCTGGTGGTTAAGGGGTCTGACCCTAACACACCACTTTGGCCTTGAATTCCTGTAGACAGGCAGCCATGGGGTGGCCCTCCTAGGGTCAATTGGCTGGTCCACTTGGGCTAGAGTCAACCAAGTACCAGTGTTGGACGTTCTCAGCAGTGTTGTGGATGTTATATCTGATGCTGGTGTTTGGGTATATTTCTCACAAAACCCTGGGATTACTGCAGTATCCTTGTTTGGCATTGTAGTATATCCCCTCATAGGACTCCGTGGTGGGTGGGATCAGTGGGTGCCGAAACATTCTTTTTTTATTATGGATCCTCCAAATAAAAACTTAAATAAAATAGTGAAAAAACAGTCCTATGGACCATGTATTGAAGATTTTGAGCAGCAATCTTTAACATCTGTAACAACTGTTGTACTTCATTTTCTTATACTACATTCTCTTTCAGATAAACCTTTAGGGCAAATGTCTTCTTTTTTTATTTAGAAGGGACTAGAGGAACTTGCTGGCTCTCCAAAGTCAGTAAAGAAGCTTTAATTTTGGTGACATATTGGTGGAAACATCTACATCTCAACACAGTGAATTCTTCTTACATTCAAAGGCGATTGAGAATATACCCATTAAGGTTATGCGTCACACTACTTTGAATTTGTGATGAGGAGTTATTATTGAGAGGGGTTTGAAGAACATTCCTGAGTCAGATTTTTGCTTGTTTTTCCACCTAAGGAGTTTCTGCAGTGAGGCGTATCTCCACTCTCAAAGATGGAATTATGATGCCGACCAGTGTCCTCATTTTAACACTTACATCACTGCATCTGCCTGCCACCATCAAGGCAGTTTATCTCAATTACAAGGTATGGCCATACATTTCAAACCCTCTTGGATGTTTCCAGTGTCAGCGGTTCAGTCATTTGAAGACATCCTGTCGTGAGTCCTTGCCACTGTAATGAGCACTACTATGGTAGGAATGCAGACGGATCTTTCTATGCCTCCAAAAGACTAATTTCAAACTATATGAAAAGTCTTTTGACCTCCATTGTTAAAAAAGTTGATGAATCAATGTCAACACCCATCTCTGTCTGTAACATTCACTTTAGCAAACCCCAAGATCCACTTCCTTTGGTTCTGGGTATGGGCATTTCCTCAGGTACATCTTTTTCTCCCACTCCAAGATGCAAAATGATCATTCTTTCATGTCCTCAGTTGCTGTAATCCTCTTCGAACGACAAAGATTTGCCCAATCAACCCAGAGCAGTATCCATGGAGGCTCGCAGATCTCCCTCAAATAAAGAAAAAAGAAGTGGTCGAAAACAGAAGGGCTCTCTCCACCCAATTCACCTCCACATAAATAAAAATGGCCACCTTGATACAATGGAACTGTCGAGGTTTACATTTAATTTGGATGACATCAAAGCACTGATTGTTTCCTACCATCCTGTATGTTTCCTTGCAGGAAACATTTCTGAAACCTACCAATACAGTCACTTTCATCAGTTTTCTTTGTACAGAAATGACAGGTTGTGTGATGGTCGAGTACATGGAGGGGTGGCACTGTTGGTTGATCAACACGTGCCCACCCTGTCTTTGCCACTCGACACACCCTTGGAGGCAGTAGCCATCCATGTTTTCTTGGGTCATACCATCACTGTTTGTTCTCTCTACCTGTCACCTGGAGAGACATATGATCAATCAGACCTTGATTCTCTCATTGAACAGTTGCCATCTCCCTTTTTAATCCTGGGGGACTTTAATGGACATAATCCCCTGTGGAAATGTACTGATATTGATGGGAAGGGTCACTCCATAGAGCGTATGCTCTCTGATCACAATCCTTTTCTTTCCAATACTGGTTCTTATACTTATTTTCTTGCACCTAGTCAGTCCTTTACTGTTATTGATCTCTCAGTTTGCTCCCCTTTACTGTTCTTCCACATTTTATGGAGAGTTCACAACAATCCATAAGGCAGTAATAATTTTCCTATAATTTTGAGAGAGACTGGCTGTGGTCAATATTATCAGATCCGTGTGGCCCAGTGGAAGCTGGATCAAGCTAACTACTGCCTGCCTGTTATTGAGAGGAAAGGTGACTAATTTTTCTAAACAAAACATTTTTAAGTAAGGAAATTTTAATATTCTTTGTCCAAATATCAAAATCAAATGTTTATTGTTCCAGACTTCTCAGTACATAAAAACACATTTGCAAAACCTGATCCCATTCAGATAGATTTTTTTGAGTTAAATCCATTATAAGCTTCTCACATCATTTTTGTATGATGACTTAATTTGTTATTCATATCATTTATTTACATAATAAAGATTTTTAAATGGTAATAAATATATTGCATATAGTCTTAAGTAACATTAGTATAAGTGTTGAATTTATCCCAAAATAAATGAATTTTTTGTTTATACCCAGGTAGACAGAAGGTGCACTCATAGCATGCCTAAGGGCATGTGGAATGAGATGTAATGAGGTAATATTCTGTCTATCCAGTATGTACAAAAGAAGAAATAAAACCCAAGTTTCTTTTACTTGTTTTTTTCGATAGTGATATGATTATTTTAATCTACAGTTTTAAATTCAGTAAACTGTGTGAACATCATTTAATATTTGGCTGTGAAGTTTAACTGTTTTACCTAACTGTATCAAAAAAATATGTTGCGAGAAATAAGTCTACAGTTTACATTTACTACTGCATTATCTGTTTGTTACTTAGATCTCAAGCCTAACTTGCCTCTTTTACTGTGTGTGTTGGGAACTTCGTCTCTCTTGAGTATGTCATTTTAATTATTAAAATCTCAGAGGAACAGTTGAAACAATAAATATATTTAGAAAAAGAAAGATTTCTAGAACAACTCCTAAGTTTTCAGGTTTAAGAAAATCTGACAGATTACTTGCATTAGTTTACTAATTGATAGTTTTATGCTTATGTAGTTCTCTTTTTTTTTATAAGTTAATAATGTATCATTGTTTTCCAACAGAGAAAAGAAAGAAAATTGCAAAACTAGAGAAAAAACATAAAGAGGACAATAGAAATGATTCAAACCTCAAACTTGAAGATGATGGTTATAAAGAAGAGGGCTCTGAAAGTGGTAATTGCCATTTATTTGTTTATGAAAATATTGATTACATTCAAGCATGTGGGAGTTTTATCATGCTTTTTTTAAATTTAATTTTTACTTAAGGAATATCATGTTCTTGTCTATTCTAAATAAGTAAATTACACATTCATATCAGTTATTGATGGTAAGGAAAATTTTTTATGTTTATTGTGAATGATAAAAGTAAAGGCCAGTTAATCTTTCTTGGAGAAGTAAAGCTATGCATTCATATCTGTTTTGGATAACCATCACTCAGTACACCTATTTTCTCTATATTAAGTACATTTAAACCACAGCCCTGCATGGCCAGGTGGTTAAGGCACTTGATTTGTAATTTGAAGGTGCCAGGTTCTAATGCCCGTTGCACCAAATATGCTCACCCTTTCAGCCGTGGGGATATTATAATGTGACGGTCAATCTCACTATTTGTTGGTAAAAGAGTAGCTCAAGAGTTGGCAGTAGGTGGTGATGACAAGCTGCCTTCACTCTAGTTTTACACTGCTAAATTAGGAATGGTTAGTGCAGATAACCCTTGTGTAACTTTTCATGAAATTTGAAAAACAAACAAGGTATTTAAACGATGTTGAGCGTTGGCTAGTTGAAACTGAAACCCATGGTACAGAGTGCAACCAACCAAAAAATATGTTAAAGCTCTACATTACAGGTTATATTTTTGATTTTACCTTTGATGAAAGGAAGATAAAACTGTTGGTCCGCTGTATGATGTGAACTAACAAATTGGAAGAAATACCGAAAATTATTCACACATGTAAATTAACTTAGGAGAGACTTTAAAAACCCATAAAATAATATATGCACATCACCATTACAAGAGGTCTAACTGTATTTCTTTAGTTTGCTAACTGTAGCCATGAATAAGCAAAACTGCAAGCCACAGTAGAGAGTGTGTCCAATCAAAGCATGTATTAGATCTCTGCAGCATGGATTATTATATTTTCAAGTTTACTTTTGGTGACGGTCTGGCATAGCCAAGTGATTAGGGCGACTGCTCTTTCACCTGTGAGAGTGTTATGATGTGATGATCAATCCCAATATTTATTGGTAAAAGAGTAGCCTAGTGGATGGTAATGAATAGTGCTTTCCCTCTAGTTTTACACTGGTAAATTGGGGATGGCTAGCTCAGGTAGCCTTCACATAGCTTTGCTTGAAAATTCAAAACAAACATACAAACAAAATTGGCCAGTCCAGGTATATTCCTTCTTTTTAGGCCAATGGTTCTTTACCTGGGTTCAATCGAACCCCAGGGGTTCGGCAGAGGTCAAGACACACACACTGTGTCTGTCTCTGTTCCGTTCACCCCACTCATATGATTCATGATGTCATGCTCTACTTGGTCATCATTGGCTGCAGCTGATCACGTCACATCATTTGGCTAATCTGTGCTGCAGGGAACTTTGTGCGATTAGCAGTCGACTTGTGACTGTAGTAATCGTGCGTCATTTGTGTTGTTTTTTCCTAAACTTTCAGTCCCTTCATACTAACTTTGTCGAGCAAAAACAGAAAGTGGTTGGGCGAATACGTACAGTATGGATTCACGTGTATAATGGAACATGATGGGAGTCAGCATCCTCAATGCATGATTTGCAATGCCAAGTTGAGCAATTCTAGTCTAGCACTGGCAAAACTAAGAGATCACTCCCTAAAGCTGCATGGAGATGGGAAATACAAGAACACAACACTTGCTGAATTGAAGGTAAAGAGAGCCAGGTTCGATGAAAAGACTACTTCGTCTGTTCTCTGCTTTGTACTCATCGACAAACCGATCCTCACAACATCGTACGAAGTTGTGTACTTGATCGCAAAGCAGGGCAAACCACACACCATTGGTGAAGCACTCGTAAAACCAGCTACGTTGAAGATGGTGAATATCATGCTGGGAAAAGCTGCTGAAAATAAGTTATCCCAAATTCCTCTTTCAAATGACACCATCAGCAGCAGAATAGATGACATGAGCGATGACATTTTGGCTCAAGTAGTTGCAGACCTGATTTCAAGCCCAGCAAAATTCAGTCTTCAACTCGACAAGACCACCGACATTTCCATTCTAAGCCAGCTTGTTGTATTCATGCGCTATGTGAAAAATGACGAGATAAAAGATTTTTTATTTTGTAAGCCTCTTACAACAACAACTAAGGCAGCCGACATGAAGAAACTTGTGGATGACTTCTTCAGAGTCAACGATCTTTGTGGGATATGGTTTCTGCAGTTTGTTCAGACAGAGCTCCAGTCATGCTGGGACGAAACTCTGGTTTTGGTGCGCTGGTGAAAGCTGATGCACCACACATCATTGTAATGCACTGTGTCCTGCACAGACATGCATTGGCAACAAAAACCTTGCCTTCAAAACTGGCAGAAGTATTAAAAATTGTTGTGGAATGTGTGAACTTTGTGCAAAATAGTGCCCTGAAGCACCGCATCTTCAGATCTGTGTAATGTAATGGGCTCTAAATTTGAGGTACTTCTGTACCATTCTAACGTTCAGTGGTTATCCCGGGGAAAGGTACTGAATCGTGTTTTTGCCATGTGTGTGGAATTAGCCCTATTTTTGTGAGAGCACCAACATTGTCATGCAGATTGCTTCGAAAAATCTGAGTTGATTCTCATTTTGGCGTACATGGCCAATATCTTCAATGCTCTCAATCAACAAATGCAGGGCAGTGGAGTCAACATCATCGAAGCAGAAGATAACCTGAAGGCTTTTCAAAAAAGCTACCATTATGGAAACGACAAACAGAGAATGATAACATCACAAACTTTTCCCTGCTGGACGATTGTGTAAGTAGGATCGAAGATGTGTCTGAAATCGGAGACATTTCTGTACCTGGGGAAGTGAAGCAAGTAATTGTCATGCACTTAGATGAGCTTGCAAAGTCTCTCGACGGATACTTCCCCACCAGAGAGTCATGTCCAGTATGGGTGAGACAGCCGCTCACGTTTAGTGTTGCGACAGCAGATGTAAATGATGAATACCTCAACAAAATCATTGAACTTCAGCAGAGCCAGGTTCAACAGCAACTTTTCAGAACAACAACGCTCTTAACATTTTGGTGTCACCAAATCGTAGCATACCCTCTTATTGCTAAGAAAGCTCTTCAGATACTCATACCATTTGTTACAACATACCTTTGCGAGCAATCCTTTTTGAGGATGGCAGACATAAAAAAAAGAAGAAAAGGAACAGACTTTGTTGCAAAAATGATATGAGAGTGGCACTTGTTAAGGTGAAGCTGCGTATTTCTGAACTTGTCTCTGAAAGGCAACAGCAAAAGTCACATTGATTTGCAGTAAGTATTCATTGAGTTATGTTTTTGTGTGAAATTCATGTTTTGTTGGTTTTGTTCTTTGAACACAGTGATATTGTGTGTAACTGATGCAAGGTTCATTTTGTGCACTAATAAAATATTTACTTATGTTTTGAATTTGAAAAAATCATATTTTATTTTTCCAATTATGAAGGTTTCAGTGAATGCAAGTACGAAACTTAACAAGGTTAAGAACCACTGTTTCAGGCATAAAGATATCAAAAAACATTGAATAAACCAAACTTATTTAATAAACAAACAAACAATACATTTCAACATACAATCTGGATTTATGAAAAAAATGCTAATAAAGGTTTATTCTATAGAGTTCTTGATCTCAGACATCCACAATGTTTCTAATATTATTTGTTACCTTTGTGTCTGCAATGTTCTCTGTCTTTCTGCTGAACATTACGTATGTGCTTTCAAAGAAGTGTATGATCCACAATTACTTTGTTTCTACAATGTCCCTTGTAGGAATATTTGATTATCTCCCTATATGCTATAAAAACCTGAGGAATTGCAATCCATATTGACACCTAGGAATTTGTTCAGCTTGGTTCCAGCTAATTCTTTTGGAGAAAATACCATCTACTGTGTCTGGTTGATGTTTTTTCAAATTCAGCCTGTTAGAATCTTCACTGGGCATGCTGACATAGGGCATCCTGAAATTCATTGTATTTTCCATTGTGGTACTTCCTTTTTCTCACAAGATTAGCTATTCCTGTTCATTGCTGCCCCCTCCATGCAAACATTTTATTTACACATGCCACAAGCCTTCTGCTCTGTCATGTAAATCATCATGTGCCACCTTTACACCAATAGGAGCATAATAAACTGATGTCTCCCTCTGTGCACAACTACCAAACTGTCACTTCTGGTTTGGCAGTGCTTGCACTCGGACTGTTTCTTTTTGTCATTCTTTACTGTTTCACGTTCGTGGTTAGTATACTTGTGGAGTGGTCTTCATTTATTGTAACTTCCAGATTTTATGAAGTAAATTTGCATTCATTTATCCTAGCTTATTTCAGTTGCTTTCAAAAGAAAAGCTAATGTTATCACTTTGGGAGTCATGTCTTAACTGGCGCTGCCTCACTGGCCACAGGTGCCGGCAAACCAATGTGGGTTTTCGTCAGTGTTTGTCCTTGAGAAAAATGGACTATGAAAGGGATGTCCTCTTTCTCTGGTTCTTGCCTGCAAACCATGTTTTTGCAGGTGGAAATCTTTATCGCCTTTTACCACCACCAGATTTCAAGTGTTTGCATCTTCATTTTCATTATGTAGTCTTCATTCCCAATGCTGAGGTTATATGTTACTTTCACTTGTTTATAATGTCTTTTGTTCACATTCCTCCATGAACAGTTTCCATCTTCTTTTGTAAGGAGTTTGATCATCTACTATCTGGACTTTCTCAGATTATGCCTTGTGCTTTGTGATCCACCATTTGCCATGCAATCTGCCAACTTTGGAGAGATAAGACATTTTATTATTTTATTGTTAATATTATTGTCTGTAATTATTTGATTTCCATAACATATCCTTATTTAGATTAGTTAATACTAAGTTATGTTGTGATTTGTGAATAGTTTTCATTGTTTTTCTTATATACCATTCAATTAGGCTTAACGTGGTATGTTCTTTATTAGTTTAACTGTGTTACTTTGTTACCTTTATATCTTCCTGTCAATTTAATTTTGTTAATAATTTTCTTTGCTTGGTTTGGGTGGAACCCTTGAACTGGGGCTCATACAGACCTTTTTCAATATTGTGCCTATTTAGTGTTCTGTTTCATTTTTCTATTTGTTCTTACATTTTCCTTTGTTCTTTATGCTTTGATTAGGCTTAATTCGTTTTTTGTTTTTTTTTTACAGTTTAACTGTAGTTCTAGTTTGTTTCCTGGTTAATTCTGTTCACTATCTTGTTTGATTAAACTTCATTACTGTATTACTTATCATTTTACTGACAAGTTAATGTGAACTTCAGTTCTATTTTTTTTTCACTACTTCATCATATTTGAACTATTTCATGTACCATTTTCTTTCCATTTTAATATGTTGACTAATTTGTTTGGATTTTCTTCATAGATTATCCTTTCACAGTTACTTTAATTTCATCTCTACTTTATATTTATTGCCATTTGTTTCATTTAGTTTATAATTCTTCCTTGTTACCATTACATTTTCCAGTATGGGCTTGGTCATTGTAAGCATTTTGTATATATTATAGTTTACTTGCTATAACTTTTGAATTAGTAAGTGTATGCGTAAGAAATTTGGCAGATTATCAGTGAACATTACAGTGTTTTCATACACAAAATATCGTATTTCATATTAAGTCTTAAGGTTTGTGATGTAATGTTTTTCTCATGCCTTTTCATTTTTGCATGTTGCCTGTCCAATATGCAAGGTAATTTTCATTTTAAGATTAAAAGTACTGTTATGCAACAGAAAATTTTCAATTTTCTCATGTGAACTCCTTATAATATCCAGAGTTATCAAACATTTCTTAAGAAACAAAATTTATCTGTTATTTTCACTAATGAACCTCTGTACAGGTAATGACAATTAGTCCAATCTTGTAACCACCATAAAAAAAGGAAATAAATACAAATTGTATTGTTGTTTTTTTGTTCTAGAATACTACAGATTATAACACAAAAATATGAATATTTAGACTAAATAACTTAAATTGTATAACATTATATATTTATTTCTTTTATTGCACTAACCTTTTAGTTGTGTCTGGCTAACACAACAATAGTTACAGTGATTCAGTGCATGTACACCCAAGTTATCTAATCCAATGATATAAAACTGACCCTTAGTTCTTACAAGGTAACCTGTCTTGGCTGTGTTTTAGTGGACTAGTATTTTGTAATATACAGTCACATTTCAGCTATTATATATTATATACGTACATAGATTATAAGTACTTATAAACAAATTCTTAAATTTATTTTTCTTAAAACATAGAACAGTAAATAAAGAAGTAAAGCAAACGATTTAAGTTAAAACTTTTGTACTCAGTTGCTGTTTGTCAAAACTTGCTAAACGTAAAGAAGTTTTGCATATGGAGGATGTGAAATGAAATAATTTTATTTATACAATTGCATAGTCAAAAAATAGTAAATTACTATATCTGTACCTTAGAAATCTGTTATAATTTATCAGAAACTTTATAACTAAGCTGTATTTGGGTCTTTAAAAAATATGAAGTTTCAAACAGGTCAAAGACTCAACTTGCCAAGATGAAGTTTTTGTCTCAAAGAAAGAGAGGATGATATTATATTTTAAAATGGCTGAGAAAGCCACTAGAGGAACGTTGTGAGCATTCAATTGGTTATTTACATCATATATGTGAATAAGTGTATATATAAGAGACCATTTCCAAAAATGGAAAGAGATGAGTGTTTGATTCATTAAATATGGAAATAGCTCAGCAAAGAGAAAATGTAAAATGTTTTTATTTTATTTTCTAACTTAACATTATTGGTAATTTGAGTTCCTAATTCATAGAAAATTATAAACTTTGTATTTTGACATCAAAAACGTCTAATTTGAACCAATGCTGGATTCACATACCACATAATGCAAAAAAATGTTTAGGTGTTTTCTTTAATATTTACTTTTAAATTAAGAAATTAAATAATGTGTATTATAAAAATATGAATTTTTAATCTGTAGTTTGATAACAAACTTAATGATATAAATACATAAAATCGAGTTCAATAAAAGTTTGAATGCTTGTCACCAAACATGATGGCATGCCATTTAACCCCATCTGAAAATGGTTAATTATTTTCTATAGCTTTATGGACAGCTTTATAGTTAATATGGTTCCAGGTTTTTCTTTTCAAGTCAACATCACAAAGAGATGCATTTCTTATGCCATTTTCTTCCCATTTTTTGCTATGTTAATTAGTTCATTTTGTTTTTCTTTATATTCTTTTACAGTTACTTTTGTTTAATTTCTACTTTATACTTCTAACTGTTAATTTTGTTTTGCTTATAATTTATTCTTCATACCAATAATTTAAATTAACGTGTTGAGCCTTGAGAGATGGGGTCTGTCACATCTGCTTCCACAAGTACTCATCTTCCCCATCTAACAACTGAACTCAATTTTCCAACATTCTAAATGTTACATTCCTTCTTACTGGATTTTCTTGGTAACAAATTGTTATTTCTCCCTGACCTTCTCATAGAATGTCTTCCATACTTTGATTGTCATATTGCTAGACCTCTTTTACATATTTTCAGATAATTTTGTCAGATATTATTATCTCCATGTCTTCTGTGCTGTTCCTTTTGTCTTTTTTGCTTTTGGGTACTTACAAGCCTTACCCTCTAAGGGCTTTCAATTTTACCTTAGTTTAAATTCAGACAGATTTCTTCTGTCATTTTTTCCCGTATTGTCACTCATACCTATAATATTTCACATTTCCCTTTTATTAGGTGTTCTGTTTACATTTCAGGTGTGTTCAGGAATACTTCTTCTTTTTTTCCTCCATGTTGGAGTTTTTTGCCATCTTTAGTTCGTTCTCTCTTCACATGGCTTCTTTACTTTTGGATTAGTATGGAGTGGGACACTGTTGCTTGTTTTCCCTTCCATTATTGATAGGGTTTTATGGTATGTTCCTTGTCTTCTTTTGTCACTTTTTGGTGGTGTTACTCTTGTGGGTGGTACCTGTTTGCACTTCCTTTCATTCAGTGTATTAGATCTGTTCTTTTGGCCCTCATTGCACAGTATTCATATACTTGTGTGTCATGTTTCGGGTACTCTCATTTAGATCACAACTTATTTTTCTCATCCTGACACATTCCATCTATCAGAGTGGTCTCTTGTTTTCTGGTGGCTTTGTCTTCCATGGGTTTCTCCTCACATAAATCCCATAACTACATTTTTTTAACTTTCCACTACCTCAGTATTCAGTACCTCATCTTTAGCTAGGGCTGTTGATGCCTTCAACATTGGCCCAACAGGTTCCTGTATGTTCATCTCCTCATCCTCTTACTTCCATGGATGATTTCCCTCGTCTCTACCATTTTTTGTTAGCCACTTCTAAATGCTCTTTAACAGCCAGTTCATCCATGGTTTCTTCAACTTCTCCAACTTCATCTTTTATCTACACTGTCTTTATATTTGTCTCCTGCCCTTCTTTGTCCACTTCATTCAATGGTATTTCATCAGGGTATCCACATCTTTAGTCTCCAAACTTTGTTTTCATTCAGTCCTTGGTGAGGAGATTAGGTTTATACCTACAGATACCTTTTCTATAGCTTATTCCATATACTTTCTTCAGTGGGAGTTTAGTTGTGTAAATGGAAAGTATTCTGCAGTTAATCTACATGTCAAGGATTTTCTGCAGATCAAATCCCTCTGTCTTCAGTGGCAGAGGTTTTCCCTGGTTTTTCAACCATGGGCTTTCAGTCTCCTCAATCTTGAGTTATCAGGCAGCCTTGTTCCATACTTTCATTTTTTCCTGAAACCACATAGTTTTTCCTCACCATAATTTCCAATCTGGGATATTCATATGATATTTTATTCCCTTACTTTATCTTTGTTTGCATCACTTCCTTATGCTCCATTTTCTCCTTTCTTTCAAATGTAATTCCTTTTCATCTATGCCTTTGTGGATTGGAGGTCATATTTATTTTCCATGATGTTTCTTGTAATTTTTTCTCACTTTCTCTCTTTTTCTTTATCTGGATTTTTCCTTTTTATTTAATACATTAGTGGGTATGGGAGATAACTCTTCCTTTTGTCTAATTCCCTTTCTCTCATTTCCCATCTTAACCCTTGTCCTGATTCAACTTGACTCCTTTGTTGTTCTACTGTCTGTATGGCATCTTGTCATGGTACCCACTCTTGCTTCTTTATTTCTAGGCAATTTTTCTAGAGTCAAGATCTTTCTATTTCTGCCTTAACCAGTTGTGTTCAGTTTTGGATCCAACTGGCTTACTCTTGTTTATCATTGTCCTACTGGATTTTGTTCCACATCTCTTCTCATCAGATTCTACATCCTTTCCTTTTCCCTGGTATCTTGTCTTCAACAGTCATTGGGGAGCTCCTATGTTCGGACATATGGACAACACCTAATATGCCATCTCATGTCTACCACCTGTGACCATTTTTTATACTTCATTGTGACTCTAACTTGGTAAGTTTCTGTTCCTTATTTCTTTCCTTTAAGGGGCCCTTGCTTTATTATTCAATATCTGGATTCCTTTTCATGGTAAGTGTTGCCTGATCAGATATCCTTGAATTGAAATATGTACCATGCAGCCATGTTGAATTTCACTCTCTTCCATGGCTTTGCAATCCTTACTGGTGAAATTGCTTGAAGATGAATAACCTTCCAATGTTTTTGCTTAATAATCATTCCCATTCCAGACTGTACCACCCATGGACTGCATGGGTAAAGCAGAAGGGGATAGCTGCCCATACCTGCCATGCATTAATTAAATACATCTGTATGGTCTGCTTTTCAGAATAGGGTTTTGTGATCATCCATTGCATTATCTCAAGTGGTGACATTCTTCTGGACTATTATATATTCATCCTTCTTTCTTTTAGTGGAATATAGTTGTCCTTACCACTTTCCAATTCCAAGCTGTTGAAGTGGTTGATCATGGAGGCAACATCCTGAATGAATTCCACAAATAAATGACTATAACCATTCAGTCAAGAGTATGGTGGTGGTGTTCTGCTAATATATATGAAGCATGGTTTTCAGAACAGTTGAGCCATCACCTGTCTGGTTGATTGGATCTCTTTATATCATTTACACAACTACAGAGTTGAGCTTTTGAAAATACAATTCACACCTTCAAATAGGAGCCCTTATCCTACTACCATATGGATGTAGGTACCCCATGGCCTGGTGTTGGATTTAGAGTGAACCAATTGACATAGGTCCTCACGCAGGATTTAGATTGTTATTTCCTTCAATTTCCCCATCTTTGTTGTGGGCCACAGTGATAGTATGTGGGATTGTTCAGGTTTTATCATTGGCTATTCTCAGGAGTCTCTTCTTGCAAGAATGTTATTGTTATTTGAAAAGTCTCAGCATATTTTACAGTTTGGGAAGTTGATTGCATGCAATAGACATACTTTCAATTCCTGATGTCAATTCCTGGATCAGTAGTTTAGAGCTAATTTTTGTGTCATATTCAGGAATTAAAATGGTTCTCAATTTCCCTGTTTGAGGTGAAGATGGTATGGTCCTCATCCTATCCTTGTGCAGATGTGGATACCTCAGAAGGACGTTTTGGATATAGTTCACTTGCCAAATGCAGTCAGCTCTTCCCTAGCATTTTTGTTTATCCACCTTTCTCATAGTGGGATTGAGTTACAAAATCTTTCCCTCATTAGAATCATCTTCCTATCATATTATTTTCCACTTGAATTTGCCCCTATCATTTTCCACCCTGATGTCTTACACATTCCACACATGGGTGAAGAGTAAGTATACCTGGCTCAGAAGTTTTGCAGCTTCCTTTTTCAGATCTGACTCTTTCATGTCTCTTTGACCTTTTAACAGACCATGCTGATAATTTTATCTTTGAAGGAGGATGTTTTGCTGCAACTGTTGGAAAAATATGTGAAAAGCTGGCAATCCGTGATGACTAGAAAACTCACTTGTAGAGAAAAATATATGTGTAAAAATGGCTAGTATGGATAGAGAAAGCTCTTATGTAGAGGAGCGAACAACGTTTCAACCTTCTTTGGTCATCGTGAGGTTCACAAAGAAAGAAAGAGGTAACTGACTAATAGCTGACTAACATCTAAGCATGCCCTCTACATTCCTACACTCAATTACACAACTGCCTTCAAGCATGTGGTCAGCTACTGATCAGTCACCTCTTTCTTTCTTTGTGAACCTGATGGTGACCGAAGAAGGTCGAAACGTTGTTCGTTCCTCTACGTAGAGCTTTCTCTACCCATACCAGCCATTTTACACATATAAAGCTGGCAATACTTGGAATCTTAACTTTTTGCAGTTGGCACAGATGGAAATGATGCCACAAAAAAATCGGTCTAGTTTTATCTTGTGTTGTAAAAAATGAAGTAAAAGTATGAATTTTATGTTTGTTTGCAAATATGTGTGAATAACATCAAGCAATGTAAAGGATGTGTAAACATAAAAAAAAAAGAGGTGAATGAGATGATGCTCACAAAAAACACAGTTTTCACATGTACAGATGCAGTCTTTCATTGTTAAATTATGATGTCTTCATTCTTTAGGTCCATAAAATTCACAAGAACTTGATGTGTTAGGCATAACAAATAAATATACTGTCCAGATAATGAATTTATCTTAATCAGTACGGTGTTAGTTGTACTCGAAATATCATAAAAGTATTTTTTTCCCAACATAAAGAACACTGATTGAAAATTTGCCCTAAATAGAGTTCCTAATAAAAGGCATACAAAAACATTTGGGTCATGTCCAAAAGAGAACATGACAAAATGTAGCTGCTACAATTGACTTTTTACATGACCAGATGGTTAGGGCACTTGACTCATAATCTGACAGTTGCAGGTTCAAATCCTTGTCACACCAAACATGCTCACCCTTTCAGTTGTGAAAGCATTATACTGTAACAGCCAATCTCACTATTCATAAGTAAAAGAGTAGCCCAAGAGTTGGCAATGGGTGATGATGACTAACTGTCTTCCCTCTAGTCTGACACTTCTTAATTATGGATGTCTAGTGCAGATAGCCTTTGTGTAGCTTTGCATGAAATTCAAAACAAAGAAACAAACAAAAACAATAAATGATTGTGTAAGTTACTGAAGAACATTGTCTCCATAATAAAATTCTCTAATTCACATTTATGCTTGTTTTGACACCAGTTGGGCCTTCCTATGGCTTTTAGATCCTGAAGTATTAGCCTTTAGCCGTAGTTGTTGATCATCTTAGCTTTTGATGTTTAACATAGATACCAGCAAAATGCAAGAGTACTTTTACCCATGGCAATACCTAACTGTAGGAAAAAATGCTGTTAAAAGTAACTACAATTTACATTCAGTACTGCATTGTCTGTTAGTTATATAGGAACTCAAGCTTATAATGTCTGTGTTTCTTTATTATATGGTGTAAACCTTTGCCACTCTTAAGTATGTCATTATTATTGTTAAAGTCTCAGAGGACCTTTATTATCAAATATATTGAGAGAAGGGAAGATTTACTTCTAGAGTTAAGAAAATTTGACAAATTTTTTTCATTAGCTTACTATTTGATATTGTTTTAGCTGCATAATTTATTTTTGTTTATGCAGTTTTGTATTTTGCAATTTGGTTATTGTTTTTAAAACAGAGAAAAGAAAGAAAAAACAGAAGAAAGATAATGGAAATTCTTCATATGTTGAAGTTGAAAATGATGGTTGTAACGAAGAAGATCCCGAAAATGGTAATTACCTTTCTTTCTTGTTTGCCTTTCAACATGAAAATATTGATCACATCCATACATGTTTAATACTTTTAAACAGCTTGTGTTTTATCATGTAATTAATTTTCTTTTAATTTTATCTTTATGTAATATTGCATAATAAATCTAGAACTGAAGTTTATTAGAAATAAAAACAAAAAACATGTACTTGAGTTTTTATTTTTCTAAAAAGAGTAAGTATATGTAAGACACTAGTAAAAATATCTTAAAATTATATAGTTCTGTAATGTATTTGCCAGGAATGTGTTTTTACTGCATAAATATATTATCTTGGCTTTAAAATATTTTATTTCTGAATAAATTTTCAGAAGCTACAATTTATTTAACTTATTTAGGATATTTTATTTTAACTTTCTTCATAATTTGTCTCTTTTATAATCCTATGAACTCTCAACTATATAGCTAGTAACAAGAGATGGTCTAGACAAGTCAGAATAAAGTCAAGTTCTAGACAAGTCAGAATAAAGTCAAGTTCTAGACAAGTCAGAATAAAGTCAAAAAATGTGTTACATATTTAATAATGAGCCCTTGGAAATATATTTCAACAAACTTGGTATTTATTTGATTGCTTGTTAGAAAGGTTGTGTTATCTTTCTCAGGAAAGGATTCAAGCGACATTGAATGTCGTGATAAAACTATCAGTGAGGAGGGTGACTCAAGAGAAGAAAACCTTTGTAAGTTTCTGTCAAAACTTTAATCCATATACACTACATGGGTTTCATTAAGGTAGAAACCTTTTTATAGTTTACTTCAAAACATTTTAGATGCATTTGTGATACAGGGTGGGAGAGGTAGTTTTACCCTTTATATGAATAAAGATTTATCTTGCTAATCCTATCACTTGTTTTATGGTTATGTTTGGCATACTGTTTTTACGAATTAGCATTAGTTTAGCATTGTACTCATTTACATGTATTTGTTGTTATTGCCAAGCGACAAGTGAACTTTAACTTTTCCATTTCAGCAGGGATTAAAAGGTTGTTTTTATTAACGTAAGAGTTAACTGCATTCTGAGTAGTTTCCGAGAGGTGCAGGCTCAGTGTGACATCATACATTATTCAGCTGGAAATAAAGATTCATAAAGGCAGCTAATGTTAATATGTGTTATTTAATCACCCTTCGATGCTTGTTAGATTTTCATTAATAAGTTCATCGGTATTGTGAACTTTCCATTAGTGTTCTGTGTCAGTATTTTAAGGAACCACAGATAACTGTTCAAACCACTTTATTTATTCTATATTTACATAGATAGATTAGAACATCTTCTGCTCATTATTTTTTAGCCATTGACTCTTATTTTTAAAGCTGAGCTTCATTGGTAATTGTTTAGACTACATCCTTTAACATTATGAAAAGGTAGCAGTGAAAGGCCGTAGTGATAAAACTGTTGACAGAAAAGAAAATCAAGTAAGAACAAGACACGAATAATTATACTTTCCAGTGATTATAACTTTTTAGAAGATGTAAATCTACTCTTTGGAATGGACAAGAAAATATTAAGAATTTATAAATACACTGTTTACAAGTTAAACTCCTCCAAGCTGTAAGGAACAAAAAGTTGAAAATTTCTTTCATTTTCAGGATAGGAAAATCAAGATTTCCACAGTGGTAATTGACACCATATTTTTCAAAATGGCTCTGGTACCCTCACAAATTCACTAAAATTTACAGTTACGATCTCAACATTCTGGTATCCCTTTGGCCATCCTGCCCTCGTGATCTACATTTGTAATGTGTACCACAGTAAAGGGAAAACCCATTGGGGATCACAAACACTGGACTTACAACTTACAGAAACTACCTTGTTACAGGTAATATATAACATAAAATTCATCTAGTAGGGGAAATGAAGTTTTTGCTTTTATCAGCAGTAAAACATTAATGCAGTTTGTTGAGTCATATCATGCCCATAGACTCTTAGTAGAAGCAAGAAATTAAAAAAGATGCTGAAATAACAAACCCACAGAACTTATGCAAAGGTTCACTGCAATAGCAGTGTGTTACGAACAAAGTCAGCATACACATACACACTGGTCGGAGTGAAATGCATGACTTCAAGTACCCCTTCCACTAACCATGCCCAAAAAAGGAATGAGTTAAGAGTAAGAATGACGTGAAATGTTTTACTTCAAGAAATTAGAACTTTTTGTTTCTTTGATAAACACGTAGATCACATCCTGATTTTTAGTTGCAGCATAGTGACTCATAGAATGGTTCAGTTTTTTTCCGAGCACATACTTTTAGATAATAGCACCATCATTTCACAAAAACAAACCTGCTAAAAATGTAAAAAAAAAACTTGGATATTAATTTAATCCTGCCTAAAAGAGAATTCCCTCTTGTTCAGAAAATGAAAGGAAATAGCATATATCAATTCAGCTATATACATTTTATATGCAAAATCACCAAAGGCTTATGCCTACTACATACGCAAGCTGGGATTAACATTACTGGATTGCAAGTACCAAGTTGTGTAATGCAATGGGTGATTATGCATGATATATAGATTATGAACATGTAGTGTAGGCATAGTTTACTGTTTAGCAGCACTAGCCTGCATTAGAAACTGTAACAAATTACTAGTAATAGAGTTGTTTGGAAATAGAATGCTGACCTTATGTCATATCAGTGTGTCTTTTAACCTGTCTGCCTGTCCAGATTTACAGAGTCTGCTGTTTGGAAACTGTGAAATCGATTTCTATCAAGCAGTTGGACATATTGGGGTTGAAGTTTCTTGGTAGAAATTTGGCCTTTAAACTTCTTCTGTTTCCAGAGATTTGATCATTATCAAAGTTAGACAAAGTAATAAATAGACAGAGGTGCCTAAAAGTTTTATACAGTTTTCAGACCAAATATCATTTGTGATCAGGAGGGGGCAAACACTAAAACTTTTATTAAGGTCACAGGACAGTTTAGATAAACATGATACCTCTTTTTTATATAATCTTAATGCTGATGATGTTACTTCATAAATCTCATTGGTTAAGGTTGACACTAGACCTACCTGATAAACATAATCTAGAAGGATAAACCATCTTTCCAAGACCCCAGTGAAAAAACAATTAATGTCATATTAACTAAACTAATTAAGAAACGCATTTCTATTCTGTTAATATTAATGTGTAATGTGGCCTTAGTTTCCTCCAGTACTTTTTGTCTTGTCATGGTACTCTAGCTGTTGGCCTTGGTGCCTTGAAAATGAGAGAAAACAAAGGCCAAATGGTCTCATCCTAAAAACAATGGATTTTATTGTCTTCATATTTCTTTGTAAAAAACTACATGTATAAATGTTGCATAATGACAGAGTATACATTTCAAAATATTTATTGTTAAAACTCTTTTTAAAATTGAGTTAGAACTACTATGTTTTGCTAAAATCCTGAAATACGATAGATTCTGAAAAGGGCTCGACAATCATGAAGTACAATGTTATGAGGCCCATTTTGTATTAGTACATTAGTGGTTGAAAACTGATACAATTTACCATTATATGGGTAGAAATAGAACATATTGTTATTCAATTATATTCATGTGTATTTTTTGTAATAATTTAATGCAAATTATTTGAAGTTAATTAATATTCTTGTTCACAAACTTGCATCATTCTCTGTCTCGGACTGAGATTACAGAACCATAGATACCATTTTGTGATTCTTGTGTGTGATCGTTGCTCTGGGTTGTAGGTTATATCTAAGTAGACCATAGAAGATTTGTTTGCCTTTTATGTTCCACCAGTAACAAGAAGACTAACAGTAATAACTTAGTGGTCAGCTAGTGTTGCAGCATTTATTTTATTCTTTTACAAACAAACATTTTTTACCCTCATATTATTTTGGTATTTTATACAAAGCTATTGAAACTTGCATTATTATTATTTTAAATATTTGTAAGTATATGAACTTCTACAGTGTGATTGTAACATACATCTTATTAGATTATTAATTTCATGAATCTTGATTGTTTCTTTAGTGCCAGGCACAAGTATGGGAATTCTTACTGATACATCTTTTGCTTCCCTTGAGAATAAAGTGTCTGAACTCACACTAAAAGGCATAGCTGATATGGGCTTTACAAATATGACAGAGATTCAGGCAAAAGCCATTCCTCATCTTTTAGAAGGAAGGTAATTTGTTTTATGTCATAATTTTACCTTAGAACATTTCTTATATTTGTATTGGTTTGTTTGAAAGTTTGCAACTAAATATGTTAATTATTGACAAGGGTTAATATAAATTATATACGTTTCCCACCATGTGTTTTATTTATTTTACAAACTTGGATGCTATTGTAACAGCTAATATTTTCTCATAATATTTATAAAGTTAATAATAGTTTTTACTGATTACAAAAATATTTGTGTATCTCGAGATATAAAATATTTTATGTACACTAAATATCAAACTGATATAATATTTTAATTATTAGAAACTATTCTGAAGTAATACCTAATCAGTTGAATCTACCCTTATGAAACTTAATGTTATAATGCTTGGGTAAAGTTTTATTCATTTTAATATTATCAGAATGCTTAAATTAAAATTTTCATGTAATGACCACTTATATATGGTCATAATTTTGTTGGATAGGCTTACACAAAATAATAATTTATGACTGGGGCTACATATTCAACATTACTTAAAAACAATTAAAATAGAAATGTTTTTTTAGAAAAGGTTAGTTGTGGTGTTAGATGGTACAGTAAACAGTGTTATTTTTAGAATTTTTTTTACAAAATTTGATTTGCAATTTGATAAATTATTTATGATTCCAATAATGTTTATAATGTTAAAAGTTAATTGTATTCACAATAAATGTTATGAATATTGATTAACCACACTGTAGAATGTGTCATGATTGAAGTGTAGCTTTTTTCCCCTCTTAGAGACCTTGTAGGTGCTGCTAAGACAGGTAGTGGTAAAACTTTAGCATTTTTAATACCTGCCATTGAATTGATCTATAAGCTAAAATTCATGCCTCGTAATGGAACAGGGGTAATTGTTATATCACCTACAAGAGAATTGTCCATGCAGAGTTTTGGTGTATTGAAGGAACTACTTAAACATCATTATCACACATACGGCTTAGTGATGGGAGGCACTAACAGGCAGTCAGAGGCTCAGAAACTTAGCAAAGGTGTCAACATTCTGATAGCTACCCCTGGTCGGTTACTGGACCACTTACAGGTATTGTATATCTCTCAGAACGTTGTTTATAAGTTACTGTCTCTGAAGTTATATTACATCTGTTTGGATACTGAAACTTTACAGATGTTATATATATGGTAGAACATTCTTTGTAACAATCTACAAACATTTGATAGAATATTCTTGGCTGGTTACTGAAATTATCTTTGCAAGTTATTTGAACATTTTCAAGTATTATAGGCTTACGTTTGATGAAACTTCTATGGTTGGTCACTTGAATTTTCTTTGTGAGATACTCAGCTGTCTACAGGTACTAAATATCATACTTTCTCTGTTTTAAAGAGCTTTACAGACAACCAAACCCTGTAGGAAGGTTAATGGAATGTTTACAGGTACTATTTATCAATTGAACATATTTTTGTTGCTTAATAAGTTGTGTAATGAACTGTTATTCATCTGTGTTCAATGATAATATATTTAATAAAAATAATTCAACAATTTTATAATTTAATTTAAAGAAATATGAAGGATATAAAATCAAGATCTCTAAGAAGTAACACCAATAAGATCCATGGCTAGTAAACAAAAAAAGTGAATATCTTCAAGAGATAAGCAACACACTTTATTCATATAGGTTCTGTACAGTGGTTATTAAATCATATTTTTTTATATGCAGATTTATTACATAGGAAATATTGCAGGATAAAAGTGCATGAAAGTATTATTTTATAAATAATTTATGTAGAGTATCCATATTTAGTTGACTGGCATAAACTGCTTATCAGAGAAACACTTGTAGAAATATTTTGGTGACTATACAATCTACTTATGCAACTCAAGTTTAGGGGATGACATTTTGAAAGTCTTCAGCCTTTTGTCTTCCTGTCAGTTTGTGCAGGTGGATTGAGGTGGGCATGTTTTGATTAGTTATTTTGTTCTGGTCCTGATTGGTGGAACTACTTAATGTGGATTCAACCATGGTTGCCATAAGTTACTAATTTCTAGGCTGAATTCTCTGTTTAATGAAGTTTTTATTGTGTTGATGTAGAAATATTTCATTATTTTTCTTAATTTCCAAAACTTGTCATCCCACTTCATGATTCAAAGTTTTGTTCCAGTCTTTTTTGTGTACAATTAATATAGTATGTTCCACAATAGTTGAATTCTATGTTTTCATTAGTCTTGTGCTGTTTTTATGATTTTTTTATCCTTGTCCTAATTATCTTCCTGTTTCTCCAGTGTAGTTTTTGTTACAAGAACATGGAACTTCAAAGATTATACTTTTTTTGTGTTTCTTGTTAGAAGGTTTTATTTAGGTTTTAACAGGATATATCTCACTGCTTTGTAAGATTTTCAGCAGAACTTTGTTGAACCTCTAGACTTTATGTTATGAGTTTTTTACTTAAGTTTTGCACATGGAGAGATTAACAGCAGTAGTAATGTTGTTCTTTTCTTTCTGCCATGGTCTTTTTTTTTAGGGAATTAGTGATAGAATTAGAGATATAGCTTTTTTGTTTAAAGTAGTTTATAATGTTTTGGAATTCTGCTGTGGTGGGTGTTTTATTGTAGATGTTTTCAGTTTTGTTGTTCAGGCATTGGATTATATTGTGTTTTGCCAAAGGTGTATGATAGAACTGGAAGTGTAGAGGTATCTGTCTGTGTTTTCTGTGTACAGTTGTAAAAGTTTTTCTTTTTTGCCTACTGATGATTATATTAAGAAATAATAGGCCAACTTGTTTTTCTATTTCTGTAGTAAATTTGATTCTTTTGCTTATGAAACTATAAAAGTAGTTGTATATTGCATTTGTTTATTTTTATTTTATTATTTTTAAAAATTCTTCATGTGTTTCAACTGAAAATTGTACACTGTATCAGTTGTAATAGTAGGTGTTCCATAGTACTTTTTTTTTTTTAAATAGTAATTGAAGTGTTGCCCTCTGGTGGCTCAGCAGTAAATGTATGACTTAGGACAATAAAATTAAGGGTTCCATCTAGGCAATGGACACAGCACAAATATCCCATTGTGTTACTTTGCTTTTAAAAAAAATATGACAAATAATTAAAGTGTTAATTTTGTGTTTGTCATTCTTGGTTTTACTTATTTGACAGAACACACCCAAATTCTTGTATAAAAATCTTCAGTGTCTTATCATTGATGAAGCAGACAGAATCCTTGACATTGGGTTTGAAGAAGAACTGAAACAAATCATTAAAATCTTACCGAGTAAGTTTGTTTTTATCTTCAGTGTGGTGTATGTGCATCTTCAGGTTTGTTAAGTACACTGTTGACTGGCACATGAGACTTGTAACAAGTTGTCAGTCACTCAGTACGTATTTGTTAAGAACAGTAAAGTAACATTTAAACCACACTTTATCTGTAAGCTACTTGGCTAAAACATACACTTTTACTTAAAACACCATTTTCATGGGTTCTTTAAGAGACATCAGGTCTTTGGGTATATAACAACCAAGCTGGCAAAGCATGATTTCTTAGATGTATTATCACATTGCTTTAAGACTGATAGGTAATGCTTCACCAGTTTTGTTGCCATACATCATGAATTAATTTTAAAAATATAAAAATGAAATTAAAATAATAAGGTACTACTTTTTTTTTTTTTTCATCTTTTTATGTTTTATCTTATTCTTATTTTAACTTGGAAGAGCAGTCACCTTCCCACAGCTGTCTGCAGGCAGTGAAGGGTGATATAGATGTGAGATGTTGTGGGCTTTAGCATTCAAACATCAGTCTCTTAATTTCTAATCTTCTCGTGAGACTAGCAAATTGGATGTTAAGACTGATAGATGGTGTATCCCCACTCCAATGTGGGTCCTTTTTTTACAGTCACTTCCAAAACCTAGGACACATTTCATAATCCCATGTTGTAGCTTGCTCTCTGAAATCTTTATTTAAAAATATAGCATATTTTGTTCAATTTAAATGTGTTTTGTTTTGGCTTAAATTTATGGTTATATTTTCTATTTGTGTGTGTGTGTGTGTATGTATATATACATATTGTGGCATTTTTTCATATATATTTGAATATCAAAACTTGTCATAATTACATGTAGTAGTTTTTTATTATTTTAAAAAATTTCTCAAATCTTGAAAAATGATTTTTGGTGGAACTTAGTGCCTCTAATGATCGAACCAACAAAGTCTGCAGTTCTTTACTACTGATATTCACCATACAGTAAAACAGTATTAAAATTTACAGTATAATTGACAGTACGAAAGTCAAAATCAGAAAAACAACTAGAAGCATGAGGCCTAACATTTGAGTTAATCGTGGAGAAATTAAAAGAAAAGTGAGAGAAAAAAAATCACATGAAATTTATGTGATTTCCATTCTATTATTACCTTCATTTAGTAATCACTTGAGCATAATATTTTTAATCACAGTGCTGGCAAAATTACATTGCAAAGGGAAGATAGTGTGCAGTGTAAATTTAGCTTACAGATCCACCAGTCAGAAGAGGTAAAGCTAAGATTTTGCTATTCCCATTTCTTGATACTTAACCTGGCTACACCATGCAGCTCAACTGGGGGATTACAAAACTCGCATGGTGCCAGCAAGTGAAGTAGTCTTGTTAATCAAAATTACAATAACATTCTGAACCACAAGTTTTATAATACAAGTGACTGAAATGCACGTATAACTGGTGTATTTATATTCAACAGGTAGAATATGGAAATCTTCCATCAATAGTGTGTACCAGCAATTTTTGTCATAGACTTTCTAAGTTTTACTGACTAAACTGCAACGCTAATCAGTAATAGTTAATTTCAAGCCCTGTTTTACAAAGTTTAGATTACTCTTAATTTCATTTACTGAGGTAAAAATTCAAAATAATGTTCATAACTATAAAGCAAAATAATAAAAAATTGAAATAAAAAATATATATTTATATGAAGCATTTTAATCAATACCATTAATCAAACTGAAGCTAAAAAGGAATATAATTTTACTTTTAAGACATAAAAGTGAGCTGTTATTATTTAAGCCCTTCATTATGAAATTGTAGGAGTTTAATTTTAAAAAATAGAAAGTTGAGAAAATGTATTATTGTAATACTCTGACATAATCTGAGAGAGAGGGGTGGGTATGAAAATACTGAATCATTTACTCTAACGGTGGGAACATAGATTTGCAGAGTAACCAGAGATTTATCAAATTAATTTTGTATATTCTGACAGACTGAGTTTGTAAGAAATTAAAACTGAAAACAAATTTAGAATCACCATAAACTATTAACACAATCATAATGAAATGGTACTTTATTTGCCACAATAGACAGTCATCTTTACTGGAATGTTAGTTCCAAGGTTATTTCTCTCTCTCTAGAATTGTTTGAAATGCACTCAGTCAAGATTTTGTATCAAACTAAGAACTGCTGCCATACTTGTTCAGTTGAAGTCACATAACAGACTAAATGAACATCTTGTTATTTACTTCAGTGAGTCACATTAGATTTACCCAGAGTGACTATTGCTACTCATGTAACTGGTCATTCGCAGTGATTCTTAAGGGAGGTCACAACTTCAAGACGTCAGTGACTGCTAGAAGAAAAAGACAGCTTTCCACCTTTACACACTGAATATGACCTTGCAACTATCTTTTGCATAAAAAATCAAAAGATGCTGTCTTATGTGAATGACATATATGCATAGATGACAAGTGTGAAACATATTATATGTTAAAGCAAGGAGGCAGAAAACATAATACTCTTATATACCACAAGAGTAAGCATTGATTAGTGTCTCCACTATCAGCTGTGACATTTTACCAAGTATTCCATTCTTATTCGAATGATTTTTTCTTATTTTCAATGGTAATCTCAGCTTATTAAAAAATTAATTTACCTAGAAGCTAACAATTATGACAACATCAAGAATTGTTTCTGGTCCACAGGTTTAGAGTATTTTTAACTGACTTGATGTCTAATGCTCAGAGGAGTTCTGGCTTAAAAGTATTAATAAGATAAACTTTACACTTGTTTAACCAGTTTATTAAATTTCTACTAAATCTAGATGCAAGTTAAAATTTATTGTTTCCTAGAGAGAGAAAAAATGGAGAATTGAAATTGAAATTTTAAATCAGTTAAATTATATTTATTTGTCAGATATTGTACTTCACTTACTGTTTACATGTAATATTTTTGACGGAGTGTTGAAGAAATGTGTAACAGCTTTAAAAGCAGGTAATTTCCTTAAATTTTACACATTTCTTTCTGTGTTGATATACAGAGAGAAGACAGACAATGTTGTTCAGTGCAACATTAACCAAGAAGACAGAAGATCTGATAAAGTTGGCTTTGAAAAAAGAACCATTGTACATTGGTATAGAAGACATCAAAGAAAAAGCAACAGTTGAAGGTTTAGAACAGGTAGTTACAAATTTGTGTTTGTTTTTTGATTAATTGTTCTGATAGGTACTCTGTTCCACATGATGGTAATGATTGTATGTAACCAATAGTAATGATTATACTCATTTCAACTTTGCATTCTGGAAAATTAGGGTGAACATAGAAAGTGGAGTTTATAAGAAGTTGAGTAATTGATGTTTAGCTATGTTTGGTTTAGTAGCAACTGTGTCAAAACTTTCTTTATAAAGTTGGTAACTTACAATAAATATTTCATACTTGTTAGATTTCACAGTTTTTTGTTTGTTCCTGTAGGGTTATGTTGTCTGTCCATCAGAAAAAAGGTTTTTGCTGCTTTTCACATTCCTGAAGAAGAATAGAAAGAAGAAAGTGATGGTATTTTTCAGCTCATGTATGTCGGTCAAGTTTCACCATGAACTTTTGAACTACATTGATTTGTCAGTCATGAGTATACATGTAAGTTTTTCTGGCTTTGTATTTCTATCTAGTGTTAAATACAATATTATGTAATGTACAAAAATATAAATCTCTGGTTAGTTGACTTAATTATGAAAATTATGTATATGAAAATACAAGTTTGGCTGATTTGAATTAATGTAGTGTATCAAAATACAACTCTGACTGGTAAAATGAATGGATTGTTTGATTATTTTTCTCCAGTTATATTTCTTACTGCAGGATATTTTATACTTTTCTCTTTTTATTAATCAATAATCTTCACAACTATATAGTAAACATTATATATTAAAACAAAACCTTTTAAGATGGATATTTATTTAAACCAATATTTTGTATAGGTGATATGTAAGTGTTACATGATTTTTTATATCTAACTTGATAAGCATGATGGATAAATATATACAAATTCAAATACAGTTATTTGATTATTTAATTTTTATCAAACAAATTTTACATAGTGAAAGAATTAAAATCATATTATATTCGGTCTTGTTCATTTTTGAAACTTGTATTTTAATCATAAACACAATATTTCATCACTGTTTAGTTGTATAAAACTATAGTTGATTGGTTAAAACTGTTAAGCACTTCAACTTACCCAAAACACATTGATACAAATGGTAAATTTTGTGGATATAAATTACTTTTTCTAAATCAGAGGTCTGTAACAAGTTTTAATTCATGGTTTTGTGAATTAATGAGTCATTTATCTTTTTAAATTTGAAACATGATTTTTCAACCTTATTACTCAATATTGATACAAGGTATTTGCTTTATGTGTAGGGAAAGCAGAAGCAGACAAAACGAACAACAACATTTTTCCAATTTTGCAATGCAGAGTCAGGAATTCTGTTGTGTACTGATGTGGCTGCCAGAGGTCTTGATATTCCATGTGTTGACTGGATAGTGCAGTATGATCCTCCAGATGATCCAAAGGTGAGAATGCCCTTAGGTATAAACTAAATTTACAGTTATATATGAAAAATTGGCTGGTATGGGTAGAGAAAGCACTGTGTAGAGGAGCGAACAACAGTTTCATAAATAAAATTTTTCAAGAGTGACATTTTCTTCGTTAATATAGGTACTTATTTCACGTTCTTACTAACTTTTTGCACAATTACTTTTAACACTGAAATTTAGAATTGGTTATTAACCCTTGTTTATAAAATAAGAACCTTATTTCTTTTTGTTTTGCTGGAATATGGCTTATGTACTGAGTCAAACACAGCATCTCTGATCTTTCAATTTTTGGAAATTGTTTGTTGTGTACACTTATTTCAAAATATGGCATGTGTATAACCAATCAATGGCTTAAAATTTCCCCAGAGAAATTTTCTCGGCCATTTTAATCTTTGAATTATTTTGATTCAAGATTTCAGTGAGATAGGTTGTTGTCATTAGTCTGCTTGAATTTTCATATTTTTAAAAATCTAAATACATCTTAGTTACTAAGATTAATAAATTAGTGTAATTCTGTGGTATCAGAATAGTCATTTATGTTTTTTTGGTTATTCAACTGTATATATAAAACTGTATATTATAATCTTAGTTACTAAGATTAATAAATTATAGTGCAATTCTATTGTATCAGAATAGTCATTTATGATTTTTTGGTTATTCAACTGTATATATAAAACTGTATATTATAATCTTAGTTACTAAGATTAATAAATTATAGTGCAATTCTATGGTACCAGAATAGTCATTTATGATTTTTTGGTTATTCAACTGTATATATAAAACTGTATATTATAATCTTAGTTACTAAGATTAATAAATTATAGTGCAATTCAATGGTATCAGAATAGTCATTTATGAATTTTTGGTTATTCAGCTGTATATATAAAACCTAAAAAAATTTTGTTTGATATCCTCCATGTGCAATATTTTAAAAGGTTTAGCAATTTATGCCCAACAGCAAGAAGAGATAATTGTTTGCTTTACTTTTGGATTTATTGTTCTATATTTTAAGAAAAACAAGTTTAATAATTTATTTCTAAATATTAATAATCTATATATTTATACATATAATGTATAATAATTGAAATGTGACTGTATATTACAAAATACTGGTTCATTGAAACACAGGGAAGACTAAAGGTCAGTTTTATATTACTGGATACATAACATGTGCACATGCACTGTGTCAATGCATGTTATGTAATGTTAGCTGGGCATGACTGACAAGTCAATGTAATAAAAAATAATAAATATATAGCATTATGAGAATTAAGCTACTTAGAATAAACATTTGTATGTTTGTGATGTAATGTAAGCATTCTAGCACGAAAAAAGTATACTTTATATTTATTCCCTAATTTCTTCATGATGGTTACGAGGTTGGTCAATTGACAGACCTCACAGAAAATAACATAAAATATAAAGTCTTACTGAAAACAAATTTTTGAAATGAAGAATCATTTCTTAACTCATATGAAATGACTTTGTACTCAGACTAGTAATAAAACAAACTTAATATTTTGACAAACAAATCTTTAATAAAAATATTTCTTTAAAAAATGTTATATTTTTGTACAAAAACTTGTAATCTTTACTGAAAGCCTACCAAATCTTGTGAAGATACATATGCTATATCAAAAGTTATAGTGCAAATATTTAATATGTGCAGACAAACTCTTGTATATTATACTGAGCCTGTTGGAGAAGGGTTAACATAACTTATCATGGGTTACACCTTTTCGTTCTGTAAACTTGTTTTAATTATGAAATAACAGAACGATTTTTTCTATTACCATACTTGCATGTTATTTTAAAGGCAATTTAATTTACCATATTTTAACTTGTATCCTTAATTAGTTATGTTATATATTATTCTAGAACTCTTGCATTTATGAATAAATGACACTTAATAAAAATAAAACAAGAATTCTTCAACCCTTTGCGAGTGAATGGTGGTCAAAGTGCCATTTAACACTGTATTATGTATTTGATGTCAATTATTAGCTAATCATTTTACCCTCCCCCTCAGTGTTGCAATTCTTAGGACTTAACATTAGTAATTGAATTTCAATACCCTTTGTGGGAATAGCATGAGTAATCCATTGTAAAGATTTGCTTTTAACTACAAACAAATATGTTACTCAACATTGCTGAATAATTAACAGTTCATGGTAGAGATGAATAAATACCAGGTATGATGTGAAGGGATTCTAAAACAAAATTGTAGATATACATTTTGGAGATTTTAAAGGTTATGCAAACGGTATTCAAACTGTACTCTGAACATTGTCCCCCACGAAGGGACAGCGATAAGTCTGCAGATATACAATGCTAGAAGCAGGAGTTTGATTCTCCTCAGTGGATGCAGCACATACCCCAATATGGTATTGTTGTGAGAAAACAGACACTGTGGACAAATGTATGTTTATTCTTCAGACTTCTCAGACTGATAGCATCTGTTCACAGATGTATTTGAGTGCCAGTACATATTTTAACACATATCGTTTTTGTGTACAAAGTACTCGGAGATTTTACTTAAAGCTTGCTATATTTGTGTAGGTAAACTTAGTAAATTTGAAATTCTAGTTAATATTCTTTCTGTGGTGAAACTCCTTGGACTTTAAGTTAAATTTAGTCAGTAAGAATCTTGTAGAAGAATAATGTTAACTTCTTTACTCATAAAAACATGTTTATAAATATTTTTCATAACCTTTTTAGCCATTTTGTACCAGAACTAAATTTTTCTATGTGATATGATTTTAGTCAATGTTCACGTCTAACTCTTTCCGCCCCCCATTTCTTTGTTTCCTACACATAAAAGTTTCCTCTGTGTAACAACTGAACTCAGCATGGTATTCATCTTAAAAACGTATCATCGAAGCCCTTCTCAAATCATATTGGCCATTTTTTAGTTACTTGCACATTTCAAGTTTCTATTCAAAATTATCCCACACAGTAAGTAGTTTATAATGTCTTATTTACCACAGATATTTCATAACGTATTAGATTGCAAGTAATGTAACGAGCAATAAATAACAAGAGAATTCATTTAATTTTGTTGTTCATTATTTTGCTACTAGATGGTAGCACGTTCCTTAAAATGTAATTTGTAATTGATTGTAGTGTTCGTTTAGCAAAGTATTTGTTTTCGTACCTCTGTGACAACTTCCGGAACCTCTTGTGAAGGAAGAGAAATGTACAAAAAATAAAAGCGCGAAATATTTTCTTTTTTTGCTATTATGAATTGTTACAAACACGTACGAATATTTAATCCCACACCTCTTAATGTGCGGTAGGAATGCAGTATTGACATTAGACGACACAATCCATTGTTTTTAAGCATCTGTTTAAAAGCTAATATTAATATTTTAACAAAACCCTGTTAAGACAGAAGGTGCTCGCACATGATGGGTCGTATTTGAAAAGAAACTAATCTTTCGAAGATAGATAAATTTCTGTTAAACGTTTGTCATTTATCATGGTAAATGGAAAAGTGTTTAGACAGATTAAATGTTTGTGTTCGGAAAGTTCCTTTTCCCTGTCACACCAAACATTCTCGCTCTTTCAGCCGTGGGAGCATTATAATGTTACGGTCAATCTCACTATTCTTTAATAAAAGAGTAGCCCAAGAGTTGGCAGTGAGTGGTGATGACTAGCTGCCTTCCCTCTAGTCCTACAATGCTGAATTAGGGACGGCTAGCGCATACAACTCTCGTGTATCTATGCGCGAAATTCAAAACAAACCAAACCAGAAGCTTGTTTTATGTTTTTGATCAACACAACTTTGAACGGCTGGATTTGAAAGTTCACAATATTATAAAGTATTAGTGTTATCTATGTGCCCAGCTATTTTTTTATCGGCTTAAATTAAATATAAATAATATTTCCAATTAAAAATGTATTCGAATTTGTCATGACAGTAACTTGCTTTGTTCAGTTGCTAATGATGTGGTGGTTAAGGAACTCGACTCACGCACGATCTGCGGATTACGAGTTCAAATCCCATTACCAAACATGCACACCCTTTCAGCAGTGAGGTGTTATTATGTTACAATCAATCCCACTATACGTTAACCAGTAGTAGCTCAGTAGTTAACTTCTTTCCTTCCCTCTGTCACTTCTAAATTAGTTAGTGCGAAATTCATGAAACAAAACAAATTGTTACCAATATACCAAGAGGTTTTACGTCTAATTCATATAAATGCATTGTCGTTAATTTTATTTTTAATTGATTGATTTTTTCATACGATTACAGAGGTTGTAAGTTGTAATTAAATACGTATTTGATTATTGTAACACCTGTACTGATTGTAGGTCTCTTAGCGTTTTAACGTGATTTTGATAACAGTAATATTTTTAGCTTCATTTATCTTTGTGAATATCAGTTAAAACAGTAACAGTTTTTAGTTGATTTTAACTACCACCATAAACAGGTAGCATACTAAATAAACTATCACCCCCCTTGTTTGTTTGTTTATAAAGTTGCCAACCTTACGTGCATGATTTATGTAATGATAAAACATCTCTTTATACAGCAATACTAATACAAAAAATCGATATCTTTGATGTATTTTTAATCTTTGAATGTGTCTTATAGCATACTGTCATATCACAGAAACGATATTCGAGTTATTTATTTTACAGCAAACATTATATAAAGAAAAACACCTTTAGATATTTCGTTTCTTTACTTAAAACTACCATGATTTTCATGTGTGTTTTTTGTTTTGTTTTTTAATGCTAAAAGTAGAATTTCCTGTTCAGGATGTTTAAATTTTATCCCAGTAAACAAGGCGTGTTTCGTTTCCTCCTATATTTTTCAAGTTTTTATTCAAAGCGTGGGAAAGAATGAAACATTTTATAAAACATGAACTCGTACGCCACGTTTATTTACGTCTAGCACTTTGTCGGTGCTAATGATCCCCTGGTGGATAAACAGTAAATTTACAGACTTAACAATGTTAAAATCTGCGGCTCAATTACCCGCGGGAAATAGTGTGTATAAGGAATAGTGAATGCCTTCGCGCGACAACAAACAAACAACGATATTGTTAAATGAATCAGTCATACATGGCATGTGTTTCATTTATACTATTATATATATACACATGTGCACGCACATATTAGTAATATTAATAAGACAAAGTGTAGAACTTCAGGAAATCATTCTAAACAAAGCAACCATTCAACCTATGCTCAAAAAATACTATTAATAAGCAGCATAGTATGTTTTTAATGGGGGGGGGTATTTTAGGGAGTTGTACTTGGAATTAATCCAGGTATACTGGTATGTGCGTGGGTACATATGAACGGTATGCGTAATATACACATTTATATTGCAGGAGTAAACCGGATAGCTGGGATATAAAGTTTGCTAGAGTTTCTGCAGACGAGACAAGCAGTTATTTATTTCAAACGTTACCACTTATCATTTTTAAAAAAAGAAAACCTGAGGATTGGGTACATGTTTTGTATTTATTTTATAATAAAGGAGACGTCAAGCACTGAAATGGTCTCTGTCTCACACACGCACGCACACATTGCAATAAATAATTAGTTCGTTACGAACACGCGCTAATCCCCAAGGACAAAACCAATAACCCCAAAGTATAAACCACAGTATAGAGATTATAAGTAGTATCTTCGATATAGAGACGTCTCTGTAGCGCCACCAGGTTTCTATTAACAACTTTCATACACTGTATGATAATGAAATTTATTCATACAGAAGTTGGTACTCAACCCCACATCTCCACTTATAACAACGTGAATATTTATATCAAGAACGTTTGTTTGTTTGTTTTTTGAATTTCGCGCAAAGCTACTCAAAGGCTATCTGCACTAGCCGTCCCTAATTTAGCAGTGTAAGATCACAGGGAAGGCAGCTAGTCATCACCACCCACCGCCAGCTCTTGGGCTACTCTTTTACCAACGAATAGTGGGATTGACCGTAAAATTATAACGCCCCCACGGCTGAAAGGGCGAGCATATTTGGTGCGACGAGGATTCGAATCCGCGACCCTCGGATTACGAGTCGAACGCCTTAACCCACTTGGCCATGCCGGGCCATTATCAAGAACGTATCAGTGTATTAGAACTTGGTTTCCATCTTTAGCACGGTAAGATAAACAAGTATCGTGGGTATGTCTCCTCCTGCATAGAGACAGTTATTTTAGGGTATATAACACTGTAGGCTCAACTTCCTTGGAATATATTCAATCTTTACTTTGCAACCTGATCAAATACGAGTTTTTTTTCGAGGTGTGTTTAAATTCTCAGATAATTTGTGTCGTATTTATTATGATATTTTTATGTATAGTTCGTATCTGTGACGAACATTTGATAACTATTAAAATCACTTACACATTTTTATTTACAAAATAATGTTTGAAGCGTAAAATAGCGTAAGAAGAGTTAGTTACGATGAGTTAGAAACGTAAAACCGAAAAATTACACTATTTGAAAAAATACGCTAAATATTTAATAGTAAATTGTTTAAAATCAGAGTACGTGAGCAAACTGTTGCTTCTAATACGCGGATCTGACAACTTTTAAATTAATAATTTTATACCCTCTCGATTTTCTAAGTTTTGTTCATTTGAGAAATCTCGCCAAAACTACCCAAGGCCAGGCATGGCCAGGTGGGTTGAGGCGTTCGACTCGTAGTCCGAGGGTCGCGGGTTCGAATCTCCATCACACCAAATATGCTCGCTATTTCAGCCGTGGGGGCGTTATAATTGACGGTCAGTCCCGCTTTTCGTTGGTAAAAGATTAGCCCAAGAATTGGCGGTGGGTGATGACTAGCTGCCTTCCCTCCAGTCTTACACTGCTAAATTAGGGACGGCTAGTGCAGATAGCCCTCGTGTAGCTTTGCGCGAAATTCAAAAACAAACCAACTATCCAAAGGACTTTACTCCGCGTAGCCCTCCCAAGGTTTGAAATTATAAAACTACATAGAGTTAAAGGCAATAACACCCACAACTAACTCTTGTCTTGCCAGTATTTTCATTATGAAGAACACGTTTATATATATGTCAACGAGGCACGAACCATTCAGATTCCAAGTAGGGTAACCATTAGGCCACGCCTTGGCTCACGTAATATCCATAAAACATTACATTCTGATCAGAAAGCAACATATATGCATGTATATTAGCGCCGTTAGAAAAAGTAACGAATTAAAATAAGGAGTAATTAGAATAGAAGAAACATGAAAAAATTATTGTTGTTAATTTATTCAAAGAAAACATGAACGTTTACTTAGATGTTACACACAACAGACAAATAAAATGAAAATATATTCCATATGGCTATAGTAATGTTATCCGTTGTACACAATAGTAAAACATCATGTAGTACACAGTAACTTGATGGTAATGTGCTTCACGGTTATTATTTAATACAAGTACAAAGAAATAATTGTTTGTTTAGTACGGTGTCAATATTCTCAGGTGTCGTAAGGAAACGTTAGTTTCGGACTTGATGTAGCGAAACGTCGGAGTTGCAAAACGTATGTAATGTAAAAATAGTTATACTTGAAGACAAGGAACACCAAGTGTGTGTCCAATTTGGAAAAGTACAGTTTTGTGTTCACAGAGGGCTCAATAATACAGTTAATATATCTGTATTTCGTTCTATTTCGAGTAACATTTATGTAACCAGAAAGGGCTATCTGTGGCTGCGTACGTTTCCTTCTGCACTCTCCAATTCGAATACTTTAATCGTTAACTTTTGCAATTTTAAACAGAGAAAAGTCCTGTACATATGGTAGAAATATACTTCTTAGACGCAGGAAGTTACGTACTGCTCTGTTCCATCCCATCATAATCGTGGCAATAGCCTGCACCCGATCAAATTCCAGTCATAGCACGTGACATCAGAGGTCCATTCTTTATATAATCGGTTTCACTTCGCAACCTATAATGTCACTGGTATCACTGATGTCGCTCTTGGACTCGTGTTGCGAGTTTTGTAGGATCTAGGCTTTCATTGTCACCAGGAAATGCATCCCAGCCTTCTCCAACACCACATGATATCATGTACTACATCTGTACAGGAGATGCATCTTACATACGAGAATGATGTCAGTACTGCATATTTGTTAGAGTTCTCGACAGAATACAAAAAATCTGTTTATTTCAAATGACTATCATGATATACTACAGTGGTTTCAAAATTTTAACATCTGTAAATCCCTTTCATGGAATTGCCCAATCCCATCAGCCCCTCCTAAAAATAAATATTTTCCAGGGATTTTCTCCCTTACCTGAGTCTGAATTATATTTAAAACACACACACAAGATGGTGTTCATGGAAATATATGGTTTGTTTTTCTTATTACATTTTTAATACGTACTATTATTACGTTATTGTTTATATTACATCATAAAAACTAGAAGACTCGTCCAAAATTTCACTTTTGTAACTCGTATCGCTATGATTAAGCCTATACTTCTTCTTTATCTTAGCTTAAAAATGGAAAAAAAAAAAGTTCTTCACCTTCCAGTTTGTCATGTGCAGCCTTAAAGTTATAATGATTTCAGTGATGGATGCACACAAACACTTTTGCTTCCGCTATTGCGAACTTTTTCTCGAGAACGTGTTAAAACATTTTGCGAATCACACGCAGTCTGGAAATCACTGATGTGGTGTATTATCAATAAAGTTACGTTTTGCTTATTCGTTCTGTCTCACGTGCTCAGCTTGTATGAAATGTGGCGTTAAGTGCCACTGTCTTATGTTTAGAAACTGATATATATTATTGTGTGTTTTAGTGAATACGTGAACGTTTTCTCTGCCATCTTTAGAGTTATGAGTTGATAAGGGTATGACACAACATGAAAACCTTATCGCATCTTCAGCTATGTTTGTATATCATTTTTCAAACCTGATTTGGGTTACCCATTTCTGCCTTCAGTATTTGTGAAATTTGTTTTTGACTTGAATGTTTGAAATTCATAAACATTGTTAATGTGATTTTCTCACGTCCATGTAACGAACCAGTTTCTTGTGAATTCTTTTCAAATGAAATTTGTAGTACTTTTTTGTTAAGACGGGTTAGTTTTATTACGAAAACCTCGTGGAGTGCCACGATATTGTATATTGAAATTTACATTTTTAAGAAGCCACAACCAGTTTTTATATATATATATATTTTTTTTTACGTAAGTGTGTGGTATAACTTACGGTAGTTGATTAAAGTAAGATAACAAACATAAGCAAGCCAGGAAATATTTGTAATTATCAATAGGTCACTGAATACGCTTGGTATCACGGAATCATTGCTCCAAAACTAAATTCTTGTCTCTCATACAGGAGTACATCCACAGGGTGGGGCGAACAGCCCGTGGGGAGGGAGGCCGTGGACACGCCCTGCTGATCCTACGCCCTGAAGAGCTGGGATTCCTTAGGTACCTGAAACAAGCCAAGGTTCCGCTTCAAGAATTTGATTTCTCTTGGAACAAAATCACCAACATTCAGCCTCAGGTGATGTTTCGTATGTTCATTCCTAAAGAAATTATGACTTACCTGTCTTGTTTATAAGGAAGAAAAAATGTATATTACCTTGGAATTTCAAATAGTTTATTCTTCTAATGATTAGTATTATTACAGTAATCACCAAAAAGAGTCAAAGTTCTTGGTGTTGGCTTCAAACGTTTCAAGTTACTGTTATCATGGATAAAAATAGTTATGCTATTACTGTGGACATAATGGATGCAAATAACTCTAAAAAATACTGTGGCCTACTTCTTTTTTTTCCCCACATTCAGTTAGTTTCTTATTCTTATTACAGCTTTATATTATGGAGCAATAATTTACCTCATCCATAAGAAGAGGACTGTCTTATCTTTAATCAGTTACGTGTTACAAGTCTGGTTTTATTTAGAATCCCATTTTTTTCTAGCATCCTCCTTATTCGTGAGGAATGAATTTCATCCCTTGTTCAATATTTATCTTCTTCCCTAGTTACTAACTGAAAAACAAAATTGTGAAAAAAAATTTTCGACCTAAAAGTTGCAGTTTATGAACTTTCGATATTGAATATAGTGTAACGTGTTATGTTTTTAATTTGAATTTTCTCGCGTTCTGCAGTTTATGAACTTTTGATATGGAATAAAGTGTCACGTGTTATGTTTTTAATTTGAATTTTCTCGCGTTCATACGCAGTGTAATTACATTTAGTAATTTCTTTTTAAGAGCTACAGATTAGGTATTTCTGATATGATACACTTAAAACTATTATCATTTTAAGAAATACTATTATTAAGTCGAATATGAAAGCTTTCCATTGTCGATCTAACATTTCTATTAATTGCTTATAAGATGAAAAGTATACTTCGTGTTGCGGCATTATTGAAGTATATGCACATTTTATATATAAAGCACGCCGCTATGAATGCAGATAAACACACACAAAAAATGAAACTCAGAAGGATGCTCAAGTGAACTCGAGTGACTTCTATTGGAATCATACAGCGCGTTCGGTTGGACACGAGGAAACGATGACATCATAGTAATCGTACTTGAACCGAAAAAAACGTTGAGTTACTGAGACACACGACGTGTCTGCGGACTTGCACTTTCGAAAGCATGGTGTAGCTTTGTGTTTAATTACAAATGAAACAAAAACTGGCCTTAATTAAGAAATTTGCCTATATCAGGAATGCCTGTTTTAGGGTATGTAATTGACTGCTGATGCGGACAACGTGTTAACTCCTAGTGCCTGCAGCTTGTTTTCGTATGAATACTGGCTAGTTAAACATCAACTTTTGAGTTTTGTCTGGTAGATAAGGCTATCCCCAGCGCATTTGGGGGCTATTATAACTTCAAGGTGGCACTGGGACTTGCAATGGAATTTGCAAAAAAACTTTTAGTGCTTATTTTATAATAAGTTCATCATTGTTTTATAGTGCTGATTTTAATCGGCCATTAACAATCAGTATAAATAATAATACTGAAGCTCTTTATTTGACTCTGTAGTGCAGCATAAGGCTGGCGGAAGTATGTATAGCTGTAGCTTTTATTCATGTAGTTCCTTGTTTTAAATCCGAATGTTAAATTTTCGGGTACAATTATAATATTTGTCAACGTTAAAATCATGAGTTTTGTCAATTATTATTAACTGCTTTGTTCTATCATTATTCATGGTTGTTCATAATATCACAAGATCGTCGTATTGTTAATAAAAATAGGAGGATAATATTTGTATATCAGAATTGCATCTCTCAAATTTGTATCCCTTTCCTAACAGATAGTTAGACAGAATAACCAGCTACAGCGGCATTACTAAACAATTATTGGATAAAGATTATAGATAGTCCCAATGTGATTAAATAAAAAAGAGTATTAATTGTTAAGAGTTGTTATTTATAGAAGAGAATGGTACAAATAATTTAATATGTTTGTATTACCAATAAACACTGTAGATGTATACATTTTCAATCAATCATATGTTGTTCACATACAGAAAAGAAATATATTCACAAATGTTAGAAATTACCGCTAAATTAAGATTAATAGTAAAGTTTGTGATTTATTGTTATGGTTATCACTAATAAGTGAAAACTAATTATGAAGCTCTTGATTTATTATTGTGGTTATCACTTATGAGTGAAGACTAATTATGAAGCTCTTGATTTATTGTTGTGGGTATTACTAATAAGTGAAGACTAATTAAGAAGCTCTTGATTTATTGTTGTGGTTATCACTAATAAGTGAAGACTAATTATGGAGCTCTTGATTTATTGTTGTGGTTATCACTTATGAGTGAAGACTAATTATGAAGCTCTTGATTTATTGTTATGGTTTTCACCAATACGTGAACGCAGATATCCCTCGTGTAACTCTGCACTAAATGAAAAACAAAACCACTAATAAGTGAAGTGCTTAGTTTACTGCTGTGGTTTTTATTATTATCTCAAACAAGGACAGTGAACGTAATGGTTAGGACTTCTACATGTGCACCATTAGTAGCTCTCGGCGCGTCTAACAGACATTCGTTTTCAGTCCACGTTCGCTGCAGAATGTTCACAGTTAGAGAGGATATTGCATCTGTTATTCTTGTCTATGGCTCTGTGATTTTGTTATAGGTGTGCGATAGATAAAGCCCTTAACATACCCACAGAAAAAGAAATCTAGTGGAGTGGTAGATATTTTGAGACTAGCCTTTACTTCATTGTGCATAACATTTTGGTTAACGTGTGCACCATCAGGTCTTTACCGTATACATTTTCGTTTATATAAGCACTGTTAATACTTCACTGTACTTATCCATATGATTAACATGTTAATAACGTGTTGTACTTGAACTTGTTAAAGTTTACACCATTAAAACATATCTACTAGCAGAAGTACTCGTCCTCCGGGCAGGTATAACTGATAGTTCCTGCGCAAGTGCACTGGACCTGCGGCATTTTCTGGAATTATCAGACAGTTCTGCAATAATGTACTCGTACAAAACATTCAGGCATGTTCACCATCCGTAGGAAAATGATTTTATTGAGATTTTAGTTTAAAAGCGAGCTATCATTACAATATTACATCACAGAGTAGATATTATTGAAATATTTCTTTGTAAACCAGTTATTAATGAAAGTGCTTTGTTCTTTTCTTCCAACACTCACGAGACTTTCACTGAAGAAAAGCAAATCATTTATTTGAAGTTTATTTTTAAGAGTGTTTTATGTTTGAAACTTGCCCATTCTGTTGTAATATTTATTGGTTAAATCTGAAATCTACTCCGTTTTGTGGAAATTTCAATAGTTTTATTTATTGGCCAGCTATAAAAATACTGCCCAGGTGTAAAAATATGACCCAGTTGTGATTAGTGATTATCGGTTTTGTGGTTTCTGAGATCCGAGTTAAGGATGTAGATATTGTAAGTATGAAAAGACAATTGTAGTTGGGTTTGCATACGACGACTGTGATTTCGGATCCGGTTAAACCTCATAATCTGTAGCGAGACAATTAATGTGAGAAAACCTAAACTGCTTGAAATATTTAAGGTTTGTGTTTAGAATATGAGCTCAAATCAAGTATCAGAATCTTGAAAATAGCCCAGTTCTCCTTAAGATTTTCTACTGTTTTTATTCTTTCTGCAATAAATGATAGCGGTGAAAACATATTTATAATAAACCCTTAGCAGTAGACCTTCCTCTGTGAATTTAGCGCGTGTCTAAATGAATTTCGTTTTTTTGAGAGAGACGTGCATTTGTCACTCAGTGTGTCACGTGATATATTTTAACAACGTATTAGTTCAAAAATATTAATTACTGGGCCCGGAATGCCTATGTGGTTAGGGCGCTTGTCTCGCAATCTAAGGATCACGGGTTCGAATCCCCATCTCACCAAACATTCTGTCCTTTTTAATCGTGGTGGCATTATAATGTGACGTTTTGTCCCACTATTGATTGGTAAAAGAGTAGCCCAAGAGATGGCGATGGGTGGTGAAGACTAACTGCCTTCCCTTTCATCTTTCACTATTAAATTATGGACGGCTGTCGCGGATAGCCCTCGGGTATCTTTGCGTGAAATTCAAAACATATCAACTTCCGTCCCTTTAGTCTTTTACTGCTAAATTAGGGACGACTAACTCGAATAGCTCTTATGTATCTTTGCGCGAAATTCAGAACATACCAAATGCCTTCCGTATAGCCTCTCACTGCTAAATTAGGGACAGCTAATGGAGATAGCCCTCATTTAGTTTCACGCAAAACTTAAAACATACCATATTAAGTGACTCCTAGGTCACAAGCAACTAAAAAGGACTGTATTCAGCAAACCTAGAATACAAATATTGTAATTTGATACGCAATTGTTTGTATATTTCTCCAGCATACACACGTACAAGACGCGTATTTAGATTCAGGTTAAACTAACAACAACTCTGCAATTTAAAAATAATATTTGTTGAATACCCATGAAAATGAAACAAGCGTGTTTAATATTATACAAACTTTGAGAGCTTATATAAAATAAAATTAAATTAACCAGTAACAGATTCAGTTGTAAGGAAGGAATGAAGCCTCGAGTCTTCCCTTGGTATTTTTTGGTGTCTTCAGAAGTGTTCGTATTAGGTTCATGGCATAACCTCATTGTAAAGTGCACGAGAAGCGATCTGAAATGGGATGGTTTCAGCCCCGCGGGCGATCAGTTCTTCCATCTGGTAACTTATTTTTTCACCAGCTCGTTAAACCGAGAACGGTAGTTGTGGACTGGTAGAATAACCTTATTTGCGTCAGACTGAGTTAAGCTAATGAACTTTTCGTTAAAAATTACTCGGAACTGGGTTTCATGTTACTTCAATATTTAATCATTAAGTTGTAACATGGTGGGTTAATGTGATGATGTTAACATTAGTGGCCTAAAGTGTGCTGTATATTTATTGAATTGCATTGTAAACATTAATAGCATGTAACATTACTACACTGTATTGTCACGTTTCTCCTCAAGTGATCACCTCTTTAAATCTAATTCGTAAAAATCTAGTGCGTAATGCCAAGAAATAGAAAGTTTTATCAGAGTTCTATCATAGACGGTCGTAACCTCATCCGGGTATTTTGTTTATAGAATCGATGTTTGAAAGCTGTCGGTCAACGCTATTTTTGGAAATATTTACTCACTTTCTTAGAAAAGATGTTAGTTTAAAAAGCGTAACCTCATCTCTCCGATTATTTGGGCTCAGGCCATTCTCGGTATTTTGGCCTGATTTGGGGCGATGGATAAATTGGAAGGCGCCATCGGTCACTAAGGGATCATCTTCTAGCCTTCAAAATGCGATCTATTCGTCGTTATTTTTTTATCATCATCATCATAATCTACTCTCGTGTTATATCTAAATTACATCAGTCATTGTTATTAGAAATAACTTATACGATCACCTAATAATTAGTTTTTATCGGTCCCAGTGCCTCCTTTCTCAACTCAAGCATGGTCACAAATAATTATGTACGCTGGCACTGGATGATAACCCGATAACGTTTTGCGTAATCGTTCATTCCTAAAGATAATAATCAGCCAAGAGTTGATCGTAACACACTGATAGACGTAAGATCCAAAAATCAACTAATGAGTTATAACACCTACACTATTTTTTGTGTGTGTTTTTTGTCCCTTTAATTTACTCTAATATTTTGAACCACGCTGAGTCATTTTGACTCGTGTTAGTGTGCTGTAGACGTTCGTGACAGAAATCTGGATAGAAAAAAAATCATTGGTTTATTTATGGAAGCCCTGACTCGTCGTTTATTATCAGGAGCTTTCTGTCAAGCCTACCCTTTTCATCAGTATGTGTAACATTGCATTACACACGCTACATTTTAATGTTGTTGGCTGACAGACTCATGGCCGGAAATACGCAAGCATGATGCTATTATGAGTATGATGTAGTGAAAGATGTCGCTCATGTCGCTCTTCTTGTATCACATTACGTATTGTGTTGTGAATCTGATGTTCTGTATATACAGAGCTGTAAATATAAACAGTCACAACGTTTATTAGAATTGTAGAATTAGCTGATGCTAATCAGAGTTCATCCTGTTGGCTTCTGTGCACAGAGATGTAACTATAAACAGTCACAACGTTTATTAAAACTGTAGAATTACCTAATCTTATATTTTGTATGCAGAAATAGAAATTCGTAGTTATGCTTTTCATATTTACATGTCAAACGTGTTCAAGGTAGATTACAACTAAGTTTATCCACTTAATGTATTAATGGTTTGTTTTTTTCTGTCAAGTGTGTAATAACCGAATGTGGTGTATTGTTACCTTAGCCTCACTAAGGTGAGTAAACGGGTTTTTATTACTGATTTAGAGATGGTTCAGTTGTTTGTTACACCTTCAGTAATAAGTGAACTGAAAAAACTAACCCCATCGGTAAATTTATTTATTTATAACGAAAGTATCAAACAGGATGTCTCCATCGTACTGTTCACATGATGTAAAGTAAGATTTTGGACAGAAGTGTGTATTCGTGTTGACAGCTGTATTTATTGTGGTACTTACGAATGTTTGAGTATAATAAAAGTATCGAACATCAGGTCTACGTTCTAATCTTGACACGATATACTCTAATATCTTGAATACAAATGCCCTCCGCTAGGACAGCGGTAAGTCTACGGATTTACAACGCTAAAATCAGGGGATCGACTCCCCTCGGTGGGCTCAACAGATAGCCCGATGTGGCTTTTTTTTTATAAGAAAATACACTTTAAAACAAACATTGATTCATAACGACGACTGTATTTGATGTGGATGCGAAACTTGTGTGTATGTGTTCAATACGTGTTTCCTCTTCCACATACGTGCCGGAACTTGAGGTGACCACGAATACAAAAAATATTAAAAGAAACTGCACATGAGTAATTTAGTATCTTGAAAACTTAAAATCAATTTACCAGGGTTAAAGGTCAACATTTCAGTTATAACAGCAGTCTTGCATCTGTAGGTGCGCCCAAGATATCGATTGTTTTAAAGCGGTACAAATAATGCAGTGTTCGATGCTCACGTGCTTGTCTTATCAGGCCCTCGTGCAGGAGCATCATAAATATGTTTTACCATACGTTATCACTGTAAATCTTCTCGAAGGTCACGTGCACCGCGGAAGTCCCAGTAATCGTGCTTTCCGCCGAGTGCAACTCTAACAATAAGAAGATTTATGAAAATACTGCTTGCGTGATGAGCATCTATTTTCTCAGCATAACCCGGTTTGACAGCCCCCCTGGCGGTTTATCTTTATGTTATAGAGTTTACCGAAGGGGGAAAAGGTGGGGGATCGAGTGCGGCTTTTGTGAATCGAAACGCCGCCATGTCACGATATTTTACTCTATATGTGATTTTCCTTTGAAACGATTTTCTCACCTGTTTCAACTTAACTATATATTGGCTACAGGTGCATGACCAGGTATTGGAAAACACACAAAAAAATTTTGTTGCGTGTCATCGGTCAACTGCTGTAACCTCTGACCTCTTGGGTAAATGTTATTAAATGTTGAAACTGATATCGATTTTACCATGTACTGTACAGCAGGGAGCACCTCAGGTTTTCTCCCTGATAAATAAATAAGCAAGGGGATTGTCACCTTAATGTGGAGTCGGTTTGAATGCTAAAAATTCTGTATAATTTAATTAATATAAAATTTTGATATAATTAGAGAACTATTAATCATTACCACATTTTTTAAATTCAAAATTTTCTTGTGCAGGTATTTTTGAAGTTGATAATGTCTTAATGCGCACAAAGCAAATGTAGAATTTATTTCTTTAATATTCGCTCTGAAAAACCTCAGCTGAAAGCATTGGCTGAAGCAGATGAGTAAGATTTTTTTTTACAATACCTTGGAGATACACATCGGACATGAATTTCAGTCATTTTGAAGTACTGTCTAGAATTCTGACTTTGGTTTTGCTACCTTTGTTGTTTTTCCGGATAAAAATAGATCAACGGTATTGATATGTAGATTCTACTTAGGCCACAGTAAAGATCCAAGAGGTTGAACTGCATTGTTTCTATTAAGAAATTGTTTTATTATCCTTGTTTGTTTTGTATCTTTACCTTGCTGGATAATGAAATGTCTTCCACTAACGACATTGTGAATAGGAAGCTGCCTTTATCGGGAAGAACGTAAGTCTCCATCAACACTTTAGAGATCACCAATTGTAATTAAACATTCTCATATTTGGATGCTGCCTCCACCATTCTTAAATGAGATATATGCGGACAAGTCTCCTTTAATCTCTCAACACATGAAGAAATGCAGGAGTTTATTGGTTCCAAGAATCTCATACCTTGACTTGTCAAATGGAAGTACTCTTCTCTGTATGTTTCTTTGTTGTTGTTTTCTGAACTTGAAGATGTCACTTCTGTTGTTGCTTTTTCCAGAACAAACTTTGTTTTTGCTTTAGTCCTTGTCACAACCTGCGTGTCTTCCTGAAATAGTCAACTTCAACACAAGTGGCTCCTTGAAGTTCTGCAGCAAGACAGCTGCTAAATTTTGAGTGAACTGAAAGCTTCAGTAATCTTCTTTTTGTCATCAGTATTACCAGTTTCATTGATTAGTTTAATTACTTTTGGAATTTCAGTTTTCGATATATTCGTTTACCAAAATTTTCCGCTGGCTGTAGTAGCCATCTTTATATATAGCTGTTATTCATCAGAAAATGTGTATCTTGGATTCATATTTGGTTCTTGAATATGGAAACAGTCATATAAAAGTCACAGACAAAGGAGCATTTAATCAAATATTCTAATAATAAAGAATTTTGAGAAAAAAATATTTGTACATTGTAAAATTAATAAGTTGAATGCTCTTTGATATTGTGCGTCAGTGTAATACCCACATTACAATATCTAAAAAATAGGTTCTTCTCTTTCAGAAACATAATTATATATTTTCACTTCTCATTTTCTTCTTTTTTTTTTTAATTAAAACATTAAACTACACTAGTTAAGGTTCAGCTTTAAGTGTGTGATGTTCTCAAGTAAAACTGGGATAACCAACGAGTAGTTTCGGCAGTGTAAACGTGGTAAAGTTTCAGTTTTAATGGATTCGCGTCGATTTATTTATAGGACGAAATGACCTCGTCGAAGAAAGCTTTTGAAAAAAGCCGAAATGTCGTTTTACTCTGGCAGCTTTAAATCCGAGGGTTTATGGTTCGCTTTTGATCCGTGAGCTCGTTATAAGAGCGACAGTTAAATTCCGCTATTCGATTAAAGTAGCCCTATATTTTGCGATGTTGGTATTTAATGTAGCCATTCAAAGATACAACGACTAGCGCGGGTAACCTTTGTGTATCGTTGCGCAACGTTTCGAAACAAATCCTCCCTGTCCAATGGCTCAGTGGTACGTCTTAAGTCTTGTAACGCTAAATATCTGATTTCGATATCCATGGTGGGTACAACACAGATAACCTATTGTGTAGCTTTGCACTTAACTACAAACGAGCCTCCTATGTCGTCAAGATATAATTAAATTAGAAGTTCTATAAAATGAAAACATAGGTTGGAAAACATGTAGTAATTAAAAATTTGAAGTATTTAAAGAGGTAAGTTATTTACAAGTAAATACGTGTCTATTTACATTAGGTCACGTTTCTTGAAGTTTTTAGATGTCTATGCGAATAGAACGATAGAAAATAAAACGACATCGTGGCGGCTTGCTCACACTATTTTTGTCTTAGTTCCGGTTATTTCTCCCCCCCCCAAACCACGACTTTTCGGGACAAAAATCACGTTTCCTTTTGCAGCAAGTGTAGTTATTTGTGGTGCAGCAGGTGACATGAGAAGAGGGAATTTATGATTTAACTCTGTTGCTACCCTGGTGTCACCTTTCTAAAGATGTGGGCTTTTCCTGCATCTAACTATCACGATAGGGCGAGTCGATACCACGAAACTGTTGGATAAAAGAGTTTTCAGTTGGAAATAAGTGCCCGAATATCACATAAACCCATCGTAATGTCGTTACTTTAAAGGTACATAAATATTTTTATTTGAACAGACACGCAGGCGTTGTAGCTATGTGTAATTCTTGTCCCATTAGTTACGGACGGTTAAAATCATGTCTATATTATTTACGTTCCGTTAAAGCAACAGGGCTGTTACTTGTCGTATCCCAGCTGGCCTGATGAGCACGTGGATTTGGACGAAAGGCCTTGTTGATACTGGTTATTACAGATATAGTGTGGTTAACGTATTCTTCACTTTGACTCAAGTGTTCTTATAATTGTGTTTAATTGGGTAATACACCGACATGTTTTATGATCTTTGATTAGGATATTGTACTTACAAATATCCCTTCTGATAAGGAAGAGTGCCGTAATATTTATATAATATATATGGCTTTTAATAATGTCAACAAACAGCCTGTTTTAAGAAAACGTTTAATACATTTTTGTACAATGATTCTATTCTACTATGAAGATATATAAATGCGAAACGTTTATGGAGTCCTACCTTCCCTCCCGCCCATGGGCTCGGCATGGCCAGGTGTGTGAAGGCGTTCGACTCGTAATCCGAGGGTCGCGGGTTCGCATCCCCGTCGCACAAAACACGCTCGCCCTTTCAGCCGTGGGGGCGTCATAATGTGACGGTCAACCCACTATTCGTTGGTAAAAGAGTAGCTCAAGAGTTGGCGGTGGGTGGTGATGACTTGCTGCTTTAACTTCTAGTCTTGTACCGCTAAATTAGGGACGGCTAGCGCTGATAGCCCTCGTGTAGCTTTGCGCTAAATTAAAAAACAAACCAGATTTTCCTCCCCTATTGTTTATAGACTATCCAGTGCTGTTAATGTGACACAACATAATTTAGAGGAGATGTGATATGATGTATCGCGGTGTATATTGCGAATTTATAATAAATATGACAAAAGTTGCATTTTTCATGTGCTTAAGTTTTGTTGTAGTTCCGTTTTGTAGGTGGGAAAAAGTGATGTAGCTTAACTGCCTAGATAGATTGTATCTATACTTGAGAATTGAAATGATTTTTATAGGCGTTTATGGGATTTGGAAGTGGTGTCGACTTGAGTGTAATAAAGTTGTTTCAGCATTCAAAGCATAGTTTCGTAATGGTTTTTATATTTTCTGGCATGGAAGTCCGACGCTTGACAGCTCTTAACGACCAAGCAGGAATGTAGGTGTATTTCAGATCGGTGCCAAATAACCTAGCGTGTGAAACTTAGTTTTGGAAAGCATGACTTATTGATATTTTGTTATTAATGTTGCATTTTTGCCATTTCTTTCTCTCACATTGGGTTTCTCAGATTTGGCTATCGAGGCTTAAGTATTCATGCAGTTGGAATGATTATATGCTATATACTTTATTGCTTTTAACTCCAGTAAAGTAATTTTCTTTGAAAATATATGAATCATTTTCAAAGAAACGAGTTAGGATTAATGAGTTGTTTGAAGTAAACGAGCCAGTCGCGTTGTGTAGTCTCTAATAATGTAGGAACAAAATTTTGTAAATGTTTAATTTTACGTGATTCTCTTGTTTGTTTATTAAATACTATATTTCCTATCCCTCGATCATACATGCTAGTTACTGAAAATATAAAAGGTTATACGTAAATTTATTACATTTTATGCAGCCATTGTCTTAGCCTGCTGATATAGCACAAATGAATATATTGGAGAGCTATTTAGTAGGATATTGCACGAGCGCCACACCACGGGTATTTAAAGAATGTCAACAGACTAATCCTAAAGTGTGACAGTACATTTCAGTTACTTTACCTGAGTGCTCATTAGTTTCTAAGTTGTTAGGGCTCTCGACTTGTAATCTAAGGGTCGCAGGTTCGAATCCCTGTCACATCAAACATCCTCGCCCTTTCAGTCCTGGGGTGTTATAATGTCATGGTCAATTTCACTATTCGTTAGTTAAAAAAGTTGGCGGTGGGTGATGATTTCAAACTAGCTGTCTTCCCTCTAGTCTTACACTGCTAAATTAGGAACGGCTAGCGCAGATAGCCCTCGTGTAGCTTGGCGCGAAATAAAGAAAAAGAAAAAAAACATTAGTTTTTATACAGTTTCGGAGTTATCTGCTCCAATGATAAGATTTTAACTAGCAGTATATTTTAATTGCTTAAAATATTGTAGAACCATATTTTGTTTTTTTAAATAGTTATATATAAATAATTATGTATTATATACATGAAATTTGAAGACTTGGTGGTAGTTTTCTCGGAAGAAAAATTTCACAAAGGTGACTTAACTATTTTTCAGAGGTACTAAAGACGTATCTGCATACTCACAAGATCATAAAACAGATACTATGATATAAAATAATCGGTAATAATTGTCCAGAACTTTCCAAGGATTACCACACTGAGCAGTGATAATTTCCAATTGTGGCATTGCGTGGTTTGACGTAATTACTATTTCGCGTTCACACCATCTACATTTGATCTGTAGTCGTTTTCCCTCACAAATATTTGTTATATAAAAGCGGTGAACATTAATATGGAGTACGAAACATTAACCCTCCCCCGAAAAAATTATGTGTTATAAATATAACTTATCCAAAGTTTTCTGGCATAATTTACATAGCGTGTTAATTCTAAGTCGCTTTATCATCAAATTATACGATTCAACACATTTACCCCTAGTTGTCAATGGTTTACGTTGTTTAAGGCTCCATATTTTTGTGAGAGTAGTTTAACTAGTTTAACTGTGTGTCTCCAGTTGTAAACGATATACAACAGCAGTTATATTAGTCTTCCTTCGTTGGAAAGCATTTCAGATGTCCATTTCAGTGTGTTCTGGAATCCCATGGTTATCTGATCCTGTTGAAGCGACAGCACACTTGGCAAAGTTCCTTTTTTGGGATTGGCAGAGCCGGCTAGCCCTATGTATTTTTGTGGATTTCCGGGTGGTTTCCTCCTTACAACGAGCTAGTGACTTAAATTCAGTAAAATCGGGTTTCCTTAGAATCGAGCTTCTTTTACTCTGTTTTTTTAGATGGATCTTTTTACTGTGAAATAACTCTTCATTTTACTATTCGTAAGAAATTTGTCAGAAAGCCAAGAATCCCTGAAAGCACCCACACACCGCGTTAAAATAAAAACATAAGAGTGCATCTTTTAGCAGTCGTAAAATTAATTATTGACTTGTTGTGAATGTGAAAGTGCTTTTATAAGTGTTTTTGGCGGAGTATGCTTTTAATACTTATAAAGGACTTGTTGATCGCTACATTTAAATAGTTTATGTAATTGTAATAGTTCTTAGTAATTGTTCTTAGTTACTTCGGGTTTGTATTTTCGTGCTTTTATAACAGTTATTTATTGTTAAGTGGTTATCTGCTCTGACCGAATCCGATGGTTCCAGCTCGCTTCTCGGTGTCGCAAAACACGCTCCGCACTTTGAGTCACTCTGTGATGATTAAATCCTATTGTTTAGCCCAATAGTTAGTTGGCAGTGGATTCTTTGATTAGTTGCCTTCCCTCTAGTTATCAGTTGAAACTTAGGTAAGGCTCTGTAGCTTTGCGACCTGGCATGACCCAGGTGGTCAGGGCACTTGGCTTGTAATCTGAAAGTAGTGGTTTCGAGTCCCCGCCCCGCCAAACATACTCGTCCTTTCAGCTGTGGGGACGTAATAATGTACGGTTAAACCCATTATTCATTGTTAAAGGAGTAGCCCAAGAATTTGTGGTGGATGGTAATGAATAGCGTTTTCCCTCTAGTTTTTCACTTCTAAATTAGAGATGATTAGCTTATATAGCCCTCTTGTATGTTTGCGTGAAGACGGTAAAACAAACCTGTAATTTTAGAAGTGATTCGTGTTAATGAATACTTGACTGTTCATAAAATATGTTTTCATATAGTTACCGTAGTAACTGTAAATCAAATTCCATTCTTCATACCAGTACAAATTATTGTTGGTAAGTTTTATTTTCTCTATAGTTACTACGGTAACTGTAGATCAGATGTCATTATTGTTGCCAAGTGCTTTACTAAGAAACTGAATAGAGAAATGTTAATTAGTAGCTTTTAGATGTACGAGTTTCATTTTGCTGCTAAGGTTGTAAAAATCTTGCATAACGGTTCTTGACAGTAAGTCTCGTTCACAAATACTCAGTTATTTTGAAAGTTTTTTTTTAATATTCGAGTAAAGAAAAATAACACCATTTAGAACACAGATAAAAGGAAAGAAAACAGATTATATTTGCAATCTGTTAAAAGAAAAGATGGAGGTCCTTGACGAGTGCTTGGACCTATCACTTCCCTAGAAAGATCAGAGCATACAATTACATGCGATAGAAAAAGTGCTATGGAATTTTAGTGTGAATAGAAAATATGAGTATTTATGGAGTTTTGAAATATTTTGACCTCGCTGTATAAAAACGCTATAACCAGTGCACTTTCAAGAAGCGGATCTTCCTAGCAAAGTGGGAAGAAGTCAAGCGCTCGGGTTATAGGGTTTTTATCATTTTGTATAAAGACACATTGAACCTACGTGTTACTTTGACATCGTGAATTCTCCATATAGTAGACTAAATTGCTTTAGACGTATGGATAATATATACGTATCATCATTGCAAAAGGCCTAATTGCATCTATTTAGTTTGTTGAACCAAACTATGCCGAACTCTCTCTCTTTTAATCGGATTTTAGGTGTACTTTGTGTCCCGGGAGGGTCAGGTGTAGCGGAGATCTTTTCCTGCCTCCTTGATGGTACATTTATATATTAATTTTGGAACAAAATGCTACGTAGAGTACGTCTACGAATCAGGGTTAATACCCAACAAGAATACTCGCATTTACCCTTTTTTTCCCTTTTGAAAACCGTGTCCACAAATGTACTACTTGCAGAAGTACTACAAACAGTGCCAATAGCAAATCAAACGCGTTTCACTTGATTAAGTTGTTAGAATACTTTTAAATGCACTTTTTATATCTTATCCTAAATGATATATTGTGTATAAGCCAGAGATAGTACTTTTGATTACATAAAGTAGATATCAAATGAGATATATACTGATGACTGTTATTATCATACACAATAACATAATATGGGGTGTAATCTGTCATAAAGTGACTGTATATCAGCGTAAGTGTGTAGGAAAACTAAACTTGTGGATCTCGGTGCTTTGTAAGATGTGAGGATTGCGTTGTTCTGTATTGTTTGTAGTTTTGGGGTTATTGTTTATTTTCACATTTGGTTTTGGTGCATATTTGTTTCGTGTATTTCCCCGCTCTGGGTGTTTGCCAACAAGATTTCTCGAAAACGGCTGAATGGATTTGGACGAATGTTGGCATACATTTGGAATATCACCTAACTTAGAAGTAGTTATTTTTTGTTTTAGTGGGTCGAGGTTAAATGTCAAGGTCAGCAAAGGCCACAAAAAAATCCATTTCTGTTAACACGGAGAGCGATTTATCACACTTTTTTCCCCCTATAACTCAGTTAAAAACGATCGGTGGACATGTGTGTGAAATAATTTCTCGCAAAACTACTCAAGAGTTATCCAAGTGGCCCGACATGGTCAGGTGGTTAAGGCGCTTTACTCGTAATCTGAGAGTCGCGAGCTCGAATCCCCGTCACACCAAATGTACTCGCCCTTTCACGTTATAAAGTAACGATCAATACCACTATTCGTTGGTAAAAGAGTAGGCCAAGTGTTGGCGGTGGTTGGTGATGACCTTCCCTCTAGTTTTACATTGCTAGCGCAGATAGCCCTTGTGTAGCTTTTCGCGAAATTAAAAAAGCAAGCAAGCTATCCAAACGATGTTGAGCTTTGAACAGTTGAAACTGAAACCCACCGTAGAGAGTGCAACCAATCAAAGAATACATTAAACCTCTACGTCATATGTTATATTTTTTACTTTACCTTTGATGAAAGAAAGATAAATCTGTAATAATTAAACATTTGGTCCGTTGTATAATTATATCGAAGAACAAATTGGGGAAATGCTGGAAAATTATACACACACGGATATTAACTTAGGTTACTAAATTCTGAATTGGGAAATATTTTAAAAACCCATAAAATATTCATATCACCATTATAAGATGCCTAACTATATTTCTTTGGTTTGCGAACTGTAGCCTTAAATATGTGAAACTGCGATCTGCAGCACGTATTATATTTTCAATTTTACTTTTGGTGAAAGTCTGGCATAACCAGATGGTTAGGGCGCTTGCTGTTTCAACCGCGGGGGACGTTATAAAGTGATGGTTAGTCCCACTATTTATTGTAACTAGCTAGCTATCTTCCCTCTCTCTAGTCCTTTAGTGCCAATTTAGGGACGGCCAGGGAAAATAGCCCTCGTGTAATTGTGCACGAAATTCAAACCAAACCCAACCGACCCAGCCTGGCCAGGTGAGTTAAGGTGTTCGATTCGTAATCTGAGGTTCGCGGGTTCGAGTCACCGTCGCACCAAACATGCTCGCCTTTTCAACCGTGGTGGCGTTATAATGTGACGGTCTATCCCACTATTCGTTGGTAAAAGAATAGCCCAAGAGTTGGCGGTGGATGGTGATGACTAGCTGTCTTCCCTCTAGTCTTACACTGCTAAATTAGGGATGGCTAGCGCAGATAGCCCTCGTGTAGCTTTGCGCGAAATTCAAAACAAACAAACCAAACCAAACCTCTGATGAAAACAAAAGAAATCGTATCAGAAAATATGTTTCTTCCAAAGCAAGGAAACGATGATAACTTGCTATTTGTATATATATGTAATTTGAACGAAGCATGTGGAATGATTTATAATGATCTATCAGTGCTGATAAATATTTTTAGCGAAAAAAATAAAAAAAAACAACTCGTTAATTACTGTAGTCTTTCCGTACTTAAACTTCTGTATAACTTTGGAAAGGGGAAAAACCAGTCATTAGTTACCGTTGTCTTTCTGTGTGCAATAACTGTAGTATTGGGAATAGTCTGTAAATAGTGTTGGTGCCACTTATTGAAACGTACGTGTAAGAGGTTAACGAAGGAACCTGTCTAGAAATAAAACTCCAAACTGACCATGTGAAGTTCATTTAGATTTTTTCTGTGGGGATATGTGATAAGTTATCGCTTGGAGAGATACAACTAGAAAGAAGCAGTCGGGGTCTCACTTACTTGGATCGCTACTGAATAAATGAATTTATTATTTTAAACTGAAACTGCCTTCAGTTTTTGGCATTACCTGTGTATGGTATAATGCATGGTTCTCAACTTGTTTGTTTCTTTTGTCATGTACCTCCACTTAGATCTTTGAGCCATGACGTACTAATAGTGTGTGTAATTTGTTTTTAAAACAAACACAAAAACTACCCTTTGGTTCAAGTAATTTAAAAGGTAGATCAAAAGAAGTAATTATACAGCGAGTCAGCAATATGCAAACATTTGAGCACTTGTTTGTGGAATACGTTGGTAACTCGCCGAAACTGCCCTTTAATTTTGAGGCGTAATGATTATATTCTTTTACTTTTTTTTTCAAAAGTCCTAACATACTCCTAGGGGTAAGCGTACAACAGATTGGGAACAACTGGTGTATTTTTATATACTACACTCACAGATTGGGAACAACTGGTGTATTTTTATATACTACACAGATCCACTGTTGAGTTGTGTGTAGCTTATACCACAGAAATTTTGGAGATCGATTTGTACGGTGGAGACACACATACAGAGTTCATTTAACTTTATACTCAATTACAGATATTTTTGTGTTTTTCCAAAGTGAACACTTTAGTTTCTAGAATATTGCAACGTACAACAAAACCATTTGCGCAAATAAAGACTATTTATTTTTTTATTTGCGAACTATAATTACCTCTCTGATTTCCAATTGTTAACAAGAATTAGCAAGCACACAACGTGTATGTTGTCACGTGTAGACAACAAACTGCCATGCCAGCGTAAAACATCTGTTAATCCAAAAACCAACCATCTTGTGTTCAATGCACGCACCATTCTCTCTACACACACGTTTGAGTACATATTCAATACGTCATTAAAAAAGTTCATTACATAGTTCAGCGAGGAGCTACGTAAAATGGTCGTTGAATAAATAGAATAAAATAGATAAGGCTATAAAAACTTCCATGAAGCCAACAAGACAGCCCTAGATGAGGAAAACAAATTATAGTTTATGACGTTCAGAGTCGGTTTGTAATCAGTTGCTAGTTCATCTGCGACCATCAGTGAACTTGAAATGTTTAGTTCATACCATGTGTGCTGGAACCGCAATCTGATACTGGTTATACTTGCAAATTTAGGTCCATACTTCACATTTTAACGACTAACCTGTTACTAGATAGTGTTGTTCACGCAAAATTGAATTAAAATAACTTTTATTATGTTTCGACCATCAACTGTTACTAGCCGGTGAAGGTAGTTAACATTTTGACATAAAATAAGCTCATGCCGCATTGCTCATGTTTATCAAGAACTTGTTACTATAAAATGGGTTTGTGAAAAATATGACGTAGAATTAGTTCGTGTCTTAAGTTTCATCTGTTACTGGACAGGGCATTTCTTCTATAATTTAGTGAAATAAGTTCGTGCATAAAGTTTTGACCACTGGCCTCTTATTAGCGAAGATGGTTCCTGTTTTCCATCGGATAAACATGTGCACGTGCGATTACCACGTGAGAAAAGTGTCCGTGCAATAAAATTTGAAATAAAATTAAAAAAAAACAACATCAAATAGAAACGGTTGAAAAAATTATTTAATTAGATATACTAATGGCAAGGATTATTTTTAGTTACACTTTAAATACGTGGCCTTACTCTAACAGGAAGTTGTTATTTTATTTAAATATCTTATTTCCTTTCAGCACATACCTATTTATTTTTAATGGATTATATGTAGTAACTACAATAACATTTTTTTTTCACTCGCAATTATGAACTTTTCGGGTTTACAGCGTATGTTTGAACATATTTATTTTCAGTATTTCTCACATCGAGTTTCAATCAATTATTTGTAAGATCGTGCTAACCAGCTAGCACATTATCAGCTGTCAAAAATTGACCCAGAATAATATGTATGGTCATAATTAATCTGTTATATACGTGGCTCTAAGATAACTATTGGTATCATAAATAGACTGTATGACTGTATCTTGAATAACTATGTTGAACATAGACGGATTATAAGACTGTCAAGTTCTGAAACGCCTAAAATGGCGGAACAATGACACTTTTTGGCCTTCATAAAAATAATTACAGATAATTTTTGAACGTGTGTATATATTTGTAATAATTCTTTTAACGACTTTAATAATGATTTGGAATTACTCGTGTCTTAAAAATAGCATTCCAGTTCAATCTTGTCCGCCTTAAGTGTCTGCTCAAACAGACTTTCGTGAATAACAGGACTTATCACACGTACAAACAAATTTCTTTCGCTAAATTACACTTTACTGTTAGTTGATAGTGTTTAGTTTCTTACTTTTTCATATTTTTGTGAAATCATTTCATGATTTTGAAAAATTCCAGTTGTTTGTTGTATTGAGATAGAAATGATTCCGTGAGGGTTGGAAATAAAACCGAAACTTCTGTGTTAAAGACCATGCCTAGAATTAAGGAAACCCAGCTTTTCAAAACGACTAAAAATAGCACTCAAAGAACACTAGAAACTAAGTAAAGTGAAGTACATTATCGTGTTACCGCTGATTTTTATTGCCATTAAACTTCTAAAAGTTTTCGTGATGAGCCTACAGAGGGATAACAGGATTTGATTTAGAGGTTTTATTTTAATGTAAAAGTATTAAGATCAAAAAGGCCTCCGGCCAGTACAGCGGTAAGTCTACGGATTTACGACGCTAAAATAAGGGGTTCGATTCCCCTCGGTGGGCTCAGCAAGTAGTCCGATGTGGCTTTGCTAAAATAAAACACAAGATCAAAAGGTAAGAACATAATTTGCATATCTAATAAGCACGAATGTTTCGTGTCTGTAACTAGAGAGAATAGCAATATATTCAAACGAGCCTGGCATGGCCAGGTGGTTAGGGCGCGTAATTCGCAATCTGAGTGTCGCGGGTTCGAATTCCCGTCATACCTAACATGCTCACACTTTCAGCCGTGGGAGCGTTATAACGTGGCTGTCAATCTCACTATTCATTGGTAAAAGAGTAACCCAAGAGTTGGCGGTGGGTGGTGGTGACTAGTCTTACACTGCTAAAGTATGGACGGCTAGTGCAAATAGCCCTTGTGTAGCTTTGCGCGAAATTCAAAAACCAAAATCGCATCGGGTAGGGTATGTATTCATATAAATTCTTAAAGTATTTATTTTCTTTCAGAGTTTGCATGCAATTTGGAATAAAACGTTTATTGTCTTTCTGATAGTCTTATTTTTATTATTTTATCGTAAATGATTCGTGCTTTTTTATGTATATTTCATGTACAACTGCGATTTTTCTAAATTCAGAGACACTGATTACTAACTCTTTTTTTTTTCTGTAATGATTAAAATTAGTTAACTCTCGCCATGTTTCCCGTGGCGCTATGGTCCGTGTTGTGTGATATCGAATATTTTTCCAAACAAAACTGTTGATGTTTGTGGAACATGCAAGGTAATATGTAGTATCATTACATTTAACAGTTGCATGTGTATTTCAAAAATACTAATGGAATGCAAGTACTAACAGGAAATTAAATAGGTATTTATGAAACGAAGCACTAGATCGAAGTGACTCATCAGATATTATTAATATATATTGTGTGCGTCTGCACGTAAATATGTCACTATCTGCGATTTGTAGCAAGAAAGGTATATGCGATAAACGTAAAAAACTAAAGCTGATGGTGTCAATAGTTGGCAGTTGTTCCCAGTTATAAGGAGTGGTTCCGGAAGTGAAAGCAACCACTGACTAGCCGTGTTGCATGCTAGTTGTTCGGCTGCATGGAGACAGTTTTCTCAGAAACTCTTGTCATGCAATTCGAACATTCTGGTATGTGAGATAATGAAAGTGACAGGATTTATTGAGTCTTATTGGTTGCGCTTTAGACGCCAACACGCGCGCGGTTTTTTTGTTCAAGAGACGAAAAAAAAAGCGTGCGTGAGCGTGTTCTTTATTCTGATAATCCGCCAGTTTAATGATTTTTTTACCAACTTTTTATGCTAGTTTTAAATACATATATAATGAACAGCCCTGCCATTTTTTATTGGTCTTATCAGTGCAACATTTGGAGCTGAAAGTTTCTCATATTTTCATAACTTTTAGTAAATTCATCAACTACCAATAACAATAGTTTCCTCATAAATCTTTGGTGTTACTCAATAGCAGACAAAGTTCACTCTTATTCCTGGATACAGTCAGTCACTTATTTTGGAAAAGAAAGACACTAGTTGAGATGGTGGTTGACGAAGTGATTAATACCCGTAGTAGTTCAGGCCTCGATATGAAGTGACCTCCTTCCAAGACACATTGTGGGTTCTCATTCTTCCCACCAATTCCCAGAGATGAACTAATACCACAAATATTGCCACTGGTTACAAAACCCTTAGGCCTTCTTGGATACAGCAATGTGGAAAGGAAGTCACCACTGGAAGGTTGCTCAATCAGGTTTAAATTTATATCCTGTGGCCTCATAAGATCTCTTTATGTTATCTCAATAGTACCTAGATACCATCATTTGAACTGTGGATTGAGATTTTTAAGCCACATCCTGAGAATCTTAGTAGGTTATATTGGTGAAAACTATCTGCTAATCTGCACCCACTCCTCAGGTGGGGCATGAACTCAGGGCTATTGTAACTCCTGACTAACCTCTTAATCTTTTTTCTCTAAAAAGAGGAATCATCATAGGGTGCAACTTCTGTTCAGAGTATGACTGACCCCAAGAGTTTTAAGACCAAGATGGTATCAGTAAATACACGTCAAGAGCCAGAATCGTATGTTCCAATGAATAATGTGATAAGAAATCATATCCAAGTATTTGTGTGTATATCAGATTAGAATGTCTGAATTCCAAAATAACATAATTAAATAAAGTTTGCACCCACATTGTGTGAGACGGTGAACAAGAAAAAATTAGTCAATCCATTAAGTTTAAGAGTACAGTTAGAAAGGATTTGAAAAGCTTTGTTCACTAGATTAAGAAAGTTACTGTCTGGACTACATTGTTACAAGATCTGGTACTATAGTTTCTTATGTTAGATATGAATGGTCTGCTTCTTATTGCAGTTGATTATCTGTGGGATTGACTTTACAAGAAGCTTCAACACAGGTTCAGTCATTTATGAAATAGAACCCTACAAATAAGGGAATGCAAGGCTTATAAACACAAACAACCCAAAGCCTGACATGCTTATTTAAATGAGTTATATTATTTACATGATAAAGCTTATCCAGGTATGGCTTTAGCAGATTGTGAGGATATCCTTACAACTAAACTCCTCAAAAGTCTACCAGTTAAACCACATCACTTAATAAGGAATAGAAGATATTTTTATCAACACAGAAACAGTATCTGTTTATAAAGGATTACAGGTGGCTGAATGCAGTTACATGTGTTGGTGCATTTCCAGTTTGTAGTACAGAGAATGTCTGGGTCCTTTAGAAGGATCACATGAGCTGTAATTTCTACTTGTATTTTACCAGTCGCATTCAAGAAATTTTTGGAACTTACTTTGAACAGTAACTGATGCATGTCAATGACAAAAAGTATTTGTTGTAAACCCAAAGACAGTATTTCAGGGAATGAGGAAAGCAAGTTTAAAACTAAAATTGGGGAAAGGTGTATTATTGTGCACAGAAATATTTCTCAGACATGTAGATTGTAGAGACAGTGTGTAAAATGATCCAGCCAAGAACAGTAACTCCACCACCCCATAAAGAGAAATCTAAATTAGTTTGGTTTAGTTCTCGTATTATCCATGCTATATAAACTATTTTACAGATAGAGAGTTGTTCTCTTCTTTAAGTAAAGTAGATTCACTCTTTAATTGGACTAATTACTGTGGAATGTAGATGTGGAAAATGTGATTGTGTTAGCTTAGCCAAGGCTAGATTATTTTTATTGGTTACTGATACTACTGGTAATGGAATTAGAGCTGTGTTGTACTTGTGCCTATTATGTTTTACATGCTGGCTTCTCCCCTATGAACATAATCATAGCATGATGACAGTTATCAACTCTAGTGGTCATTAATCACTTACTAAAATTGTCCATATGAATAAAAGTTAATTGTAAGAATATGCCATGCATCGCTGAATAACCTTATGAAGTTCATAGAACCAGAAAAAAATAGTAGTATGTTGGATAATAATGCTGCACTATTATAATCTTATTTTACTTTATCCAGAAAGTAGTATGGAAATAAAAATAAAGCCAATCTGTAAAATATTCTATAATGAATATAAAAGTTGACCCAGTGATAGACCCTGTAACAGATAAATATAACTTAACTAAGCCATTCTAACATATAGAGCATTTTAAATAACTGGCTGATGAAAAGATAAGTACCCCCATCATTTCTAGGTAACAATTGAAATTTTATGCCAGTAAGTGTATAATAGGATATCCTAATGTCACCTTCTTGCTTAAATAATTGGCTAATATTTTTAACAAGATTTGGTGGGAACACTCCCAAGACCTGTTAAACTGTTTAGATGGCTTGCAAATCAACAGTTAACAACTGTCTGTTAACTCTAATAAACAGTCTAGTAATCAGTTTGGTGTAACTAAAACCTGAAATGCATTCTTTTGATGTGCAGTGTAACATAGTGTGTGACTGAGGAAAGTCATAATCTTGAACTATAAATGGAAATTTTATTCTATTTGAGTTGTTTTGTGGTCATGGTCACCTTTTGACTTATGGAATATATAGTAAGTAAGTTAGACTTTTCTGTATTTGGTGATGTGTCTTTGTAGGGAGGTGATAGATGTGCTGTGTTATTGTGTTTTAGTTGTTTTGTAGTTATGGTCATCTTTTGACTTGTAGAATATATAGTAAGTAAGTAAGACTTTTCTGTATTTGGTGATGTGTCTTTGTAGGGAGGTGATAGATGTGCTGTGTTATTGTGGTTTAGTTGTTTTGTAGTTATGGTCATCTTTTAACTGGTGAAATATATAGTGAATGAGACTTACCTGTGTTCAGTAATATGTCCCTATACGACAACAAGATATGGGTTGTGATAATGTATTTCGTAGGATAGAGTATAGCTATTTCTATTAGTGTTTTGTTTATAGTAGTGTAGTTTATTGGATAATGATAGACTAGCAGTGTGCAGCAGGTAATCTGGTGTTTTGGATATAACACTGTCATTGTTGAATGTTCTATAGCAGTATGTGTACTAGTTTTTAATGTATTTATAATGTAGAATTGCTATGCTTGTTATGATTCTTGACTTTAAGACTGTTCCAACTATGATTTAATATTATAGTTATTCTGACATATTTTTACAACTGTTTCATTGGAAATGTCTCTAATGGGATAATGAAAAGTCCAAGTGTTGTCACTGTTATGTTATTAATTTGATAGCAATGGTACATTGGAGCTGTGTAACATGCAATGTGGTATTGGTACCTCAAAATTGTTTCCAATCAAACAAATAGATATGAAAAGTGCTGTGATGATGAAGTTTGTTGCACACACTGGTGTTGGATACAATGTAAGAATTGTAGGGTTGCAAAGTAAATTTTCATCAGCATTTATTTTAATGTGGGCTGGTATCAGAAACAGTGTTAAGTAGAGGGTAGAGTCATATACACATACATACAAAATATTCCAGGTTGTTTAGTACAACTCTGTGGAAGAGTCTTTGAGGTCAACTTGTAGCATCGCCTGCTTTTATGTATTTGACTTGTGTAGCAACTGTAAATTATATTATTACTATAGTCTGTTAAAAAGGATTGTGAAACTACCACCCCATAGTGTATATCCTAATTTCACACTTCATAGATAACTGAATTAAATTTAACTAAATCAAGCTTGACAACAAAGAGGAAGAAAAGTGCAGTCAAAGCAACCAAACATCTGTAAATTCTTTTGTGAGCCAATCAAAATTAAGGTCATTCATGGTGTATTGGCATAATAATTATTGGTGAAAATCAGTGCATTTTGGTAACACCATATTCCAATAATGGCAATTATGTCATGTTGCTTACCATCATAAGTATAACCTGATATTGTTGATAGTCTGTGCACTGAAAGTATAAAATGGAAGGTATATACAAGAAAACTATTTGTTGATTTCTTAGTTTAGAGTCTCCGTTGATTAGTTTTTTTACTAAAGACGTTGATAATTTAACAGAAAATATCTTAATTCAGAAACAATTTAAATGTAAAATTAAATCGTTATATTTGTTTTCATGAAAAATTGTATGCACTTGGCTCTAGGCTAGGTGGCCCCACACGATGTCTTTACTTCAGGCTTTTTATATCAACACTCACTACACTTATAAGGTTTCACGGCTACCATCACTAAAATCATAATTGGCAGGCAGTAACCGAACTATTCTATCTGGATAAATGTATTTTGGTTCTTATGAGAAATCAAGTGTGACATGACACACATTGGCTTTTATATAAGTTAGATATTATCTACCTGTTAGTCAAGGACCCCACCCGTTTGCAACCCCTTCCGAACACCCTGTATTTCTCTCTCTTACAGCATTGTTCAGGAAATTTTTCGTTTAGTTTCAGAACTCTTCAACTGAACTGAACGAGGAGTGATAAAAGTTATGATTCAAGGGCCAAGAGCTGGCGAAATATTTTAACCCAATATGCTTAATACCTATGATAAAAAATAATTAGACAACTTTTGTATTTTGTGGGCGTAGTGTTCGTTTCTTCAGAAAATTTAATACAGCGAATAACTGTGGTTTACGTACTATAATTTAATTACTCGTGACACTTAGATTTACCTGTGTTTTTTCTTATATGAATGTGTGTTTTTGTGCGGATTTAGAGATGTGATACTTTCCTATTAAAGATGAAATTTTATTTTTAAAACTTAGTGTTTTTTCTTTATAGCTGGAGAAACTGATTTCGAAAAACTACTTCCTCCACATGTCTGCAAAGGAAGCTTATAAGGCATACGTCAGAGCTTACGACTCTCACCATTTGAAGCAGATCTATGACGTGAACACACTGGATCTGATATCAGTCGCAAAGTCTTTCGGTTTTGCAGTGCCTCCTAGCGTTGAACTTAGTATCCTTTGTTTTACTGTTCTGAGGATTTCTGCTATTAGTTTCAATACCTCTTATTATGATTTCTATACATACTAGTATTATTTTACCGGTAGAGGTAGTTTAACTCGTTTCAGAATGTCTTTTGTTTTTATTGTTGTTTAACAATTTTTATTATCAACCGTATAAAAGACATTAGTACTCTATATTAGTAATCTAGCTGTTATTTGATTAAGTAGTGTAAGATTCTTTTTTTTTCCTATTTTACTTTTAATTTAGACCTTAAAAAAAGGCACACTTGTTACTCTGAAGGTATTGTTATCTGGTTTGTTTTATGCAAATATTATACTATGTAATTATATATATATATCTTATTCCTGTCTACAGTTTAATGGGTTTAAAACGTGGGCTAACTTTTGTGTGGTCCGTGTTTCTCCCATGAGTTCCGAAGATTTCAAATTGTGATTTTAGCTAAATCTCATGGTAAACATGGGGGTGTAAGAAACCGGAATCGGGGAATGCGGAACACGATGACGTCACTTGATTAAAAGTTTCAGTACTTGTTACTAAGTCAACTTTTTACGTCATATCCTGTAAATATTATTATACATGATTATAAGCCGCAAACAGTTCTTAGACGTATTTGCATACTTCGTTTGATCACAAAAACCGTAGTTTGCCATTTTGGTGAGTGGTTCAGACTACCTTCCATGTCGTTTATTATCAATTAGAACTCGAAATGTTTCCATTGCGCAAAATATTACGTTTTGTTTAATCTTTTACTGAAAAATTGCGTGATAAAAGGATACTTAACGTTAGTGTCTGTTTTGTTTGTTTTTTCACAATAAGAATTGTTATTGTATAATCACTGTTTTTATCTCGGTATATATGTATCACATATACACTTCTTTCTTGTTCAGTAATGAAGTGTTAAAACCTATTTATTCGTTATGAATAATCTGTGCTACATTACACATCACCCTGTATTTCTACAAATGTTAATCTTATTAAATAAGCTCAGTGCTACATTACACATCACCCTGTATCCCTACAAATGTTATAGTTTTATTAAATAAGCTTAGTGCTACATTACACATAGATATAAAAGCAACTTGAACTGAACAGTGACATTTTGGCTATTTGTTTATTTAGTTGGTTTGTGATTGACCAAAGATCGTTGAACCTAAAGGAAGAGGTCATGAAGAAGAAACGTTGTTTAGTACATCCAAAGTGCCACAAACAGACACCGAATCCCATGCGTTTTTATTTGTTGTTTTTAATAACGGGTATCAGTTAAGCACACATTGCCCACACGGTTTGGTGTTATGGTATCTGTAGTACGTTGGTATGTCAGAAGGGAAGTGAATGTTCTGTCTTTGAGATATCATTGCGTGTTTTGTACTTCCCTCGGCGTTTCAACTAAGTAAAATGTCAATTTCTCAACCGTCCGTCTTCCCGGCACCTGCTGTCAGCCTAAAATAATATCATCTAGCGAACTGGATGGACGTCGTAAGATTGGGTGTATACCTGAGATGTTTTAACGAACCGACTCCTTTCTCAGAGAACAAAACGATGTACCTGTATCTAAGTTGTAAATACAAGAACGTCTTAAAACCCAAGTTTTGGTTATTAATTCTTTCCAAAACGTGCAGTTTAAAATTAACCGCTTTCTAAATATGGAGTTCACATCATCAAGTGAAGGTGTCGTCAAGTGATATATTTTATTTCATCCTCACAACTTCTGAGTGTTTTCCAGTCTTTAAAAGTTCGTCTATCCCCCGTTCATCATCCGTGCTTCCTTGTTCCAGTACATCGACCTGAGCCCATTGGGTCGTTGCTATGGTGACGTGGTGCTGTTGAGTCAATGGGCCAGGTTAAAGTAGTTGTAAGATAGAAGTGTATAGGTCCTCGGTCCTTTACGTGTATCTCAGTGCAGAAATGCACGTGTGAATTTGACGTACATTTGAAATACACCATAACTTAAGTAAACATCATTTTACCCAGATAGTAATGGCCGAGGAATTTCATCATTTTGTGAAATATGATAACATCCTACGGTTAATTACACTTATGATTCTAAGAACCAGTTCTGCATTCGCGACTTCAGCGACCACATGGTTCGTGGTCAGTCATGCTTGTCGATAAAAGTGTTAATGAAATTCTTTGGTCGATTTCGAAAAATCGAAACTAGAGGTGGTGAAGGGAGGGGTCTTATTGCTCGTATCCCACGAGCTGAAATTGTTATCCCTGACGCTTATTCTTGCATACGATTATATTTCCTCAAAATAATTAGCGGGTCAAAAGTATCATTACCTGATGCAGTTCTTTGATTCTCGGATGACTCAGTTATCCAATTAGGCACAGACGATGGTGAAAAGTGAAATAACTGGGAAGCTGGCATCTGGAAGAAGTGAAAATCATGACCGAGCGACAACAAATTTCTGTTTATTGTAAAGTAAGTTGTATAAACAGGATGAAAAAAAATGTACAGCTGAGTATTAAGTTTGTTTAAATATGTAAATATACCAAACACCAAATTTACTTGCCAGTTGTGGAAGCCTCAGGTTGTTTGTACTCATGGTGTATGTTTTGGGTAAGTCGTGTACACCAAGAAATATGTGGTTAGGTCGTGTGAAAATCAAGAGAAACACGAGTTGTCATATTTTTCACATTTATAGTGAAGGTTTTATACGAATGTATAAAATTAGTGTTGATTGAATATAATCACATATTTGGAAAATGTAGGCATAGCGATTTGCTCGGATTGGTGTACAAGAAATATACGAGTAATGATTTTTTGTATCCAATTAATCAAGAAGATTTCAGAATGGTAGCTGTTTCCGATGTACTAGACAATGTTGTTGTGGTATATTAACAGATAGCACATTACTGACAGCATCCACTTCATTAGGAAACCAGTTGAGGAAACGAGCCGTGATTGTAATTCCGCACCTAGTATGCTAATTGTACTGAGAGAGGGCGCTGTAATCTGCGACCTCGAATTTGTCATGACCTTACAAGCTTCATTGGTCATATGTACCACATGACAAGAATATAGAATCCTGGATATCTACATTCCTACCAAGGCTAGCTACTTTTACCACTTGTTTTATACTAGTTCTCAGTGGTACAAGGGTGTCGAAACTTCTGGAACTATGTTTTCCTCCTCCGCTGTGTGCCAAGTTCTTTGAAATGGTCGCTCGGGTAAAATAGGCACTTTTTTTTTTCGAAACATCAACAGAATTTAACTTGTGTTTGATGACTTTATGTACACAACTCATGTTTATGAGAAAATAAAGGTGTATAATTATTTTTCGAATAGGGAATAGGCGAAGAAATACTAGTTTATCAGAAGCAATCTTTAGATCAGATATATAATCGTAAAAAAAAGAAAATAATAAAATCAGTATACACAATTTCTACACGTCCTATTTTCAAACTGTTTATATTTTTAAGCAATTTGTTATTGAAACGTGTGTGTGTGGTTAAGGGCATTCGACATGCAATCTGCGGATTGCCTGTTCCAATCCCCTTCCCATGAAACATACTCGCCCTTTCAGCAGTAGGAGTTTTATAATGTGACGGCCAGTCCTACTATAGGTTAGTAAAAGAGTTGGCGGTGGGTGATGATGAATATCTTTCCGTCTAGTATTTCACTGCTAAATTAAGGACTGCTAGAGCAGATAGCACTCGTATAGTTTTACGCGAAATTCAAAGCAAACGAATGCATGTTACACCCTTTTGAACGTAGAGGTGTTTTATTATATTAGGTGATTGGTATTTTAGTAATAGCGAACAGATGACAGATTCAATATAGGTACATTTATTTGACGATATAGATGTTTTGAGTGGGTATTATGTTCAAAATAATCAAATAAATGCACATGACTCACTCATCCAAAATATAATACAAACTATGTGACAGTGAAAATGGCTAGTATAACTCTTCACTTGTGTTTCTACAGTGTAAAAGTGTTCAAACAAGAAGTTCAGCTTCAAATCGTTCGAATTCGTTATAGACGAACAGGAACCAGACAGAATTGCACTACGTGTTAAAAGGTACAATAGGTTTTGTGTTTTTATAATTAAATGTAATGGATCTTGAAAGTCCCGATGGTTTCTTTCGGCATTTTGTAGGCAATTAAGTCACTCTGTGAAGTGTATTGAACAGTAAAATGGTTTTTATCGCTTTAATTCTTATTTGACTTGACACGGCCTAGAAGTTAGAGCGTCGATTTGCTGTGTGAAGGTCACGGGATCGAAACCCGTCGCTTTACATGCTCACTCTTTCAGCCATGGGTGGGGTTTATTAAAAAAAAAAGGCTGTTTATTTATATTAATTGATTGGAGAAAAGAAAAACATCACAGGCTTACCTAAAATCACAGTTCTAATATATCGAACTTTGTAGCATTGGAAGTTCTTTCTGCATAATTGTTTGTTTGTTTTGGAATTTTGCACAAAGCTACTCGAGGGCTATCTGTGCTAGCCGTCCATAATTTAGCAGTATAAGACTAGAGGGAAGGCAGCTAGTCATCACCACCCACCGCCAACTCTTGGGCTACTCTTTTACCAACGAATAGTGGGATTGACCGTCACATTATACACCCGTACGGCTGGGAGGGCGAGCATGTTTAGCGCGACGCGGGCGCGAACCCGCGACCCTCGGATTACGAGTCGCACGCCTTACGCGCTTGGCCATGCCAGGCCGCTTTCTGCATAAATAAGTTGTATTATTTTAATTACTAACTAACAGTTGGCGCTGTTCGATGTCGGCTAGTTACCTTCTCTTTAATCTTTTACTTTAAAACAAGGGCCTGCTTTCGCAGATAATTCTCGAATGAATTTGTGCGAAATTCGGTAAATAAACAAATACATCTTAACAGGTCCAATAAATATTTTTATTACCTTGGTTATAATCCATCTTTAATGCTTTGACTTGTATACAAGTCTCATAAGTTGTTGTTGGACAAGGCTTAACTGTGAGGAAAATTTGTCAAGAAAAATACGAATTATGGAAAACAAGAATTAGAATTGTTAAACACGATGAAGCCCCAAACGTTGCAACATCAGAGTTAGTTTGTTTTGTTTTTTTCTGCATATCTTGTTTTTTCCATCTTATATCTAACTACAAGAACTAAGTGTATCTGTTGGAAGTAGATATAATTTTAAGTTAGAAATTAGCCGTTATTCATGGCTTTCCCATTACTGAAGTCGCAATTTGTCCATTTTTTTGTTCGACTCGTAGTTTTAATCCGTGATTCCAGTAGCAATCACAACATTGTTACACCTACACTTGTAGCTTTCACATTTTTTCAGGGACAGCGTAGTTTGTGCGTCGTATGTTTCATTGTTAAAACCAAGGATCTTGCATTGACACCGATAAATTCGTATTACGACTTTTCAACTGATATTGTGCATATAGCGTAGCTCATGGTTGTTTGTTGTTCTTACGTTTGTAACATTCTCTTTATCATATAACGTAGCTCATGGTTGTTTGTTGATCTTACGTTTGTAACATTCTCATTATCATATAACGTAGCTCATGGTTGTTTGTTGATCTTACGTTTGTAACATTCTCATTATCATATAACGTAGCTCATGGTTATTTGTTGTTCTTACGCTTGTAACATTCTCATTATCATATAACGTAGCTCATGGTTGGTTGTTGTTCTTACGTTTGTAACATTCTCATTATCATATAACGTAGCTCATGGTTGTTTGTTGTTCTTACGTTTGTAACATTCTCATTATCATATAACGTAGCTCATGGTTGTTCTTACGTTTGTAACATTCTCATTATCATATAACGTAGCTCATGGTTGGTTGTTGTTCTTACGTTTGTAACATTCTCATTATCATATAACGTAGCTCATGGTTGGTTGTTGTTCTTACGTTTGTAACATTCTCATTATCATATAACGTAGCTCATGGTTGGTTGTTGTTCTTACGTTTGTAACATTCTCATTATCATATAGCGTAGCTCATGGTTGTTTGTTGTTCTTACGTTTGTAACATTCTCATTATCATATAACGTAGCTCATGGTTGTTTGTTGTTCTTACGTTTGTAACATTCTCATTATCATATAACGTAGCTCATGGTTGTTTGTTGTTCTTACGCTTGTAACATTCTCATTATCATATAACGTAGCTCATGGTTGTTTATTGTTCTTACGTTTGTAACATTCTCATTATCATATAACATAGCTCATGGTTGTTTGTTGTTCTTACGCTTGTAACATTCTCATTATCATATAGCGTAGCTCATGGTTGTTTGTTGTTCTTACGTTTGTAACATTCTCATTATTGAGTCTCGGTGGCTCATTGATCATATGGATTTTGACGCTGAAAATCGAATTTCGATACCCGCGATACGATCAGCACACATAAAACCCATTGTGTGAATTTTGTACTTAACAAAAACGAGCAAGACTCAATATTAAAGTAAAATTGTGCCTTTTTACTTCTCCAGTGCCATTACTTATTTACAGCTGTGCCATTTCTATTGTTTAAGATAGTTAATTGTTTTAACTTGTTGTTATAGACTTGCATTTCAGTCGAGCTTTGTTTATTTTTAGCATGTCTGTGAAATTTACATGGGTTATTGGCCATAACTCTCGTTCTCAGAAATTGGCAACGTTAAAAACTCACGGCCCCGCAAACGAGGAAGAGGGGGAGGATATGGAAATTACCAGAACATGAACAGGAAAGCAGAAAAGACCATTTTTTACAAACCCGTTCCTATTAAGAAAGACAAGAGACAATTCACAAGGTGACGCACCCCATGAGCAAGTGTTGAGGGAATGTATCCATTTTCAAGATCAGCTGGAACAACGTTAATAAATTTGTTATTTACGTTCCATCCTGTTTTCTTTAAAATAAATTGCTGTAGTCATTTTGAATGTATTTGTAGTCTTTTTAAGTTAAAAGTAATTTACATGGAAATCAGAAGTGAAGTTTGTTATCACACCACCGAAACTGACAAGAAAATTTATAAAATAGAAATTACATGAAGTAATAATCCTCCTTTATACCCCACGGTAAATGCAGTTTAAAGATGAAGGACACTAATGCGTAGTATGGCCCAGCATGGCCAGGTGATTAAGGCACTCGACTCGTAATCCCCGTCTCACCAAACATGCTCGCCCTTTCAGCCATGGGGGCGTTATAATGTGACGGTCAATCCCACTATTCGTTGATAAAAGAATAGCCCAAGAGTTGGCGGTTGGTGGTGATGATTAGCTGCCTTCCCTTTAGTCTTACACTACTAAATTAGGGACGGCTAGTGCAGATAGCCCTCTTGTGGCTTTGCACGAAATTCAAAAAACAAACAAACTATTCCTATCTGCTTTCTGTCTAATCTATCATTTCGAAACTAGAGACGATGACTATGCGCAAAAGAAATAACCTTCTGTAACTTTGAGCAAAAAATGTAAACAAACAAATTTACCTGTTTTCTAAGCCTGTCGAATGATGTAGACTAGTTACCACACCTGAAAGATGTGTTAAAAGTTTCATAATCATATGACGTCACTTCTTATTTTAACGGTCCATTACATAACACGCTAGTCTTTAAGTGTGTGGAAGTACTTCATTGTTGCAATTCATATTGTTCTCATTACTGGGTACATTTGTTGTTGTTTTTTAACGGATACATTATGATGAGAAATTCACTTGAAGTAAAAATGTATCTCAAGACGGATGGTATGGATATTAAAAACTTTTATTAAAATAAAGTAGACAAAAACGTTTCGACCTTAGGTTAACCTAAAAATTCTCAAATTGTTCGAACTGATAGCATGTATCCCTGTTTTTGTTTTGTTTTCATGTTATGGCTGTAATAATTTATTTTGAATATGATTTTCGTGATAGACTTCGGATCAAAAGTTCCAAGGTTCGAACCCAAGATAGGCTTGGAAAGCTCAGTTATGGGTGCTTTATAAAACTAGCAGGCCACCTGTTGTTCCATTAAAAGTAGGCGGTTGGTGCTGCTGACTGATGAACAATTCTAATTATGTTTGAACCGTGATGTTTTTGGCCTGAAAATTTAGGCCATTCGGGTTAAAAAAACATCAATTACATTTCGACCTGGCCCTCCTGTGGCACAGTAGTATGTCTTCGGACTTACAGAAACCTGGTTTCGATACCCGTGGTGGGCAGAACACAGTTTTTTGTGTAGCTTTGTGCTTAATAACAAACATTTCAAGCCTGGTTTGTGACAAAAGTCTGTTGTACAGGTAGCAAGCGCCTTAAACAGTTTCCGGAATAACTATATTTAAATTCTGTCAAGCTATATACATATACTGAGTACATTACATCAAAATTATTTTGAAGCCTCATCACGTTATTATAGTCCATATCGTCACGTTCGTTTATGCCCTATCTGACCATTAAACATCTTGACAATATTCCAGCAAAATAGTTTCCATCATAAAAGGCTCTGTCATCGAACTGTTATGTCTAAATCACTCTCTTCTTCTCTGCATGCTTTCCACAATCCATTTAATGAACGAGGACGATGGTTTTTTCAGTGCCCATTTTAACAATCTAATCACATACATATGTCCATGGGCGACTTGATCGCTTTATTTCGTATGTAATAGAATGAGTACCGCAGGTTTGAGAACTTTTATGGACTTCAACTACCTAATGAAAGAAAAGGATATAACGTTTTGGCTTCTGTACTGAGACTTTCTTCAGTATAAAAGCCGGACTTCTTTTACAATAGGTAGTTGCAGTCCATTAAAGTTATCAAACCTACACTGTCTGCTGTTTCTATAGTTCCTCTGAAACAACCTGAATACAGGTTTAATTTTGTAGCTTCTTCGAGTAAGTGACGGTTGAACAAATATGTTGCAAGTGCAACTTGTGTCGCTTTTTCAACCTGATTATCCATGATTATGTTGCGCACTCCTGCCTGGGGAACGTGGACGGTTTTTGCCACTGACCTTTGTGTTCGTCTATTTTCACCTGCTACAAGATGCTGCACTTTGCTTGCGACTTGAATAGTCATGGTACCCAAAGTTGATTCATATTCCTTTGCTTTCTAATTCCATTACAAGCGGAGTATATCTCAATCTTGGAAATTCTGAATTTCCAATTTGAATACATATTCATGATCTGAGTGTATGAAAATTTTGCGTTAAAAAAGTTGTTACATAATTTTCCCAAAGACGATCAGCCTTCGGTGGTATCACACTACCTACGTAACGCCAAACAAGAAATTTATAGTTGTATACACAAGTGTAGTGGCATAAGATACTATCAGCTCTACGTTTTTGTAATCGCTCTCAACAGTCCTTGTTGAATTATAATTTTTGTCTCCAGTATTTTGCACAGTTCATAATTACTGACAGTGTAAACCAGGAAGTTTCTATTTTTTTAAGAATTTCCAAATAAAAATTACGATTGTTTAGTATGGCTACAAAGAACCCATGACGTCTATCTCGGTTTAAATTTTTGGATTTTGAATCCACTTTAAAAGGGAGGGGACGTTAAATTTAAGTACTAAATGGTAATTACTTTCACCTACTGATAATAATAATAATAAAAAAAGTATGCAGTGCTTTCGTTTGGATGATGTTAAATTCACTAAAAATCGCGCGCCACCACGCGCAGAAGGGCGTGCGCATATGACGACAGAGAATGTGGGCCATGCACAGTTTTCCTCACTTTAAAGAGACTGAATCATCCTAATTTGGTCATCGAGATATCCAGTTTTTCACTGTCTGTTGTAAACATTAAAATGCCAAGTTATGAATATTAGATCTTATGTAATCTGGATTTCGTTTACGTTTATGCTTGTACGATGTTATTCTTTGTTGTCAGGGCTAGTAACCTATAAGAAAAGTGTAGTTATTAACTTTTTGTTGTTGTTGTTACCAGTTGTCCAATACTCGGGAGCATAAATACAATTGATATCGACAAACAAATTAGATTTCAGAAAAAGTAATCATTTTCACGTTTAGAATGACATATACATAAGATATCACGCAAAGCACTTTATACCATGAGGAAGTAAATACCCTATAAGAGGCGTGCTATGTATATGATAGAAGAAACACTTATTTTATGCCATGTATAACAATCAAGTTATTACGATAAGTTTGTAACGATCGGATATTAATCACTGTTATTGTTTGTAATCTAGATGATCACGTAAGTCTAATTATTGAGTAGTTATTGATTTTTATTAAACATCTTACTTTTCGGTCGTTAATGTGCAGTTGTCTTTAGCAATGTTTTGAGGAGGAGTATTTCTGTGACGGTTGAGATTCGACTGCGGTCTCCACCACTAGGACTAACTTATTTCAATGTTTTAAGATGGATATCCGTTTTTTGCCGACTTCCTTACTAGTTTGACTGTGTTATCAGATGTTTCATATACCATTATTTTAGTATTATTGTATTCTTATTTGGTATGATGGACTGTTCCAGATAGATTATTTTGACTTTGTACTGTTGACATATCCTCTGTACATTTTGAGGCCCAGCATGGCTTGGTTATTAGGGTGTTCGACTCGCAATCTGCGAGTCGTGCGCTCGAATCCCGACACCGAACATGCTCGCCCTTTCAGTCGTGGGGGCGTTATAATGTGACGAACAGTCCCACTATTCGTTGGTAAAAGAGTTGTCGATGGGTGGTGATGATTAGCTAGCTGCTTTCCCTCTAGTCGTACACTGCTAAATTAGGGGCGGCTAGCGCAGGTTGCCTTTCTTTATCTTTGCGCAAAATTCAAAAACAAACAAACACAACCTTGGAATCGTCGTTATTACACATCTGGTTCATTCAGAAAACTTGTTAGGCTACACTGTTGAGGGAATCTCAGTATATACTCGTTATATATGTGGTTCACCTGAAAGTACCTATACTATACGAGCTATGTTTTGGTCGCCATCATATATATAGGAATGAAAATTTGTTTTCTTATATATTCATTGTGAATTACGTCGCCAGGATGTTGTCTGTTCAAGTGGTTCGTGAATTCTGATATTCGTATGTAGTGTGTGGCCACATTTAGAACCTATCAATATCTAAGCCTAATTCTTGATCATAGATCGGCTATTTTGAGGGCGTTACCTTCGAAGAGTTCCATGTCGTGGTTGTCGAGTGCTGATGATAGGGATGAGCCTTGTTGTTGTTGTTGGTATTTATCTTTGTGTTGGAAGTACCTACCAACCCCCGAAACACCATAAATGTTCCGCCGAAAGCTTGAAAATGAGAGAACTCTCAAGGAACGCACCCATCTGACAATCTACGCGATAATAGAACTCGCAACCTTCTCTGTCAATACAATGTACTTACAACATGAGAAACTCCTCGAAGGCATTTTCTGAGAAGTGGGAGGGTGTGGAAATAAAAAGGGGAGATAAAATTGCAGATAAAATATTTAGTTTATTTTCTGTAGTTAGACCACAGCTATCAGAAACTTGTGGTTTTTGGATAGGGGTTGCGATTCTTCCAGTACCGATTAAAAAGTTAAGTGTGATGCTAAGATATTATGTTTTAACATAATAAATATGAACTCAATAAGTTCCTTTCCATTTATAACTTAGATAATATTTGAATATATTCCGATTATTCCAAGAGTTGGCGGATAACCTTATTCGTAGCTAACTTTAAGGATATACACGTGTATAATAAAATGTATACTTAATATCAAAACGCATTTCGCAAAAAGAAAAAAAAAAATTAGTGTACGAAAAAACATGAACTTTATGCCATGTATAAGGAAAGACTCGATATATATCACGACAAAATACATTTTTATAGCACAGGATAACAATAGTGTTATTATGTGGATCATGGAGTCGAATTCAGTCACCGTTTCAGCTATTGAGGTCTTATAATATATCGCTGAATCTCGCTTTTCGTTGGTAAAGGGGAACGCCCAAGAGTTGGCGGTGGGTGATGTTGACTACCTGCCTTTCTTCTTATCTATCACTTCTATATTAGGGATGACCAAGTACCTCGGGCGCTCGACTCGTAATATGAGGGTCACAGATTCTAATCACCGTCACACCAAACATGACCGCCCTTTCAGTCGTGGGGCGTTATAATGTGTCAATCCCACTATTCGTTGGTAAAAGATTAGCCCAAGAGTTGCTGGTAGATGGTGATGACTAGCTGCCTTCCCTCCAGTTTTACACTGCTAAATTAAGGACGGCTAGTGCAGATAGCCCTCGTGTGTTTTTACGCGAAATTCGAAAAAACAAACAAACTCTCATTGGGACTGCTAACGCAAAACACTTTGTTCCACGAAAACTGTTTAATACTATGAATGAAATAAGACGTTATATGCTAAGCGAAAATAGGTATCCTTCATACAACGATTTTTTAATATAATTACCACGTTTTTGTAAACGTAATAAATACATGTTACACTAAAAATGTAGGATGTAAGTAAAAAAATCGTAATACTACAAAAGACCGAAAACATTTTATACTAAAAAGTTACATGGTATTTATTCGAGTATTTTGTCATAGAATTTTATCAACAAAAGATCAAATACACTTGACACATATAAAATACAAACATGTTGTACACAAAAAGAACCTTTTATTTTTATTGAGAAAGAACAAATACTCGTTATATCACACACACACATAAACAAACTTAGCGTTATACCACAGGAGGTAAGAACAGCAGTTGTTTATTCCTCGCAACATTTTCTGATTTAACTGTTAAAATGTAAATTGCATGGTTTCAACATATAGAAAATAAAAGTTGGGGTCACAGTTCATTCAATAAGAAGAAGTAAAGATAGATATTACTATTACTTTTAAAATATGTTTGATTTGGGACTTTATTGATTGCAAAGCATTTAGGATTCCGACTTTTGAATAACGCCTAGTCCAGCCAGTAATAATTCGAAGCATACATGAAAATTTATGATCGTTAGAATATATTACGTGATCAGGTGGAAAGAGAAAAAATAGCTTATTATTATTAGTAATAAATATCCAAAAAAATATTATTGATATACTTCTGTGTATTGTGAATAAACGTTCTCTTATAATCCTCAAATCCACTGTGAAGTTTACTTAATAAAAAGTTTATCATTTAGAAATGTTAACCCTCGGTGTGTAACCATGTTGCTATGGAACTAATTTTCTCAGTTAAAATGCAGCTTTTAGTGTGGTTATATTTTTACGGAGGGAAGTAATAATTATATATAGCAGCGTGCACGAGACTACTACAAACTTGTATGAGATACATCTTCTTTGTTGTTGTTTTTTTAATTTCGCGCAAAGCTATACGAGGGCTATCTGGACTAGCCGTCTCTAATTTAGCAGTGTAAGATAGAGGGAGTGCAGGTAGTCATCACCACCCACCGCCAACTCTTGTGCTCTATTTTACCAACAAATAGTGGGATTGACTGCAATATTATAACTCCTTTACGCCTGAAAGGGCATGTTTGGTGTGACGGGGATTCGAACCCGCGACCCTCAGATGATGAGTCGAGCGCCCTGACCATCTGACTTTGGTTAAACGTAAGTGTTGGTCGTTTTCAGAATCCACTACAGTTAGCTGCAGAATAAAGGGAAGGTGCGTCTGAAAGGGATCAACACCCAGCGAATAAAATCTCTAAAAATAGGTGTAAGAAGCAGTTATGACAGTGAAATAATATTATATGGTTATTAAAAGTTTGCGGAAGAACTGATGAGAAACATACGACTATGACCTTAAACTGGTCTCACTAGAGAATATATAAATTATGACTATCATATAACAATGGAATCCAAGTCTTGGATAGCAAAGAAACAGCAAATAATCAACTGCAAACGCTTGCATTTCCGGGAGGCAACTCTACCTGCTCCTCTCTGGAAATTGTAGTGATTATGTTTTAAAGATTCATAACATGTCTCGGTGCAAGGTTTCTGTTGTGATGTCTTTTTCTTCTCTCATATATAGTATGTATTTAATAAAATATTGTACTGATAGCTGATTTTTTAGTTTTCTGAAAGGATTAACCTAATGGGTCGAGATTTTAACTTTAACCACTTAACAAACTCGAAAATAAAACGCTGAAATGTTCTTGTCCTAATTTTTAGCCCCCCGCTAGTGCAGCGGTATGTCTCCGGATTTACAACGCTAAAATCAGGGGTTCGATTCCCCTCGGTGGGCTGAGCAGATAGCTCTTTGTGGCTTTGCTATAAGAAAAAAAAACACCTAATTTTTAACGGTTTTGGTTTCGTTTTTATTTATTTTTTTCTTCTCGCTGGTCCGATTTGTTAAGAGTTTAGTCTATATCTGTGATTCAGCGCTTGACATAGCAGTCCAAGGTAGAGAAAGTTTGACGGCGGTCGGTGCCCGGAATGTTAATGGCTTGCGGCATGACTGTAGGAATTTCGAGGAGAAGATTCACAAGTCATTGAGACGTACGGTGAGGCCCTACAAGACGTGCTGCACATACAACTCGCCTGTGAAACCAGTGTGCGGTCGAACTTGTCTCGTGCACCTGTGCGCATCACGAAGTGTCTTGGAAGTGCCACCTCCGGACTTTTTTTTTTTTTTTCTGCGCAGTCGTGGATAGTCGAGTTTCAAATTAAAAACAATTGATACTTTTAATGATACAATAATAAATAAACACAATAAATTTTACTTGAAAAAAACAAACTACTGATTCAAAGAGAAACGAACTTTTAATCTAATTTGTTAGGGCTTTAAACACATGGTATACAAAATTAACTGATAAAAATAAGAAGATAGTTCACGAAATAAAATGACTTTCTACAGAAATTGGCACCGATTCCATGAGGTTGTAATATATTATATATTTCTTCCATTTGTTAACAGTAGAATTCTTAGTTCAGTTCTTAATAGCAACCTATATACAGATTATTTCATTTCGAACTCAAATAGAATTCCATCTTAAACATGTAGTCACTCGAGAAACGGTGATTTTTTTTAACTTTTAGATCCTTATATCAGATGAGAGGCTATAAAACAAACAAAATACGCACGTACTTCAGATCCAGAAATCCTCATCTGACTAAAGGATGACATATTGTTCTCTCTCTCTCCTGAACAGTATATGTATTTGAATTGTGATGTATTTATCGTAAAATAATTACTGTATTAAACAGTAAAGTTTAGGCAAAAATACGACAAATTTAGAAAAACTAAATATCCGGATTATGTTTATTGACAGGCCAGGCATAGCCAGATGGTTAGGGTGCTCGACTCGTAATCTGAGGGTCGCGGGTTCAATTATCTTTCGTACCAAACATGCTTATCCTTTCAGCTGTGGGCGCGTTATAATGTAACGGTCAATTCCATTATTCGTTGATAAAAGAGTTGGCGGTTGGTGGTGATGACAGGCTGCATTCTCTCTGGTCTTAAACTGCAAGCCATTGTGTGGCTTTGTGCGAAATTAAAAAAACGACAAACAAAACAATGTTTAATGAGAATCTTCCAACGTTTATAGGCCCGGCCTGGCCAGGTGGTTAAAGCACTCGACTTGTAATCCGAGAGTCGCGGATTCGAATCTTCGTCACACCATGCATGCTCGCCATTTCAGCCATGTAGAGTGTTATAATGTGTCGGTCAATCCCACTATTCGCTGGTAAAAGAGTAGCCCAAGAGTTGGCGGTGGGTGGTGATGACTAGCTGTCTTTCCTCTAATCTTACACTGTTAAATTAGGGACGGCTAGCACAGAGAGCCCTCGTATAGCTATGCGCGAAATTCAAATACAAACAAACCAGCGTTTATTTATATTGTTTATAAATATATTTAATGTTCTGACTAAGTAAGCCTGAACTAATAAAACCCATCACTCGTTAAAAGCAGTAACAGATGTAAACATGTCAAGAAATTCTAAAATATATACCAAAATATTCCTCGATAATAGGAAAATACTGAAACGTAAACTTCTGGCGCTTAATCTGAAGATTTTTCAACTCGCTAACTGTTTTTGCTTCTAGGATTCTACAATGTCGATACAGTGGCTGCACCCAAAACGACTGGAAGCCATCTTTAATGCGTATAGAACAAAAATAACTAGTATCCTGCTGTATGTCTTCCTGCTAAATTTGTAAAATCCACTCGATAAAAAATGTGATAAACTGCAACTACTATTTCAACTAGGTGTGACTAATGTCTTGGGCTGCGTGGGGAAATCAAAGATTTGAGGCTTGGATATCGTTGAACACGCTCCGCACTTTAATAAGCTGCAAGTGTATTTTAAAAGCGATAATCAATTATATTATTCGATTTTAGAAGCTGGACAAAGTTTTCGCGGAGGCAGCTACTGTTGATTGGTTGTTTTTGGCCGGTTTGTTTGTTTTTTAATTTCGTGCAAAGCTATCTGCGCTAGCCGTCCCTAATTTAGCAGTGTAAGACTAGAGGGAAGGCAACTAGTCGTTACCACCTACTGCTAACTCTTGGGCTACTCATTTACCAACAAATTGTAAGATTGATCGTCACATTATAACACCCCAACAGCTGAAATAGCGAGCATGTTTGGTGCGACGGGGATTCGAACCAGAGACCCTCAAATTACGGGCAGAGCGCCCTAACCACCTGGCCGTGCCAGGCTCCTTCCCGCCGGTCACTGGTTCATAACAACATTTTATACCTGTATCCTAGAGATCTTTGACCATGCGCGGACGAGGTCTTTCAATATCTTTCAACAAGAGACTGCAGCTAGAGAGTATAAATAACTAATGTTATTATAAAGGTTTCTTTTGTGAGACAGTTAAGTAATTGGTCTAGAAACCTAACAGAACATGAACATTTTCTAAATAACCAATATAAGCTCGTGCAAAGGTAATATATAGAAGTAAAGGAACAAATGGATAGGCAATTTTGAAGTGACGAAAAGGGGTGCTCTGACAGACTCCTGGGATGTTTCATCCCAAAGCTATCCAGTTGGCTATCTACGCTCTGGCCACCGCAGAGAATCGACCTCCGATTTTATTGTTTAGAGTCCGAACTTACTTCTAATTCACCAGAGGACATTGACAGGTATATAAATATAAAACTTTAAAAAAAAGGGCTTAGTCTCTCGGATGTTATGAAGTTATTAATAATTAAATACAGATTATCGACAAGATATTCTTTATCTGTGGCAGAAGTGTAGATATGTATTACTGATGTCTTATGTCCGACGTTTTTTCAAGCACTTGTTTTGAACTAGCCATCTATTCAAAGTTGAAAGAACTCTCATTTGACGTCACAGTTGACGTAAAACGCCAGTGATTACATAAATTCCTAAAATTGTATAAGTTAATAATGGTAACTCGAGAAGAAGAAAACAAATATGAAGAGACGATGAACTCCTTTTTATGGCTAGTGAGTGTTCACAGTCCTCTCTTATCATTAAATAAGCATATTTATATTAAACATAAACTAGGGGGCGCCAGTAGAGTATAACAAATTAGTAAAAGCGTGTTGCTCGAATCAAAGTTTATCAACAAACACTTATATTACAAATAATTCGTGTAGGGGGGTATAAATTTAATTTTGCTTGTTTTAACTTTCAGCATTTTCTTTTCACAGAAATACTGTTGACTATTTTCACCAACAATGACCATCGCTCTGTTTATTTCGCAACCTTCTAAACTTATCAGTTGCCAGACGAAGCATGGTTGATGAAATCGGACAAGGCAAAACTAATACATCAAGCTAAAAACAACAAACAAAGAACAAACGTCCCAAGAGTGATAAAGTTATTAGTTATTATCAGATTGAGGGCCTGGAGTTCGAGACGCGTCTCACTATCAACTGTGGGTACATTTTTAGAGTAACATCAACATCACCTCATTTGATTAAAATTTGATAATTCAGGCAGCAGGCGTTGAGGACTGATTGCCTTCCGTTTTCCAAAGGGTGCGTATAATTTTTTTATAGCAAAGCCACATCGAGCTATCTGCTGTGTTCACCGAGGGGAATCGAACCCCTCATTTTAGCGTTGTAAAACCGAAGATTTACCGCTGTCCCGGGGTGTGGCTCTCCATAGTGATTTAAGGCCCGGCATGGCCAGGTGAATTAAGGCGTTCGACTCGTAAACTGAGGGTCGCGGGTTCGAATCTCCGTCGCACCAAACATGCTTGCTCTTTCAGTCATGGGGCGTTATAATGTGTCAATCCCACTATTCGTTGGTTAAAGAGTTGCCCAAAAGTTGGCGGTGGGTGGTGATGACAAGCTGCCTTCCCTCTGGTCTTGCACTGCTAAATTAAGGATGGCTAGCGCAGATAACCCTCAAGTAGCTTTGCGCGAAATTAAAAAAAACAACAACAACTAGTTCGAAACATTTTCTGATATTTCCTCCTTTGCCATTTTAAGTAACCTGAGAGAGAGAGAAGGAGAACCATAACTTACGCAAACTCCTGGAATTTTGTACGTAATTTTTTACATTTATGTATGCTAGAATGTGTAATATGCAGCGATTTGTTCTTCAAAGAGAGAGTGTACGACACAGCCAAGTTAAATTTTCATTAACACTAATTCGTGAAGAATCAGTTGGATAACGAAGCCCCGACACGACAAAATTTGAAATTATGATACCAAAAAATATTTTTTTCTAAAAAGAAAATAGAATTCGGACATGTCTTTAAAAAAAAAACTTTACTTTTGAAATCTATGTTACTTTATTTGTTCAATAACAAATTCTACTATTGATCGACTTTAACTTTTATATTTTTTCTTTTTATATATGATATAGATATCTTATATATATATGTCTTTCACATTTGAATCATAAATAAATAGAGGGGTATTCGCACTTTTTCGAAAGATTTGCGTGACACATCGAAGCAAATATGAGTGGTGGCGCCACCGCCAACGCACCAATGTAGATTCACGGTGAACTCTCGGCCATGCCACAGTTCAATTCTGCCACCAGAAGATTTATATCTAGAGGATATTTCATAGCAGTTTTCAAGGAACAACGTTCCTATTACAAGATTATTAAGTACTGTGAAGCAAAAATTCACTCACTTGTGCCCGAAGATAGTTGTAGCTTAGCAGTCGTAAGCTTGCTAATACAAAATGCAAAATACTATAGTGTAAGTATGCCCCCACAGTTGCAGGGATTCGAGCCAAAAGGAGGGGCCCAAAGGGCCTGCAAGCTTAAGAATTGCCAACAAGGAGATTAAATATAGGGGATCCATTTACTCTTTACGCGGGGGTGGCACGTTTTGCTGCTACGCAACTGCACAGTGTACTAAATGTTTAGTTATTTATTTTGTTTCAAATACACCTGCCCGGTATGGCCAGGTGGTTAAGGCACTCGACTCGTAATTTGATGGTCGCGAGTTCCAATCCCTATCACACCAAACATGTTCGCCCTTTCAGCCGTGTGGTCGTTATAATGTTAGGGTCAATCCCACTGTTCATTGGTAAAAGAGTTGGCGGTGGGTGATGATGACTAGCTGCCTTCTCTCTAGTCTTACACTGCTAAATTAGGTACGGCTGGTGCAAATAGCCCTCGAGAAGCTTTGCTTGAAATTAAAAGCAAACCAATCAAGCACACATTATGTAGCCTCCTAGTGGAACACCGCTAAAACAGGGTTTTCGATACCCGTGGTGGGCAGAGCACAGACAGACCATTGTTTAGCTTTATGCTTAACTATAAACAAACACACTATATGGTCAGTTTGCCAAAACCTGTAACTTCCAATAAAATAATAATTAACCAGTAAGTAAACTCAAAACGAAACTATTAGTGGTGAACAAAAAATCTCACTCAAATTATCTCTCTTACTAAGTTGTATTTATCAATCAAAATTATTTCTTTTCAACTTTATTGTCATTTCTATTTTACTTTATTTTCAAAATAACTTTCTACAAATTTCAACTTTATGGTCATTTTATTTTTTCTTTTCAAAAACGACTAACTTTCTACAGCTGACCTCTGAAGGTTGATGGTCATTTTACTTTGTTTTACTAGGAAAGACTGCCTTCCCACAGCTGACCTCTGAAGGTTGATGGTCATTTTATTTTGTTTTGCTAGGAAAAACTGCCTTCCTACAACTGACCTCAGAAGGTTAGTGGTTATTTGATTATGTTTGTACTAGGAACGATTACTTGCCCCTACAGACCTCAGAAGGTCATTTTTATTATCATTTTATTCTATTTGTACTAGGAACGATTACCTTCCTCCAGCAGATCTCAGAAGGTTATTGTCATTTTAAGTTTGAAAGGCCATGTCTGTCATAATTTCACATATAAAGACAACTCAGAAAGACGCCCTATTACTATCAATATGCAAGTCTCATCCTACACAAACACCTTCTGCTAGGACAAATTCTATCATTCCTGCGCTGCACCTTAGCCATATTTCTCTGAGCGTATACTTGTCACTGTGACACTGTTGTTTCACAATGCAATTGCTGATTCTCAATAAATATATCGTTGAAAGTATTTCAATTCCAATGGTTTTCTGTTAATGTTAGATTTAAATAAAACGCTTGCGCCATTTGTTATACTGATCAGTAAGTTCAATAAATTTCACTGTATTCTCACAAAGACTTCAGGAGGTTTCTTCATTCTCTATTAAATTGATTGGAGCTAAGAACAAAGCTACACAATGGGCTGTCTATGCTCTGCCCACCAAGAGTATCGAAAACCTGTTTCTATGAGTATTAGTCCGCAGACATACCGCTGTGCCACTGGGGGGAGGAGGTTTCTCTATTAAAACTCATTGTACGTTAATCTGACAAATGTCTTTATATAAGACCTTCAGTTTTTAAAATGACGTGACAGATGTTTGAGGGAAATTCCTCTAGCGGTATTACGATTGACGAACGTTTGTTTGAGTAAAACAGTGATTCATATACTTGCTATTGATAGTATCTTAAATATTGTGTTGTAGGGGCTGCTTTTATTATTCGCGATGTCACAGAAGTAAATAGACAAACGGATACACATGGTTTGTTTTTGAATTTCGCGCAAAGCTACACGACTACTATCTGCGCTAGTCGTCCCTAATTTAGCAGTGTAAGACTAGAGGAAAGGCAGCTAGTCATCACTGCCCACCGCCAACTCTTGGGCTACTCATTTACCAACGAAGAGTGAGATTGACCGTCACATTATAACGTCCCCACAGCTAAAAAAAACGAAAATGTTTGTGTGACGGGGATTCGAACTCTTGACCCTCAGATTACGAATCAAGCGCCTTTAACCACCTGGCCAGGTCGGACCGGATACGCACCCATACTCACTGATAAATGGCCGTAAACCTATAAGTGTTGCATTAAGTTGCTAATGGTTTACACGAGTTATAGTAGCCTATACGACATTTCATCGATTACTGCACATAATATTTTATGATCATCCCCGTACAAAAATATGTTGCTACCACAAACTTTTGCTACCTGTAAAACATTTTGCTCTAAACCTCAACTCGCAATCTGAGGGTCGCGAGTTTCGAATCTCCGTCATACTAAACATGCTCGCTCTTTCAGTCGTGGGGCATTATAATGTGTCAATCCCACTATTCGTTGGTTAAAGAGTTGCCCAAGAGTTGGCGGTGGGTGATGATGACTAGCTGCCTTCCCTCTGGTCTTACACTGCTAAATTAGGGACAGCTAGCGCAGATAACCCTCGAGTAGCTTTGTGCGAAATTTAAAAAAAAAATCGCTTGAAACATTTTCTGGTATTTCCTCCTTTGCCATTTTAAGTAACCTGAGAGAGAAGGAGAACCATAACTTACGCAAACTCCTGGAATTTTGTACGTAATCTTTTACATTTATGTATGCTAGAATGTGTAATATGCAGCGATTTGTTCTTCAAAGAGAGAGTGTACGATAGAGCCAAGTTAAATTTTCATTAACACTAATTTGTGAAGAATCAGTTGGATAACGAAGCCATTACATGACAAAATTTGAAATTATGATACCAAAAAATATTTTTTTCTAAAAAGAAAATAGAATTCGGACATGTCTTTAAAAAAAAATTACTTTTGAAATCTATGTTACTTCATTTGTTCAATAACAAATTCTACTATTGATCGACTTTAACTTTTATCTTTTTTTTTTATATATGATATAGATATCTTTATATATATGTCTTTCACATTTGAATCATAAATGAATAGAGGGGTATTCGCACCTTTTGAGTTATTCAAATACGTTTTATAATTTTAAATCAATGTTCCAACAGAAATTTAACGCCAATATCTAGATACTATCTTTCAAGAGTTAAGTAAATATTTACGTATAACCTGATGTGAGATGACTGTTGTTTTGTTTTATATATTTGTTTTTAAGCTTGGTGCCCAGAGTTGCCAAGTGATAAAGTTAAATCACACAAAAATAACTTAAAGAGAAAGTATGGTATTGAGGTACACTGATATCCAACAGCTGGTCAAAAGTTGCCACAAAAGTGCAGTCTTAGGAGACGTTATATAGAAAATAAGTTAATCTCAGAGAGCAACGAAAACCCAGAACACCAATGTACAAATGAAAAATATTCAGATATTTATTTATAGGGTAATTTGTAAATGTGACTATGTGTCTGTGACTGACTGCTATGGTTGGATTGTTTATGAATTTCGATCAAAGCTTCAGAAGGGCTATGTGCGCTAGTCGTCCGTAATTTAGCACTGTAAGACACCACCCACCGCCAACTCTTGGGCTACGAATAGTGCGATTGATCGTAATATTTTTAAGCTCTCACGGCTGTAAGGGCGAGCTTGTTGGGTGTGACCCGGATTCGAACACGCCATCCTGCGATTACGAGTTGAGTACCTTAACCACTTGACTATGGCGGGCCGCCTGAAAAACGTACAAGCTACTAATAAAAGAAGATAAAAGTTTGAATCTTGCCTTCCTCCAACACATTTAGCGCTTACCATAATTTACCTGTAGTCAAACAGTAATTAGTGGCTTAAAAATAATAACTAATAATCGTCCTCAAGCGATCTATAGGCTTGAAAACAATCGAAATATAGATATACGGATATTAAGTTTCAGTCTTGGAACTAGTATCCATGATATTACATAGCCTGTAAACAATCAGTCCAGCATTATTTCTTATATTATCCTCAGTAGGTCAGCAGTAAGTTTAAGGACTTAAAACGCTAAAATCCTATTAAGTAGCCTATTAAGTGACTTTGTGCTGAAATTAAAGAAACAAACTTTTTATCTTTAATTCTTCTTACTTTGTGACTAGTAGAGACATTAGTTACAAAGTGAGAATAACAGTGGAGCTTCTGTTGAAATTGAACACTTCTGGGACTTTATATTGATTACATAGAGGCAAGAGTTTTGGGAATTTGGAGAGCAAATTCCATTTAAAATAGTAGTAGTTAATGATTTACACGTATTACTATTACTGGTGTGTGAATAATACGATTATTATGTAGGCTGGACTGTTCACTGGCTTTAAAATAGTAGTAGTTAATGATTTACACGTATTAGTATTACTGGTGTATGAATAATACGATTGCTATGTAGGCTGGACTGTTCACTGGCTTTAGAGGGTAATGAATTATTTATTGTGTCCTGTTTTGTTTTTAATCCTCTTTTCTTGTTTTTATAATTAATTAAGAGAAAAAAAAATATTTTCCCGTTCTATAGGCCTTATCCTTTCAGATACCTGTCTTACTGGGGTACATTCTAGATTTCCCACGCTGCAGTTTGTATCCGAATTTCACGCATCTGTGTTTGTTTCTTTAATGTGTAATCCTTTTTGTTTTTAGTCTAGTTGTCCAAAATTATCTTGAAATATCATCCAAGATTATGTTAGGCAGCCTTTCCTTTAGATGTTAAATTTGATTGTTATGTTAATAAGTCGCAACTTATGTGTGCACAGGTATGCTTAGGTGTATATCCATTTCTGATAACTATTTCGGCTTTCATTATAATATGTTTGAAATATTAAATAAACTACAATCAACGTCTTCAGATTCTATGCCTCATCGACAGTGTGGAATTCTTTATATGTCTCATCCCTCACTGATTGCTATTTTTACTTTCTTTGATAAAGAATGATATAAGTTACTGTTCAGAAAGTAAAAAAAATAAATAAATAAAAAAGTAGAATTGAGAATTATTCTGTGGATGGTTGTTTGGCCAAAACTAATTAATTGTTCTTTACAGAGAGTTACAAAAAATGTTTCTACATTGTAGCTGCACTAGTATTTTGTTCGTACACATTTATCAGCTTGAACGTTCGTTCGTAGAGGAAGATTCAGTCAGGGCCTAGAGTCAAGTTGTCTACTGATTTTAACTGGTTAAAATTGTCACTAGAAGACAGAGAACGAGTTAGAGTTAAAACGCTCTACGTTACAGGCACACAAAATGTAGCAACAGTAAAAATAAAAATAAATGGAACTTACAATAATGTAACACTTAACTTATCCTGGGGTCTTATAAAAGCAGCTTTCACAGCTGTAAATAATGTTGCTACAAGCCAAGCCTTATCCACTCTTACACGGGCAGAATGATGTCATAACATAGCATTATCCTGAGATCACAGCCTTTCGTAAATTCCTTCTTGTGATGTACAAAGTTTGTTCGTTGATGTTAATAGTGAGCAACTAAAATAATGAAAATGTTTATGTTATTTTGAGATCTGGTCGGTTATTGAAGTATTTTATTTTAATGTGATTATTCTGATTCATGTTCAGTCCACCAATAAATCAAAACATCGCAGTGTACATTCCAGTATTAATAGCAGTATTGTGTTGTTAAAGTAACGTCAAAACTCATAAGTCCGTTTTTAACCTTTTACAATGTACTTTATTTTCAACAGCTTTTCATGCTACAGTACTCTTCAAATTATGGTCTGTTTATTTCTCTCTCTGCATCTTACCTGTTACATAAATCCTCCACTCGCTTGATTACTGCAACTGTGTGTCCTTTTGCTGACCAGTAATACCACAGATAACTTACATGGGAAAATTTTGATACCATGATCAGAATTATGTTTGTCACCTAAAGAGCAGAACTTATCTCTCTTCTTTTCCTGTTTTTTTTTTTTTTCATCTTTATTGTTTCATTAGTCTCAGGGTTTCTGGTATGCACGGCTATGTCTCTTTCACATAGGTTCAGGGACTGGCCTAGTTCTGAGGTGTCATGTTCGTCTTGGAAAGAGCTTTATTGGACTTAAGCTGCTTTTACACATTATGGTTTGTGTTCTATAACTTGGCCATCTGGCCACTGCTCAGTGGTGAGATCACCAAGGTGGGATCATATCAGCAGATTGCTAGTCTTGATGAGATCAATAATAGTGTAAGAATTCCATTATCAGAGTAATGACATCTGGTGGTCAATTCTGATAATGAAGAAGCTGAACAATTCTTTGTACCCTGAAAGCAGATTCCTGAACGCTTAATCTGGCAAATAGCCTTTTCCCGGCCACAGTATTTTCGTTTTGGCAATTACATTTTGTTTTTCACAATAAAAATAAGATGAATATGAAAATATCGTCTGAAGTTTACTTGTTTTTTGTTTGTTGTTGTATTTTCACGAATTTTAGGCCTATTGATTTTTTATGTTTCGCAAGTTCTCAGCGTTTCAACCGTAACTTTTAAAGTATTATAATATTAATAGTATTTCCGAGAATCTTTTGTTTGTAATCATCTAGTTCAAATAATGAGTTTTGGTACTGAACGAAAAGCCTTATGGATCATAACTCACGAAACAAAGAAGAATATATTATCGAAATGCTATTTTACACAACTTGACTTTGAAATCGAAATGGTCAAGTTTAAAACGTGGAAAATGTTTCAGCCTATTGTATTGTTTTAAAAATATTACAAAATTGCACGTGGGAAATTGAATCTGTGATAAAAAAATGAAATAATTATTTAAGAAGGATGAGGCCCAGAGTGGGCGAAATAAAAAACGGAAGGAAATTATTTATAGTTTAAAATCAAGGGTGAATGTACATAAGACGTTTCACTTGGCGTCAGTTTATTCTTGGATTTAAACGCAAATTTCTTGTTTTATTTCAACTTTTTTCACCAACTTGTTTCTCCATCTTTCTCTGTTTGTGATTTCTTTTTAGCAAAGCCACAAAGGGCTATCTGCTCAGCCCACCAAGGGGAATCGAACCGCTGATTGTAGCGTTGTAAATCCGGAGACATACCGCTGTACTAGCGGGGGGCTCCATCTTTTTAATTTATCTAAGTTATTCCTATTATCTCTTTCTCTTCTTAAATATTATTTATGTTTTCTTTCACTTTATTTCATCTCAACATGATTATTGTGTCTGCTTATCCTTCGCAGATTTCCTTTTCTCAGCTTGCAATAAATAATATTACTATATAATCCGACGTATCACATATATCTATATAATTTCGAAACTCTGCGAACGAGGGCCAGGTTTGGTCTAGTAGCTAACGTGCCCAAACTGTGAATTTACTGACTTATGATTATTGACAGAACAGCCTCTGGGTAGCTTTACGCAATGTTCTGAAATCTCTCCTTTAATTACCGTTTATTACAAATTCTACATAACAACATATACCATTTTTACTGAAGAAAATCGTGGATCAAAATATTTTGTGGGTAATAATATACATCCTTGTGCAAATTAATTGAAACAAGACAGAAAATTACGATTTTTTTTCAGTTTTTTGTGTTCTGTTTCTGAGAATCTAAAATTACTCACAAATTAATACATGATATGATCGCCTTTATTTTTCAGAAGATCATTAATCCGCTTTGGCATCGAGTCCACGAGTTGACTGCAATCTTTACTAATTTTTGGATCGCGGTACCACACCTCCATTATGGCCTCAATTAGCTTATCTTTCGTAATACATTATTTTCCCCGAAGTCTTTCTTTACGCCCCCCGCTAGTACAGCGGTATGTCTCCGGATTTACAACGCTTAACTCAGGGGTTCGATTCCCCTTGGTGGGCTCAGCAGATAGCCTGATGTGGCTTTGGTCTAAAAAAAACATACATACAGACATACGTCTTTCTTTACAAATCGTCCAAAGATTTTCAATAGGATTTAAGTCCGCAGAATTTCCAGGCCAGTCCAGCACCTTTATTCTCGTTGTAGTCACAAAATTTTTTCACAAGTTTCGATGTGTGGCACGGAGCCAGATCTTGCTGAAAAATGTCAGATCCATCTGAAAATCTCTGTTTCAATTCTGGAACGACTCTTCTCTGCAAAACTTCGATGTACTGTGGTCCTCGCGTCATATCTTCTACGATATGTAAGCCTCCGACGCCATAGTAGCTGAAAAAGCCCCGAAACATCTTCTTCAAGGGATGTTTTACGAACTAATTGATGTGAGATTCTCAAAATTTCTCACCTGGAGATCTGCGAACATGCAGACTTCTTTGACCCTGTACGAAGAAATGAGTCTCATCACTGAATAACACCTTTCTCCATTGTTCTTACATCCAGTTCTTGTATTTCAGACCCCATTGATACCTTTTTTTCTTCATTGAGTTGTAAAAAGTTGTTTTTTGACTGGTCTCCTTGCCCTTCTAACGCAATTTTGAATGACGTAATATTCCTCAAAATTTCGTCATATATCCCAAAAATAGATCGACCGTACTGCAAAACACAGCTAGTTACGCCGTCTGTGTGAAAAAAAAAATGACTATTAAACGAAATCAGCGGGTCCAGCGAGCCTACACCAGCTGCCATGCTGAAAATATTGTAAAATGACCATTTGTTTCAATTAATTTGCACAAGGGTGTATATAAGTATATACATATAAGTATATATAAGTATATGAACAACTTGAATTACATGAAAATCAAATTATTCTTTGGTACTAACGTGACAATACACACTTTTGAGTTAATTTTTATATGCTAGACCAGTGAAGAAAAAATATTCATTAGGGTTAGTAATTCAAACACTTGATTCCTTGGTACTAACATAACAATATAATACTTTTGAGTTAATTTTTATGTACTAAGACCAGTGAAGTAATATATTCATTAGGGTTAGTAATTCAAACATTGGATTCTTTGGTACTAACATAACAATATAATACTTTTAAGTTAATTTTTATATACTAGACCAGTGAAGTAATATATTCATTAGGGTTAGTAATTCAAACGTTTGATTCTTTGGTACTAACGTGACAATACACACCTTTGAGTTAATTTTTATATACTAAGACCAGTGACGTAATATATTCATCAGGGTTAGTAATTCAAAGATTTTAATTAAAGTACTTTAGTAAGTATTGCCATGAAATATATTTTACTCACTATACACAACCTTCTAGAGCTTTTGAAATCTTTAATTTGAAAAAAAAAAATGATATTTCAATGGGTGCAAACTTGATACATCTCTATCTACATTTTCATGAATCCAATTTTACGTAATTGTAAAATCTGGAACAAAAACCAAAAATAAACAGATGATGCTATCGATCTAAAAGAAGTATTCATACTCTTTATCCAGATCATATATATTTACTGCACGTGAAGTGAGAAAATTTTCAGAATCTCAATTTAATTTTGTTCACTACATACATATTTCAAAGTTTTAAAGTTACTTCACCACTTAAGTATAACAATAAACGAAGAAAAGCTAATAATTTTTCAGGTCTCAATTTACCATCTCACGGTGAAATAAACTTAAACCAGTTGGGATAAAAGTATTCATTTCTCAGTAGTCTGAATTTATTTATTTTTCTGTAGTTAAGCACAAAGCTCATATATGACTATCTGTGCTGTGCCCTCCATGGGTATTGAAAATCGTTTTTTTAGTGTTATAAGCCTTCTCACTTACCGCTGTACCATCCTTGGTGGGAGATCTAAGTTTATCAAATTATGCTAAATACTAACATCTTTTGTATATGATAATTACTTCCCAAAGCATGTTATCAAAAGGATTCTATATGAAACAAGTGAAATAATTTATTAATGCGTTCCTTACTAGAAATATTTTGCGCTTATTTCGATATTTAACTCAAATGTTTCACTTCTTTGCTAGTGGATGAACATTAAACTTTCATTTTCAGACCTTTCGGACTCGTACATAACCTAGAAGTTAACGTGCTCGGCCTGTGAACCTGAAGGTTCATGGTTCGAGGCTCACTGCCGTAAAAAAAGCGCTCTGCTCTTTAGTTTATAAGAGTGAAGACCAAATTCTACTATTCAGTCAAGCACGAGTAACGCAAGGATATGTGCTGATGACTAGAACGACCTCTATCAGTTTACATTTAAGTACTGTTGTGCACGACATATTTTGTGTAGCTTTGCGCATAAATTCTAAGATAAATCTACGGACATCTTGTGTTATTTCGGCATATAGACACACTTACATAAGGTTTCTGCATGATTCTGATATTTTAAAACATATACACCTAAACTTATCATATATTGTTCCACTTATAATATATATTTAGTAGATTTAGGGATGTGCTAAATTTCTGAAGTTTCTATTCCTCTATTTCTTGCTGAGAAGCAGAGTTTAAAGCAGCCTCCAATCGCAATTATTTTGTCTGCTGCATAGAGCAGTTGTATACAGTGGTTACTATTACTTGAGTGTGAAGCTACCATTACAGCTATAACATGTGATAATACACGTTCTGGATTTCCTTACTGTTGACCGGCTAAACCTCAGATGTGCACCTATCATATGTGATAATCCATGTATCACATTCATTATTGTTGACTAGCTAAACCTTAGATGTGCACCTATCTTATGTGATAGTCTAATTTCCTGGTTCCTGATTATTGAATGGCTAAACCTCAAATGTGCACTTACCATATGTGATAATCCACGTTCCAGGTTTCTGATTGTTGACTGGTTAAACCTTAGAGAAACTGGTTTCTTCAAAACTGGGACTACATTCTTCAGAGAGGTTCTAATGAAGGAAATTCAGTTTTATAGTTTGCCTCTAGTCTTCCTTATTTGCTGCCAGTCAGTATGTTATTTATTAGTGTTCATCTCTTTGCGTTTGTACAGTAGATTGCAATTAATTGAGTTCTTAAATTGTCTAGTTAGATCATTTTAGATTAATTTAGTTTTTCATTATTTTTATTTTTCAGTTGCAAGCAGTTGTCAATATACAATTTTTTGCATGTGAATTTGACTGTTCCCTGCCTTCTTTCTTGCCACACAAAAACATTTGGATACTAGTCTCGTCCATCAAATACTCGAATCTTCTGTTCTTATGTGGACTTGACTGCTTGTTATTGTTACTCAACCAGTGCGATAAAGTATACCTATTGGTAATGAAAATTCTCATCAAGCTGCATGTTTCTTCTAGTTGAAACTGTGCTATTCTTTTTTTCGTAAGAAGCTGGACACAGATAACTCCTTACACAAAATATTTGTATGGGTGAATTTTTAAGGCCATATTTCAGTTCAGATTTTTGTCGTGTTTCTTGACCAGAGGGAGATTTAAAATATCTCTATGAACAGGCGGCCCGTCACTGGAATGTTCTCCAAAGTTTTAGAAAGAGTTCCAACCAGACATAAAGAGAATTAGGCGAGGGGTAACGAGTAAACAATGCAATTTAACAATAATTTAGTGAGTGTGCTTATTGATATCACTTAGTTACTTGAGTGCTGCAAGTTTTGTGTTGTTTGACCAGGGAAAGATTTCAAGTTTCTTGATAAACACATAGCCTTTCTTTGAAATTTTCTCCACAAGTTAGGCTATAGTTAACAAGTAAACAGTGCATGATTTAGTCTGTATGGCTGTTGCTTGCTACCTGCCACTTAATTATTTAATCAATTAATTAGTTCAGTGTCGTAAGTTTTGGGTTTGTGTTTGCGACGAAGTACAAGAGACAAGAAATTAGGAGGTAAATATAATTTCTGTTTAGATGTTTGTTTGTAAAGTTATGCCTGTTGTTAATTACGTAAGTCTTTGGAACTTATTAACTGTCAGGACTGGTAGACAAAGAAATTAAATACTTTGTTACCTTGAAGTGGATTGAATATTGCATTCTGCTATTCTACCGAAACTTCCTAAATATCCTGCCCAACAACAGAAATCGTTACAACAATCCTTTATCTTCTTTTTAAATAGCTTAAGAGTAAAGTCAACACAGGTGGAAGGGAATTCGTCAGTGTACTAGAATGTGGTGTTGGAAGTCCAAGCCCTAGTCGGGTTTAAACCTACAAGATTACTTTTAATTTTAATTCGAATTTGTTCTAAGGAGGTAAGTTTGAGGAATATTTGTCCTTAGTAAAAGTGGGTGGTTAGCAGGAAATAAGGATAATTTAAAAGGACGTTTCTCCACACCTTCAGCACCTTTTTTTGTTTTCTTACACCTTGTTGTCTTGTTAATCTGTTCTCCTCATTATATGTATGTTTTTTTTTTATTTCTTTATTACTTTGACATCAATGTCCTATTATATTTGTATCGAAAAGCTACACAATGGTCTTATATTCTCTGTCCACCGTAGGAAATCTAACCTGGAATTATAACAAATCAAATCTGTCGACATATAGCTGACTTACTGGGATAACTATATAACTATCATCCCACTATGTTACAGTAAATTTAATATTTCAAGAAGGAATCCATCTGGTGATCAACAGAAAATGAATAACTACTATTAAAAAAGGAGGTAATATATATTTAAAATGATTAATCTGTATTATTGTTTACGATTTGTTTTCCTTTTTTAATTTTCTATTTAGTTTTTACTCTATTGTTATTTCAATTTTTAACTGAAATATAATATTTGGCTTGTGACACTATATTTCGCCATTTAACAAACGTGATACCAGGGTTTTCCTTTCCAATTTAACACAATAGAATTTAAAATAATATCATATTTTAATGGTTTACGTGCTGGTTTCAACCTCACCCCCCCATCACAATGGCACAGCGTTATGTCTACGGACTTACAATGCTAGAAACCGAGTTTCGATACCCGTTAGGGGCAGAGCACCAAAAGCCCATAGTGTAGCTTTGTGCTCAACTATAAAACAAATAAACCAAATAATTAAATAACATTGAACTTTGACATTAATCTAAGGTTTTTACTCGTACGAAGTTTTTACATGACCGTATAAGTTCCTCATAATTTTAATAGTTCTTTACCTGAAGGTCCCCCTCTGGGACAGCTGTAAGTCTACGGACTTATAACGCTAAAATCAGGGTTCAATTCCCCTCGGTGAGCACAGCAGATGGCCCGATGAGACTTTGCTATAAAAAACACACACACAAACCTTTCATTACCAGAGATTAAATAATTTATAAAATTATTAAATTTTGCATCCAAGAATTGACAGCTAGAATTTTTATTCGCTTATATTTTTCGATTTTATGAAGGTTCTTTTAAAAATTAAACTGCATTAGGGAAGGTCAGGGTCGTCGTTATCTCTTCTCTCCTCTCAGGAATTGTTGTTTTGTTTATACAATTACTGAATCTTAGGTAATAAACCTTTATTGCGCTGTTATCTTACTCAAAGTATGTTACATTTTGTCCATTATTTGTAGCTTTAATTACCGTTCCCCTTTTCGTGCCATGTCCAGTTTATGAGGCAATATTAACTCGTGTATTTTCACTGACTTCACTCATTTATGATCGTACTATTAATCCTTGTTCACCATACAGTTCTACTTAGCAGTCGTATATACATATATATATACAGACACATAATCCTACTTTTACATACAAAGCCCTTTTAAAACAGTTTTGTTTGTTTGTTTGTTTGTTTTGAATTTTCGCACAAAGCTACTCGAGGACTATCTGTGCTAGCCGTCCCTAATTTTGCAGTGTAAGACTAGAGGGAAGGCAGCTAGTCATCACCATCCACCGCCAACTTTTGGGCTACTCTTTTACCAACGAAAAGTGGGATTGACCGTCACATTATAACGCCCCCACGGCTGGGAGGGCGAGCATGTTTAGCGCGACTCGGATGCGAACCCGCGACCCTCAGATTACGAGCGCATGCCTTAATGCGCTCGGCCATGCCGGGCCCTTTTAAAACAGAGCTAAATTTGGGCCTAGGTTAAAATTAACGTGAAGTTTTGAGTTGTATTCTGTAATTTCCCGCAAGGCTACTCGAGGACTATCCGTACTAGCTGTCCCGGTTTTACAGAAAGAGCAGCTAGACAACACCATCCGCCACCAATTCAATGGTTAACGTACCGAATTGTGGATTCGAGGCTACGTTATTCGTACTCCCTTACTGAAAAAATAAATATATCGCGCTCTGCACTTTGAGGCTGTGGGTGCGTTATTAGAGTGACGGTCAGGTCCAACTATCCGATCAGAGGAGCCCACGAGTTGAGAGTGGGTGGTTTTTAATAACTTCCTCGCTTTACAATTTCATTTTAAAATTAGAAGAGTTTGAGGCAAATGACCCTTGAGTATCTTTGCGAGGTATTTAACAATGATAATTGTGAAACCAGTGGGATTTCAACATACTATTACAATGCACCCCTGAGTGCATAGCGCAGTGCTTTAAAATTAGTGGCGGTAAAAGGACGCAAACCGCAGATACACCAGAATATCTTGCATGGCTGAGTGTATTTGTTTGAAAGACTTCATACTTGCCGCTAAGTCACCCGGGAACTACACAGTGTGTACATATGTGTATTTATTTATTTACTTTCAGTGAATTTCTTATGCATATGTCCGAAACTTTCGAAGTCCGAAATGGATAAATTCAAGCGTGTTTAACAAAGTATATAGTTATGTTATTTTCATAACAAATGTTATGTTAGGCCTATTGGTTTCAAAGACTTCGCCTTTCTTCGACATTTAAACAGCAACAGTGTCTTGTGTCTTTTGTTTTGTACTCTACTACGCACAAAAGAAACTAAAAATTGTGTTTATCTAATAATAATGCGCACATGATTTCGTTGTATTTTATGCAGTTCATATTTATATTATCTGTCTATAAACACATAAACAATTATTTTTATGCTGTTTAAATAAACGAGAAAAATATACAAAAATATTACTTGTAAAAATAATCATCAAAACGATGAAATTTATTTATAACTTTTCCAGTCTAGGTCTTTCACCAAGTCTGCGGTTAAAACAAACGTAAGAGAACCATATAGGGAGTTAGCGAATATGGCATATATCAACTGCGTGTTCATTAATATTATCAAAATAATAAAAAACAAAAAAAAACCTGACTAGCAGCTCTTAACGAGGGGTGGTTTGGCCTGGTCTAGTCGTTTAACACATGTATCGTCTACGGTGGCTTTCTGATTGGAATAACCTACTGAAATATTAGGTGCCTACCAGAAAATATGTATATTGGAAAATAACAAAACCAGTACAAAAGTCGATATGATAAATCGTTCTAAAAAGAAAAAAAGTTTAGACAGAACAGATTCAATACCTATCTTTTGCGCATGTGTATTCTTAATTTGTGTTGAGAAAGGAGTAAGATAGTCCTTATGTTTCAAAATAACTCTAAATAAGTATGAAAATGCAGTCACTTTTAACCTTAAATAAACTGTTTAATTTTTATAGTTATCTTGTGATTAGCAGTTGCCTTCACTTGGTGTGTGTTTTTTTTTTTCTTTTCGAACCGCCTTGAAGCAACAACACTGCCCTCGAGTTCTTTCTTGTCTGTAGTTATTCATACATTGTGGGTTTGTTTGCCCACAAAGTAAACTGTAAAGGAAATTATATAAGCGCTTAAGTCGGTAACACCCATGGAAGGTGGGGCTTTGGTTTCACATGGGTAGCTTCAAAGATTTAATTTAAAACTCGTAAATGACTCCCATTGTATATATGTATATGTGTATGTATAAATATATGCATAGGAAGCTGGTTAGGTCTATACCTTTTCTAAGAAAGCAGCTTATATGCTTGAGAAATCCTGCCGTTGCTGATTCATATACATAAAAATGTTTGGATAATACATTAGCAATAAGCTCGAGTGTGAACAATTCATGTTTTAAAATGATACTTATGTCTAGCATACTCTAAGATTTTGAGGAAAAAATTACAAAACATGATACAACTTATTGTAATTACAGTACATTGTTTATCTGTGCTAGGCATTTGAACTAATAGACGTTTGTACTAAGACATTTGTACTAATTCGATATCTTTTAATTTACCGCTACTCATTCTCTCTCTTCATATATACGTGTGTGTATGTTAGTTTAATAAGTGGACGTTTTGAACATCTATAAACCATAAATGGACTTTCATCGACTCATTTCTTTTACAGCCACATCCTTAGTTCATTTAAAAACTTTGCAAGCCAATTTACCGGTATCTTACGTCATGTGTGACGTCAAATGAAACGTGTTTCAATTTTGAGTAGATGCCTTTGCACAAGGCAAGTACCTTTTAAACCTACTATCTTCTGCTATCACAGACAAAAATATACAATATACATTTACGTTTCTAACATACGTGCAATTCTAGACCAATAAAAACACTCGCAGTTGACTTACTGGTTTCGTGTCTCAATATTACTGGTTTAAAATTTTGAATGTTACAGTGTAATTGGCTGACCGTTTTTTCATATTAAAATGATATTTATTCAACATTTCTCAATTTTAAAATTTTAACTGGAGGAATACAGTAATCGATTAATTATTTTATATTATAGTATAGATGCATGATTTCCTAACTTTAAACTATGTTTAACTATGCATTCATTTCTTATTGAATGTGTACTTATATTAGCACAGAAAATAAAATTTATCATTATTACTACTACTATACATCATACTAAACTGATTCATTTTTAAATGTACTTGCTTCACGTGTTTACGTGTTTACTTTAATTTAGTTGAAGATATACATTCAGTTTATTAGTACAATGGTTGACGTGCAAAAGATGTAACACGACATAAGTATCATATTAGAGTATCGCAATAAAATTACAGAACAAATTACTGTAAAAAGTGAGATATATAGAGATATAGGTTTCGTATATTACGTGTATAGTGTAGTTATAAAGTGCCCTAATATGGGATTTATATGTATAGTACAAGTGATATTTACGTTAAAGTAAGCATGCCAAATGTTTAGCTTATTCCTCCTGATTCCAGTGTAGATTAGAAATAGAAAAAAACCCATTCAGTCATTCGTTTCTGAACGCTAGTCTGTCTTTCTTTTTACGATCAAAGATATCTTTACCACTGATCTGGCAGGTAGGACGGGGATTGGTTTCGATGGAATTCTAAGTAAACCGGCAGAAAAAAAAGATCATTACAATATAATTTAGTGATGTTTAACAGTTGTTTGTTACGAGATAGAAGTGCCTAAAATCGCAAATCAGACGTGATGATAGATTTAGATAAATTTTCGGGTGTTCGACAGTAGGACCGTAAGGCTCTGCTAGGGCGTGTGAAGTTCCGGCATCCAGACTGAGTGCAAGCGCCCTCATGTGTGGTGTGGGGTGGCCATGATGAAGAAAAGAATGTTCATGCACAGGCGGACTGGTCCCCTGCCAGATATGGCGGGAATGTGGGAAGAGAGAAGGGTGGTTCCCAGAATGAGAGGAGGTTTACAAACACGTTTACAGGTTACTCCTATATTCCACACACACAAACATTTGTATTGTGAAAGTACACTGCTGGCCAAAATCTTAAGGCCAATGTACATAGAGACAAAATATACATTTTGCGTTGTTAGACTCAACCACTTATTTGAGTAGAGCTTCGAAAGATGAAAATAAGAAAAGGGAAAATAAAAAATAAAAACTCTTTTTAGCATTTAATAGGGAAAATGTGAGCACTATGAAATTAGCCTAAATACTAGCTGGTCAAACGTTTAAGACCATACCAAAAAGAAGTCCTAAACACGGTAGGAAATGCCCAACAAGAGGTCTCAGTAGTGAGTTGCACGGCCGTCATTGCGAATAACTTCAAACATTCGCTTTGGCATGGTCGATATAAGCGTTTGCAGAAGGCTGGCTGGAATGTTATTTCAAGTTGTGAAGATGGCTTCACGAAGATCATGCACTGCTTGGAATTGACGTCCATTTCTATAGACTTTCCTTGCCATCCACCCCCAAACATTTTCAGTGTGGTTCCGTTCAGGCGAACACGCTGGATGATCCAAAAGAATCACGCTATTTGCCATGAAAAAAGTCCTTTGTCCCGCGGACATTGTGGATTGCTGCGTTGTTTTGCTGAAAGATCCAGTCATTTCCACACAAGGAGGGCCTTCAGTCAATAAGGATGCTCTCTTCAACATGCCAATTAAGCTAGCTGTTGTTTGACGCCCTTGTATAACCTGAAGCTCCATTGTTCCATGGAAGAAGAAAGCACCCCAGATCATGATGAAACCTCCTCCACTGTGTCGTGTAGAAAATGTCTCCGGTGGGATATCCTTATCGTGCCAGTAACGTTGGAAGCCATCTGGACCATCCAGGTTAAATTTTTTCTCATCAGAGAAGAAAACCTTCTTCCACTTTTCTACGTCCCATGTTTGGTGCTTCTCAACAAAGTTTAACCGAGCTGTTTCGTTGTGTGGAAGGAGGCGTGGCCTTTGAAGACGTTTATGGTTTTTAAAGCTTTTCTCTCGTATATGCTGTCTTATTGTTCTTGAGCTGCATTTTGTGTTCATAAGGGCCTTAATCTGGTTCGACGATCGGCTGGTTTATTGCCGGACAATCCGTCGAATCCTCCTGCTCAACGCCGGGTAAATTTTCTTGGGCCGACCACTTGTAATTCTCGTTCCGTATCCCTCAGGGTCTTTTAAGAAATTTGCAACACCAGTTTTACTACGGCCAATCTCACCAGCGATGGCACGTTGATAGAGACCTTGCTTTTACAGCTCGACAATTCTGCCACTTTCAAACTCTGTCAACTTTTTTAGCCTTTGCCATGTTTTTATCCAATGTAACGCAAGAGATGTCAGTGGGAGATGTTGACAACGCTAATGCTTGAACACAAATGACTAAATTTCGTTACGTGTTTACCGATTAACGTTCGTTTCAGTATGGTCTTAAATTTTTGACCAACTAGTATTTAGGCTAATTTCATAGTGTTCACAATTTCCCTATTAAATGCTAAAAAAGTTTTAATTTTTATTTTCCCTTTTCTTATTTTCATCTTTCGAAGCACTACTCAAATAAGTGGTTGAGTCTAACAACGCAAAATGCATATTTTTTCTTTATGTACATTGGCCTTAACACTCCTACGAAAAGTGGGGCCTAATAGGCCCCAGAGCAACTTGAAAGGTTATTAATATATAGGGCTAATAATTTTGTATTTAAATGAAATTGCCATTTTATTTAATGAAATATTAAATATTTTTATTTAATGAAATGAAATCAAATGAAATGGCAATTTCATTTAAATACAAATTTATTAGCCTAATATTAATAACCTTTCAAGTTGCTCTGGGGCCTATTAGGCCCCACTTTTCGTAGGAGTGTTAAGATTTTGGCCAGCAGTGTATGTGCTTGGAGTATTAAGTCCACGCACATAACAGTTTTTATCACAATCGCATGAAATAACCTAGGACTGGGTATAATCCAATAATCGAGTAAGTTAACTTTTACTAATTATGCTATTAATATTATTTTGTATACTCTTTTATAGTTACCAACCGCATGGCCAGGTGGTTAAGGCACTCGACCTGTAATCGGAGGGTCGCAGGTTCGAATCCTCGTTACACCAAACATGTTCGCTCTTTCAGCCGTGGGGGGCGTTATAATGTAACGGTCAATCCCATATTCGTTGGTAGAAGAGAAGCCCAAGAGTTGGTGATGACTAGCTACCGTTCCTCTAGTCTTACACTGCTAAATTAGGAACGCAGATAGCCTTCGTGTAGCTTTGCGCGAAATTCAAAACAAACCAAAGTTACCAACCCTTCGCAATTTTTCAAAGCAATATTCTATTATACACGTGGTGAAAGAAACATTCATAAAACACTTTTAGATTGTATAATTTCTCGCCAGTAGGCTTCAGGACTTAAAACACTAAAACCCGGGTTTCATACCAGCAATGAGAACAGTACAGATAGCTTAACAACAAAGTTTCTAACACTGATCTTTTAATCATTGCAGGCTCAAAACTTATAGAAGGAGTTGCCTGGCAAGATAATGTTTCAGCATTTCTAAAATGTTTCAGAGTTTATAATGACTAGTTGTCTCAGTTATCGAGTTTCAACATAGATCAACTCCACGTGAATTACTTAAAATTTCAAATTATCTGAAAATAAGTATTCCAAATGATCAAATATGACATTGATCTCTTTAAAACTTTATCCAGGTCAAAAATTAAACCGTTTTTTATTGTCTTGTTTTAGACTAAAAAAGTATAATGGGATCTTTTTCACGCAAATATTTAAAGATAAATGATAAAGTATTCTTAACTATAGCTTGTACTTTAGTTCCTTAAGAATGTTTAAAAACGTAAAAGTTTTTATTCTTGTGACTGAAATATCTATTTATTTGTATTAAAACGATTTTGGATCTTCAACACGTTTTTGTACAATCCATCTAACCACGCACAGTCATGCTGTGTCATAACGGTCGTGCAGCTTTGCAACAGCCTGCAACACAGCTTTCATCGCAAAAGGCCTCGTCATAAGGATGTCGTGTCAAAAGCATATAAGTGCTCTTTACATACTTTACATAATATACCCGGGTACAAGGAAGATGGTTTCCAAATGCCCTTATCAACAGTCCGATTGCACAGAAATCCATAGATGCTGCAACAACATAAATATCCATTTCATTCTTCAGTTGCTAAGGTTTGCGAAAGTTGAACGAATGTGTTGCTTTTTCAAACGAAGATCTTTCTCGATTATGTTGAGTACTGTTAACTGGAACACATGGATGGGCTTTGTCAGTTATCTTCGTGTTCGATAAATTCTGCTGTACTTTGCCTACCATAACTGTGGTCTGACTTGTAGCGGGTCTATTTTTGGATAGTCTTGGTGTCCCAAGTTAATCCATATATCTTTGTATTTACTGCCATGTATTACAAGGGGTAGTCCCATATTAGGAGTTCTAAATCCCTGATCTCAATGCATCTTTGTAATCTGCGTGTATGAGTATTTGGAGTCGGAAAGGGCTGTTATATGCTTGTCTTGGAACGACCAATTTTGGTGACATCACATTTCCTATCTAACGCCAAACGGTGTCAAAATGTGGTTCTGATACATTCCGCGACTTTATATCGTTTATTTTTGTCACATGACTTCCTGATGTGCGTTTTCAAAAATCGTTTTAATACAACGTATTCAAACTTGCGAATAAAATACGCATAAGGTATGCATGGGATCCGTCTTCACGAACAGTATATATTGCTGGCAGCAAACTGTAAACTTCGTTCAAAAAACATTTTTAGAGTAGACGATTAATTAGACGTCACTGCAGAATATTAAATGAAGTTCATACAATTTTAAAGAGAAGCTGTAAGTTAAAATAATGCTATATTATCACGCTTAAACCTTAAATGAAAGGAAATGACCATATATTTATACATAACAGTGTTGCCTACCTACAGGTAAAACTTAGATATCTTTAGGTGTCCAATGCCGAAGTATAATTACAGAAATAATTAAAGATGACCCCATCTTACCACCTGCGTTTAGAAAATTTTGAAGAATAATATGCTTTTCTGCAATCTAAAGGAATACATTTTATTGTATTTTAAACACAGGAGAATGTCTAGTCATAATACCAGAGGTTATTTATTTTGAATATTTCTTTAAATTCATTCAAACAGTACAACAATCATTAACCTGATGTGAAGATAAATTAACCACACGTGTGTCAACGTTACATGGGTAATATGCAACGTATTCAGTGTCATTGAAAAGTCTTTCTTAGTCATAGAGGTTTTATGAATAATAGCATCTTATATATTGCACCTAAATGTGACCAACGTGCAAAGATGATGTGAGAATTTCTTAGATGTGTTTTTATTCTATAGGACCTGAATAAGTTCAGTAAGTAGTTGTGATATTGTACTTGAAATCTGAGAATACGGGGAAAACATTGAACAAGATAATTTATTAGACCTTGTGTATTTTATTTTAAGGGGCCTCAATACGTTCAGTAAGTAGTTTTTATATTATACTTAAGGTTTAAGAATACAAGGGAAAACTTTGAGCAAGATAATTTGTTGACCTTTGTCTATTTTATTGGTTTCGTTTGTTTTAAATTTCGCGCAAAGCTACACGAGGGCTATCTGTGCTAACTATTCCTAATTTAGTAGTGTAAGACTAGAGGGAAGACAGCTAGTTATCACCACCCACCGCCAACTCATGGCCTACTCCTTTACCAACGAATAGTGAGATTGAGTGTCACATTATAACGCCTCCACAGCTGAAAGAGCGAGCATGTTTGGTGTGACGGGGATTCAAACCCGCGCCCCTTGGCTTAGGAGTCAAGTGCCTTAGCCACGTGGCTATACCGAGCATGTGTGCTTTATTCTGAAGAAACTGGTTAAGTTTAGTAAGTGGTCTCAAATTTATAAAGTGTGTTTTAAATGTTGAGAAAAGTGTGACATAATGTACTTGTAGTTTTAAATTTCGGAGAAATAAAACTAACACGATAGTTTCTAATATATTACAAGCTTCTGTCTACCAATCACTCCTTAGCATTCTCGCGAAGTTTTGTAAATGTTTTCCAATAATTGGGTAATATTCATCTATAAAAAGTTTTAACAATTCCTTAACTTGAAACAGTAACTCTCGTCACGATTTCATAAATAATACCTTCGTTTTAGTACAAACACCTGAAAAGAAGGGTCACCAACTCTGACATTCACCAGCGTTAGGTAATCTCAGGAACTGTTAAAGTGCAGCTAACATTTTTGAACATGTGTTGGAAATGTTTGACGTTATAGCATGCATAAGAATTACCACGTTGAAACACCGGATCTTAAGGTGGAACGTCATATATAAACATGTAGGATTATTAATCAAGCTCTCAGACATGCTAAAATAATCGGCTAAGTTCAAAGTTCAGAAGTATTACCAGTTTGTTCTCTCTGTGTCCTGAAGTATTATAATGTATGGAACACTTATTTATTACACCTCACTGGGACAGCGGTAAATCTACGGATTTATAACGCTAAAATCATGGATTCGATTCCCCTCGGTGGACACACCAGATAGCCTGGTGTGGCTTTGCTATAAGAAAACACACATCAAAAATATAATAAAAAAATACCTCTGTAAATATTACATGTACATTATAATGCCTCTCAGTGGCACAGCGGTATGTCTGTGGACTCATACCGCTAAAAACCGGGTTTCAATATCCGTGGTGGGCAGAGCACTGATAGTCCATTGTATAGCTTTGTGCTCAGTTCAAATCAATCAGTCAATCCACTTTCTTACACTAGGTTCCGTTAGTTTACGAAAACGTTCGCAGCGTTAAGGTAGTTTGTGACATCAAAACTGGTTAAAGAGGATCGTTTTTATGTAGCCAATACAAAAAGATAACACAGTAAAATTGTGAATACTTTAAATAGTTATTTCTTTACAAGGGTAAAATAAAATAAAACTTTTCGAAAAAAGAAATAAACGTGTTTGAAAGATTGATGTTAGCCATTCTGATATTTACTTCCTTTTTGAAATTTTATTATTTACTTAATTTTTGGGCCCAGCATGGCCTAGCGCGTTAAGGCGTGCGCTTCGTAATCTGAGGGTCGCGGGTTCGCGCCCGAGTCGCGCCTAACATGCTCGCCCTCCCAGCCGTGGGTGCGTTATAATGTGACGGTCAATCCCACTATTCGTTGGTAAAAGAGTAGCCCTAGAGTTGGCGGTGGGTGGTGATGACTAGCTGCCTTCCCTCTAGTCTTACACTGCTAAATTAGGGACGGCTAGCACAGATAGCCCTCGAGTAGCTTTGTGCGAAATTCCAAAACAAACAAAATACTTAATTTTTATTGGAATGTTCTAAATACAATGAAGTTCCAACTGCAATATGTATTGTTAATCTATTACTATAGAGTTGTAAATATCAGTGGCAGAATAGTATGTCTACGGACTTACAGCACTAGAATCCGAATTTCACTACTGGTGGTAGGCAAAACACAGGTTGCCCATTGTGTTGGTTTGTGCTTGGTTTCAAACAAACTCAAATGGTAATTCTGTTTCACCCTGTATGTAACCTTTTCCAAGAAACTCCAGAGTGCTGCACAAAAGCTAACTTCAAGGGATAATTATAACATGGTTTACACCAAACTTTTTATTTACAGTTACTACTAATTAATAATACTTATAAAAGCGAATACTACGTTTGAAGTTACGTCATTATAGGGGATCCCGGTAGTAATTGGTGGGATTAATTATAATAGTGATAGTTTATATCTGTGACCTTGTGACAAACAATACATGGCATGGATCTACAAACAGTTTGGTGCACAAATAATTATTTATGGTTTTCAAAAATACAGTACGAACCTCATCGATAATTCAAGTAATACTGTATGATCTTCTCAAAAAAGAATTTAATATTTCTCTTGTGTCTTATAATATTTCTAGACTTTTTATAAAGTTTGGTTTGTTTTGAAATTACGCACAAAGCTACTTGAGGGCTATCTGTGCTAGCCGTCCCTAATTCAGCAGTGTAAGACTAGAGGGAAGGCAGCTAGTCTTCACCACTCACCGCCAACTCTAGGGCTACTCTTTTACCAACGAATAGTGGGATTGACCTTCACATTATAACGCCCCCACGGCTGAAAGGGCGAGCATGTTTGGCGCGACAGGGATGCGAACCCGCGACCCTCAGATTACGAGTCGCACGCCTTAACACGCTTGGCCATGCCGGGCCTCTTTTTATAAAGATCAAACAAAATGCATAATCTGAATGAAATATGCGTGTTGGAAATCTCTCCTTTCGGTGAATTAATCTCGTTTCTCTCCAGCGCAGATAGCCCTCGTGTAGCTTTGCGTGAAATTTAAAAGAAACAAAAAAAATTCTCGTTTCCGAAAAAGGGATATTAGATAAGCTTACTTTTATTTGTGGTGATTCAAACTAGAAATACAAGCAGGCGGAATTGATTTCTTATTTATTCATTTATACGCTAGAGGTGTTTAGTTTAGCACTGGCCAAAGCACAGGACCCCTTCCTCCAGTTGTGGAGACCTGTCGCATAACATTTGTCAATGCGTGAACAGTCCAGGTACTGCTGCGCTGTCCAGGTAGCGTTGCGTCATTCTTAGTTGTAAATCACCAAACAAGGAGAGGTAGGTGGTTAGCAATTTAAAATATTTTAGAAGTCTGAACGTGCACTAACTTGTATGAAATGTTCAGAATCCAACTATTAATTAATCAAACAATTATTACATTTACTCTGTAACTAAACTTTTTTTTTTTTTATAAATGATTAATAATAAAAGTGTTTAACATTCAAAAGTATTAATTCCTCATCTTGTTAATTTTAGTTGGTTAAAGACACACGATCAGTCGTCATAATAAATTATTCAGGGAAGAAAAAAATTACATAAAACTTAATTTTTGTTAGCATTATCTACTATACCAACTGAAAAATTGAATATTTGGTGTTTAGATATTTACTATTGCCTGGCCGGGTGGTTATGGCGCTCGACTCCTACTCTGAGAGTTGCGGGTTCGAATCCCCGTCACACCAAACGTGTTCACCCTTTCAGCTGGAGGGGTGGTGTTATAACATTGCAGTCACTCCCACTATTCGTTAGTGAAAGAGTAGCTCAACAGTTGGCAGTGGGTGGTGATAACTAGCTGCCTTCCCTCTAGTCTTACACTGCTAAATTAGGGACAGGTAGCCTTGCGCGAAATTCAAAAACAAGCAAACGAACACCATAGCCTATAATTTGTTGTTTTTTATAATAGAGATACATTAATATCGCTGTGCTGTTACATTACTTCCCATCTGACACCAGTATGTGCCATTTTCTGTTCTTCTCATCTTTAATTATATTTTGTTGTTTTTTATATTAAATACAACAGGACGAAAACGAACTAGTTTGTCAACTTGACCTATCTACGTGAAGAAATACAAGGAAAGATATCTCATGTCATTAAAATAGTTGTAGGTCTATATTACTCTTTTGTAGTCCTGAATATTTAAGTTTCGTTTAGAGCAAACGCATGTGCATTATGACCAAGAGAGATAGGTGTATGTGTGTTTTTCTTATAGCAAAGCCACATCGGGCTATCTGCTGAGCCCACCGAGGGGAATTGAACCCCTGATTTTAGCGTTGTAAGTTCGTAGACTTACCGCTGTACTAGCGGGAAGCCGGAGAGATAGGATTTGGATTGATAATATTTAGCAACCCACCTTAGTTGGTTGGCAGTATTTTAAAGATAAACCTCTGCTGAAAACAAAATAAATAACTGACTGAATAGATTATAAGAAATATATTTCTCCCATTATGCGTATAAGTTTAGTAAAATAACTTACATCTCTGATTTATTTGTGCGACTATTCAGGAAATTTTTACTTTTATCTGCAGTATTTAATAAAGATGTTTTATTTTAATTACCTTTACAGTTTAAATACTGGACTTTTCACACGAAAGGGTGTGGCTTTGATTGATCAGTATCGCATCTAATAGCACATTATATCTCGATATATACAGATCAAAAACACCTTATAGGTGATGAGTTGATCCTTTTTCTTCTCCCAGCACGAGCCAGTGGTTTAGACAATAACACTAAATATAACAGGCGTAAGTGTCGAATTATGCATCCACCAAAAACCATGCTTCAAGTATAAGCGCCATCTTATTATTAGAATCGTTTAATGTATTGTGTTTGAAGCTACATAAAGTCACTTCGCATAACAAAACCATGTTTGGAAAATTTGTACTTAAACATTTAATGTTTAAATACGTCATATACGCGTGTGAATAACAATGGCGCAATCTGCGTAATGCGCAGTTAGATGAACAATGTGTACGTATGAAGAAATCACGTTTTCAAAGTGGTTTTGGTCACGTGTGAATACTTCTCACATATGTCCTTTGTTGTCTCTTCAATGATATTTTAAAGACGGTAACTGTTACACACAAAATAAGATGAAATCAGACTTGTATAAACAACATTTAAGGATAGTAGTTTCTATAAATAAAAGTTTTACGCTATTTCGCAGGATTTTAGTTAAATTTCCTAAAATAAACATTCTCATATTTTGTTTGCAATGTAGACAGAACCGATGAAAATTTATATACATGTTGTTAGACCGTAAACAGGCTGAGGCAATAGCAATGTTTTCTTTTTAGATATTATATATACTACACCATCATAAGAAGCCTGCCTATTTCTTTGGTTTGATGACCCAAGCCTTAAACAGACGAAACTGTAGTGCATAGCAGAAGGTATGGCCAATCAAAGAATGCGTTAGGCCCAAAGTTACATTAAAGATTCTTTTTTTAAAATTTCATCTCTGATGAACATGAAAAGAAATCTTTGACATATATATATATATATACACAACTGACAATAGCTCAAAGTTTCAAATTAAGCACATATGAAACTCGCAAGCTCTTAAAAACACTGAGATAACTACAAATAAAGAAACATAAGTTATAAATTCAAAATTAAATACATAAAAGTGAAAAATGCCACATACGATATTGTTATGAAGAATAACACTTATTTGCTTGTTTCGGTTTCTCGCGCAAAGATACTCGAAGGCTATCTGCGCTAACCTCTCATACTTTTGAACTTATGGAAGGAGTGTAGTCAAGTTTGTTTTTTTGGATTTCGCGCAAAGCTACTTGAGGGCTATCTGCGCTACCCGTCCCTAATTTTGCAGTGTAAGACTAGAGGGAAGGCAGCTAGTCATCACCACCCACTGCCAAATCTTGGGCTTCTCTTTTACCAACGAATAGTGGGATTGACCGTCACTTTATAACGCCCCCACGACTGAAAAGGCGAGCATGTTTGGTGCGACGGGAATGCGAACCCGCGACCCTCAGATTACGAGTCGCAAGCCTTAAACCCACCTGGCCATACAGGGCAGGAAAGTAGTCAACACCTTCCACTGTCAGTTTTTCTTTCACCAGTTAGTGAAAATTAACCGGTAGAAGAACATCGCACACACAGGGTCAAAATCTTGTTCACGACCTTTTCTATATGGTAAGTAAACGAGGCTCCGCAGTCCGGCACGCTGACCACTGGGCCACGATCGACCTAACTCCATCTTAAGAAACTGCATATTACGTAGTATAAAATGAAGCTGGAATAATAATACCACATTTTTTTAAGGGCAAAGTTAGCTCGAACCAATGGCGTGTGTGTGTCTATCTTATAGCAAAGTAACATGAGTTCGATTCCCCTTAGTGGACACAGCTAATAGCCCTATGTGACTTTGCGAAAAGAAAAACACATAAACATACACACGCCATTGGTTCGAGCTAACTTTGGACCGAACCAATGGCATAGCCGGGTACGAAGTTTTAGGTGAGCCTGGAGTTAGATGGTTTGTTTGCGCAAGGCTACACTAGGATTTCTGCATTAGCCGTCTCTCATTTAATAGCGCAAGAATAGAGGGAAAGCAGTTAGTTATCACCATCTGCCGCCCACTCTTGGATTACTCTTTTACCAACAAATAGTGGAATTGACTGTAACGTTATAACGCTTCCACGACTGAAAAGGCGAGCATGTTTGGTGTAACAGGGATTCGAACTCGCGACCATCAGGTTACGAATCGAGCACCCTAACCGTCTGACCATGTTAGGCAACTTACGCTGGACAGGCAGGAAGTGTTAAAAACCTTGGAGAAAAATTACATGGCTCTACTATTACGTATTTAGACTCTTACTGAGTGGGTGTGGGTGCTGAGTGGGCGAGCCGTGTTGCGCCCAGACCCACCCCCCACCTGTAGCTACGCCACTTTCTCGGGTGGAAGTACCACACATTTATTAAGGTTAAGTCTCTAAATATACCGTATGTTTATGTGAATAAGTCTGATGATAAATATAAAAGAATAAGTCGAAGACACTAGAACTGTAAAAAGATTACATTTAAGCTTGAAGTGAGGATAGCAACAAACAAAGTATTTAACTGCATTATAGTTAACTAGACAAAAAGATTGAAATCTTAGTGTATAGCACCCTAAGTTTCACAACGTTAAATTACGACCGGGTGAAGAATTTCCAAGTTTAAGATGATTGCCAACATTAGAAAATTAAAAAAGTGAAGTTAAAACCTACTGGAAATACGGAAACAAGTTAAAGTCGAGCCAACTTCAAGACATTACTAGTTTCACAAGGCTAAATTACGACCTTCTGAAGGCATTATTGAAGACAAGGTTAAATTACAACCTGAAATGAAAATATGAAAAAAAAGTTGAACGCTTGCAAGAACAAAATATACGTGACACCCGAGTGAATATATCGAAAATTTTAAGCATTTAAATTAAGCCCGAATACGGACAATAACAAATACAAAGAACTTTGGTGAAGTACACAATCCGTGAAGTGTAACATTTTAACAGTGTAATTACGAAAAATTAAAAAATGAATAATAATAATTGAACTCATCAACTGAAGAAATATGCTTTTTGTTCTAAAAAGTGAAACATTTCTAGCTGTTCAATCAACCAAAAAGCGTGACACTTATAAAAATAATTATAACAACGAATCTAAGACTCAGCAGAAAAACTAATGAATTCTAATAATTAATAGATGAGAATTAATATATGAAACTACTAATTATTAAGATATTTAAATAAATATTATAATAAATGTAAATAACTTTAAAAAGTGAAAAATAAATAACACAAGTAAATACTATAGAGAAAAAAAAATCCAGATTTAATTGTAAATAATTTAAAATAAGATAGTTTATAAAAGCTAAGTAGAAGCACAGCAAGACCAGACTTTAAGACGGAACAAGGTTATTTGATTCACCACAGTCATCAGCTAACTTTACACCTAGTTAAAACCCATTTCTTTTTTCCTTCATAAACATGTCAGAAAATGGACGAATTCAGTATATCAGCAGAAACTTTCCTATGAGATTATGAAGTAATTTCATTCATGAACAGGCCTGCACCTGACTTTTTTAGTGCACATATCGAAATTGTGGTTATTAGTTTTTTGTGGGTTTTTTTTTTCAAAGCAGGTATAAGATATTCAGGGCTTTACGTTCCATTGGCATAATACATTTTTCAATTGTAAAAAGTTTACCGATAGGTTAGGGTTTTACAATTCTTTGGTTTGCCCCCCTCTTTGATTTTAGACTCGTCTGGAATTTTGCGCGTGCGCATAATAGTCCTAGAAGTTAAAGTCTTTGCTGCATGTTGCAGTAATACTAGTTGATGAGTTCGTGGTTAGGTTAGTGGTGTGTTCTGGAACTGTGACAACGTTATCTAGAACCTCGGAGATTGTAGACAATTTTGATTGAGTAAGAATGGAAGAACATTACAACAACAATGCCCAAAGTACGGCTGATTATTTAGCTCAACTCTTAAAAGATAAAGCGAGGCTTGCGGCATTTCCAAATTTTTTCACTCACTTAGGAAGACTTTTGGATGAAGGTAAGTTTCTCATATTGATGTAGTGTGTGTGTATGCATGCTTGCTTGTGTTATTGTATATGAATTAAGTACTTGTAAAAATACAACGAATAAAAGTTTACACTTTTATCAACAAATAAATTTTGCAAAGATGCAGAATATAACTGTTTTGTTTTGTCGTAGTTTATGCTACAATCTATGAATACATCAAACTCCTAGTTAATAATGTACATATATTTTAATGAGATCGTTACAAAAAATAAATCGTAAAGTAACAAATTAATCCGTGTTGCTTTTGACTGACCTCTCACTGTTATAAAACGTAGTTTCAGAACAAACCGTTTAAAATAAATAGTATTTTCTTCGAGGTTCACGTAATGCTGGCTCATAATTTATAACAACTTGTGTTATTCTTCCATCTGTTGATCCAGACACTTCTGGAAAGTTTATAACTTGAAAGAGAAGGTAGATCTGCGTGATTAAAATATAAAGCATGACACTTGTATTTGTAAACGTTGTCGTTGTGACGATGCGTTGTAAACCACGTATAAGCAACGTTATTAACTAACGTAGAACATAAATCTAGTGTGTTAGTTATTATAAACACGTAAAATATTTCTATCTGTAACCTTGGCCAAATTCTCGTTGTTTTTTTCTTTTTTAAACCTATATGTAGTAACACGTTTCACTTAATTTCACACCGTATTTATTAGCTTCATTGGGAGTGCGCAGGAATTTAAATTCGATCGTTAGTGGGGGTGGTATTAAACATACACACAGTCTCTTATTCGTTTGTAAATAAACCAACACATGCCATACATCGTATCGTACATACAGGGGCTTACCAAAACGACCGAGTCTGTATATATATATAGTTATCAAGAGGAAGCTGTTTTACCCTTTGTATACTCCTATGGGCCTCCAGTGCTTTACATAACAATCACAACAACCCCCGTGTGGTTTTAAAGCTGAATTTAAAAGGACATCTGCCTTTTGGGTGTGTGTTAGGACGTTTTTCGTTATAAAGTTGTATGTCTCGTATTTTGATCTGACACCTAGAGTAAGCTATTTTCTTTAAACCGTAGTAAATTTTGACTAATTAAAATACCGAATTTATTTCAAAGCGCTCATTCTCAAAGAAATCTGCACGGGTAATAAATAACGTGATATTACGCTTTATAAGCCCGTTAATAATGTACCTTTCCATTAACTTGTCATACCCGAACTCTGTAATCAGTTCCTTATCCCTGCCTGCAAGGTAGGACATTACTCATGGTTTTGTATCGTCGATTTTAAAGGTTAATTGCAACTAGAAAGTCATAAAATGCAGACATTGTTTGGAGTAATTCATGTATGACCGTTAATATCGGGAAACTTAACGTAACCAGAAGTTTCCTAAATGCCCTTTGATGAGTCATTGGTCTTTGAAGATGATAGTTCATGTTCTATACTTCATCAGCATATTGTTTTTGTTTTTGAATTTCGCACAAAGCTACTCGAGGGCTATCTGTGCTAGCCGTCCCTAATTTAGCAGTGTAAAACTAGAGGGAAGGCAGCTAGTCATCACCACCCACCGCCAACTCTTGGGCTACTCTTTTACCAACGAATAGTGGGATTGACCGTCACGTTATAATGTCCCCACGGCTAAAAGGGCAAGCATGTTTGGCGCGACGGGGATGCGAACCCGCGACCCTCAGATTACGAGTCTTGTTTGTTTGTTTGTTTTGGAATTTCGCACAAAGCTACATTACGAGTCTTAACACGCTTGGCCATGCCGGGCCATCATCAGCATATATACTTTAGATTCTATTAGTTTCTATACTTCTGTTGTTCAATTGAACCTGTTTGAAGGTACACTTCCTACCTGATACTGTTGAAAGCTAATTCACAAGTTTCAAGTACATATTGACAGTTCATTCTGTTTCTAACATCATCAGTGATCCTCTTGATGAAGTTGTGGTCGTATTCCTTTATATTTAGAATAATAGAGAGGAACAAAGTTTTGAGAAATATAAAACACAGTGGCCAGTTTGTCAATGTTATATTAAACTAATAGTCAGAAACGTCACTAGTAGCTGGCCCTGTTCTGTTTGACTGTGCACTGAATCACCAGTTGGTGTTTTGAGAAATCTAAATAGAAAACCATGATCGAGATGGCAGTGAAGTACCGAAAACTCTCGCACCTATGAGGCCAGAGGCTTGAATCTTTTGAACATTTAGCGACGCATCTCCTAATAATTATTTATGGAAACGACTGTAAGAAGGGACATAAACACTTTTGAATCCATTTGGATTCGATATCAGTATGTTACAAATATTTCAGGTACACTAAATAAAAGTCAATTCAAATTAACATTTTTAAGTGCAAGTAATGAAATGCTACTCTTTTACCCCAAGATTCTCGGAATTCGTTACGATGGACTCTGTCAGATAATTAATTTAACTGGTTTTGCCAACTTACACTCCACCTAGTGTCTATTAACATAGTGTCTGAAACGTTGAAACTAAGTATTCGTTTACAATGACAGTGCTTAAGATTAGTTTTATTTGCATTGCGATTAAGATTTGAATCTTTCTCGACGGCTTTGCTGGTGTATAATGATTATATGAAAGTTGACGTCTCATCAAAACTTCAGTTTTCGAATTGCGCTATCAATAATGGAAAATTTGTCAATCCCGAAATAATTCTTTCGAGTTTATTAGCTGTAGCCGACCTTATGCAGAGTGTGTTAATTACAACACACTGGAGTGTTTTGAGACTTCAAGCAGACATATTAACATCTAGCACTCAAAAATCAGTATGCTTTAGACGAGTCATCAGAGTTTTGAATCCTTTGTATATATCAACTTCTGATCAGAGTATCCACTCTTAAAAATCACCCCTGGTCATCAGTATCGCTAAATTGTTTTGTTATAAATATTAAAACACTATTTCCTCATTAGGGTATTTTCGCTGTTAACGTTAATTTGGTGGTATGTAGCTCACCTTCTTGCTTACTGCAACACGTGCATTACCGAGGGAATTATGCTTACTAGGTGATGAAAGTAGTGTTTTGAAGGTCTTATGAGAAGCGGTAGCGCTTTACAGTTGTCTGTTTTATAGGCTTTCTAGAATAGTAATCTTCAAAAACTACTTTTTAAACCTTTAAGGAATCTTTTAATCTGTTTCCCAAAAATCACCTGTTCTCGAGAGTTTTTAAATGTTACTTAGAAGACTCAATGAAGTACTTGGAATAATTTAAGGTCCATTGAGGGACTTACCAAAAGTAACTGAAGTATGCAGGTTATGTAAGTCCGTGTATCAAAAGGAACTAATGCTCATACGTTCTGAAGATCCCCGTAAAGAAACCGTTACCTACGCCAAACATGTATGTCGGAAGTTTTGCTTCCTCGGGAGTGTTTTGGAGGAAGCCAAAATACTACATGTAGTTTTGCAGGGCTAGTACCTACTAGCCAGAAGTAAGCAAAATTCGGAAGTTCTTTTTAAATGCAGAAACCCGTCATGCTTATAAATATATATTATGAGTGCGTCGTCACTTCTTAGATTCCTTTGGGTTGAGTCATACTTAATAGTAGAGATCAGCAGGGTTTCCAAGTAATTTACGCGGCGAAAAACTACACTATTCTATCCCTCAAAGAAAAACTAACCACTCATGGTATTGCTTGCGATATATAGTGTACACATATACTAATAATACTCTAAAAAGGTCGCAAACATTTTCGGTATAATAATTTAAAACTTATAAAACGGCACCTTTTTCGTCTACACACCTGTTCATGTCAGCGGGTCCACCCCCTAGACGGCTCTGACAAGATTTCTTCAGGTTACTTTACTGGTCTGTTGGTATCTGTTTTTGGTATTGCGATATTTTTTTTTTATCCTAAATAGTAGATATATCCTGCACGTACTTAAATATTTTCAATTTAGTTAAACCAAACAGGTGACGCTATAAAACAAAACAAAATGTGGGGGATAAACACGCAACAGTTTCTGAAAGGTAAATAATATACAGTTATAACGTATAAAGTGAACAAACAAGAGTATTAAAAGTTGTAAATTTTAAAGTGAAGTAAGGATTCTATTATTATGAAAAGTACTGAAACGGGGAGTGAAACCACAATCACAATTTTATAAGATTTATATCCCTATTTTAGCAGCTTCATACACTTAACTGTAGATCGAAGTAAGAATTGCATTTTATATATGTAATTTTGGTTTTAATAATTGTAAACGTTTTAAGCTATCAGGGATATAGCTATACTGAATGTTTATAGACTTATAAAGACATATAAATACTGAACAAGTAAATGGGGAAACAAATTTTAACGGATAGTAAGTAGGGATCGTCGATTGTTTGTAGAATTGCTATAAATATCTAAAGGAAATTCTGCAATAAAGTGACACTTGTTTGTATTATTGTAACATTTATGTTTTATATATTTCTTTACAGCAATTCTACGAATAACCAATGATCCCTTTTGTTAAAAATTTAATTTTTTTCAGCTTTTTGCATCAGTATATAGAGGGGGACGTTCACATTCTTGTTTATTATTTATAAGAATATTGTTACAAAATAATTGGTGGTAGGTTTAACTGTCATAAACGATGGGCTATCTGCACGGTATCTCCCTATCGTGGGTATCTAACCTGAAACGTTATCGTTTTAAAACCCTTAGCTTTACAGCTGTGTCACTGGAAAGCAAATTGGTTTTTGTTTTGAATTTTGCGCAAAGCGACACAAGGGGTATCTGCGCTAGCCGCCCCTAATTTAACAGCATAAGACTAGAGGGAAGGCAGCTAGTCATCACCACCCACCGCCAACTCTTGGGTTACTCTTTTACCAACTAATAGTGGGATTGACTGTAACATTATAGCGCACTCACGGCTGAAAGGGCAAGCGTGTTTGGTGCGACGGGGATTCGAACCCGTGACACTCGGATTACGAGTCGAGTGCCTTAAATACCTGCCACGCCAAGCCAAGCAAATTGGTGGAAAAGAAATGCCGGTAGATGTCAATTACGTTATTTTCTAGACATAAGAAGTAAAACGTTTATTCAGTCATTACATTTGACGCTAAACTGCGCTAAATTTAAACTAACTTGTATATGGAGAACAATTACCTACCGTTCGATGATAGATGGTTATCTATAACATAATTTCATTCTTTTGAAATATGTAACATTTTTTTTATTTATTGATTCAAGTATATTTTTCTACTAAATATTTCGTGGTTGTTACTTCGTTTTCCAGAACGCTCACGAGTTGTACTAGTTCACCTTTGTAGTTTCAGAAGTTTTGGTTAAAATAACGTTACCTTATTGTTCATGTATACAGGTTGTCAGCATCACCCGCAAATGTTTTTCCGGAACATTCCATGTCATGACCGGCCTGGTTATGAATGAAGTAAATAAATGTAGTGGACACGGTTAGGGTGCTACGTCACGTGGAATGCAGTTAGGCCGCGGATGAGAACGCCGCAGGCTAGACGGGCTCGGCGGCATGTTAGCCCCCTATGGCCCGTTGACTACGAGCGTGTCGCCGCAGCCCCTGAGGCTCAGCTCGCGAGCAGTGAACGACCTCCCAGATACTATTATACATGGTCAGAAGGCTTTGCATTCCCACCTTACCGACCAATTACTGCGGAGATTGGCACCTGAAATTCAAGGGCACCGCCAGTGTTTTTTGTTTTGTTGTTTTTATTATTAAATTGACCGACTTGTTACATTACGTATATACAGTTTTTGCATGTGTATATATCTTTTTATTCTTTTTCTATATGAAAATGCGACGTAAAGTATACAAAACTTATTTTTGCTATTTACAGTTTGATTTTACGATAAACATGATACAGGAACACGTGGAGACAGTCGATGACATATAGAAATTAGGTTTAACTGCATCCAGCCTTTTTTGATGAAAAAAAATGCAACTTTTTAAATTACATGGGCTGCTCTTTATTTAGATTCGAAACTCATAAGAACTACACTTGCCTAAGTATGAATCGGCAATTACGAAACGAAAATAACACTTGCTCAAAATTATTTTTTAAAATGAACTGGGCTAGTCTATAAATAATTTATTACCACATATCTTAATTTGAGGTACTGACTTTAAAAAGACCATAAAAAAAAAGACTGATTACCAGCAACATTTTTTTGTACACCTATTACTCAAGTCTGTCATTATTTTGAAACCGGCAAGAATGTTCGTTAGTTACTGAAAGTTTTATTCGAATATATTGTTAAACGCACGCATTTAGTACGTGCTTATCAATAAACTTACATTCACGATACAGATTCAGTCGACTTGCATATTTAAGAGGACCCTTTATCCATTACCAATACAACTTTACATGTAGAAATTTGAAGGCAGCAAGGAATAACAGAGAACTATAATCGTCAACCCTTGAGCTGTCAAAGTATTTTGGGTGGTTTTGACATTACTAGGCCGTATTTTGACCAATTTACATGTGATATAAGATGATTTTTTTAACATGTTCCAAACAAAAAATATAGACAATCTTGGAACTTGTATTTTATTCAATTAGAGGATTTCGTGAACTATTCATGTGTATGTCAAACTTGTATGGAATTTAGTACAAATACACTTCCTTGTAGGTTTGAAGCCGTAATGTAGACGGTTTTCGACTTTTATATGTTTGTTAGATTTGCTCGCTGTCAAAAGTTACCATGTTGATATTGCGTGGCGGAGACATGTTGAATTAGCCCGCGCATGTAGACATCTTCAATTAAATGGCAAACTCTCTTTAAAGAAATCCTAATGCTTAGACATGTACTACAGAACCTTCCACGGAGAACTACAGTACAGTCAACCCAAATACTTTTTAAAACAATGCACGTGATGCTACCAAACACAAATAAGGCTGCTGATTGGCTGTAACAATAATATTATACTTTTCACTTAACTGTAACGATGTTAAAATTACGCACGCACATCTTCCCCCAAAAAAAAACAACAAACAAACCCCCAAACCAAACCAATTACATTAATAGTTACGGTATCATTTCAGTGTCTTTTCTGGGATGTCATGAATTTGGGTTTCCTTTCAATGATCCGGTACAGAAAGTTGTCCTTACGAAGTAAATGCTGAATCTACAATATAGTCTAGTTTTCATTATTTTATGAGACGAGTGCTTCATTACTAGACCGGTGTAAACTGCGGGGAAGAAATTGTAAGCATCTTCTCCTGAAACGTAGAGGACTATTCTATTTTAACGAGTACGATTAAGATATGTTTAATATTCTACTATAAGCAGTCCTAATGCTTCTCACTTACATGATTTTATGTTCGAAAAGTGGACACAGCTGAAAATAAGGGTTTAAATAATTATTTCCTACCTGTTGCAGAATTAACTCATCATCAGTCATGCATGTTAAAACGAACGTTACTTTCTATGTATATGGAAACCTAAACGAACGAGTTAAGAAATGCAAAATTCGTGAAACTGCAATATATTCAACACGGACGTCAAAACTAGTTGGGGACACTTACCCCCCCCTAATTAAAACTTGTGGTCCTAATATTATTGTTCTACCCCCACACAACCTTTTACTGAATTATGTTGTTTAATTTTGACTTTGCTAACTGAAAGTAACAGACTGCAGTTTTGTGTAAATTATAAACACTTTCTCCATTATTTTTATAATGTGTATTGGCTGTAATTTGAAATACTTTTGTATATTATGATTTCTTAGTACCTAGCAATCAATTTAATTTTGTATGTTTTTTTTTTTTTTTACGCACGATACAGTGTGAAACTGTTGAATAATATTTGATCGTTTTAACTGACATGTTTTGTAGGTTCTGATGCCTTTTGAAATTTAATAGAAAACTATAAGTCTCCTTATAAAGACCATAGTTACTAACAACAAAACACGGCCTATTACTCCAAATAAAAAAAATAAAATTTAAACCAATCTATATGTAGGCTTGTTAAAACAGTTTGTACGTGCCCTGTTAGTTCCAATGAAGTCCAATGAGTATTGGTTTGGTTTGAATCTCGCGCAAAGCTACACGAGGGAAGGCAGCTAGTCGTCACCACCCATTGCCAACTGTTGGGCTACTCTTTTACCAACGGATAGTGGGATTGACCATCACATTATAACATCCCCACGGCTGAAAGGGCTAGCATGTTTGTGACGGGGATTCGAGCCCACAACCCTCGGATTATGAGTCGAATGTCTTAACCACCTGGCCATGCCAAGCCTTTATATGCAGTGATCGGTCGTGTGTTTTTTATTATTAAATAATAAAACTTCTCTGTCATATAATATTTTGAGTTCTCAAAATGAACATAGCGCTAAAGTAACAAATTCGGGGAGGGCTGTGGATGACAAACATAAAATAACAGTAACATTACGTGTAAGAAATAACATTCGGTAGTAAGTTTGTTTTTTTTTATAAATTAAAAGGCTTAAAATTACAATGTAAGCACCAATACCTTACAGTTTTATATATAACTATTTCAACCGGTATGGTTAATGAACTAGCTATACAAGGTTAGTCTCTGATGTCAGATTAGTTCCATTAGAGAAACTGTAAAGAATGGATACAAGATGTTGTTTTCTACTTTGTTGGAATTGTGCTTTGAAAACTCCTTTTGTGGGATCTAACTTCTAAGTTTTTGTAAAATAAAAAATCGGCGAGTTCTTAAATGGTACTGCTAAAGAGGATCCACACAAAGAATGTGGATATGTTATATCTAAAACTATCAAAGGTTAATATACGCGCTTTACACTGTTGTTCCTTTTATTTCACTCGGTTATTTTATTCGAAAACAAATGCAACATGTTAAATTATTTTTTTATTTTTCAGTAATAATTAATTGCTGTTTAAATGGCTTATTAGATCTATTAAATACCACAAAATACGAGTAAACTAATTATGTTTGTAACGAGACTTGTGAATCGGATAGAAATATTTCTCCAATTGCATGTGGAGGAGACTGCCACCTGCTCGCTTACCTCCAGTAATGGCGTTCTGTCGCAGCACGTTTGTCATTGCGCGGTTCGGAGAACGAGGCGCCTTCATTAATTGATTTTAAGTAGCATCTGTCCTTTCAACTTTTAAAAAGACAAGTGAAATTTAATAAAACCACATTCTTTCAATTTTCTAATTTACTTTTGTTATACATCAAATATCATGTGTTATGCACATGATATTCGCTCACATTTTGAAACTTCCTGTCCAATGTTTATAAAGAGGTTGGAAGGGGAGGGCGGGGCATACATTTTAGGATTTTGCATTCTCAGAGATGCATTTTAGTGCGGTTCTGGTTTGGATTTATTTCATGGCTTATACATCAATTGATTGTTACATTTTCTCTTGTGTTTAGTAAGTGAAAACAATATTCAGAATTCTATATTTGTAGACCTTTTATTAGTTGTGCATTCTTATTGTTTTATTTTGTTAAGAAACGATCATCATTAAAGGGGGTAATCCTGAATACTGATATGTCTATAGCATTTTCTAACGACCTGTACGGTAGAGAACTGAAAAATATTTGGACTCGAATACCCATGACTTTTGATACGAAATTATTCCCAAATTTATTCAACCTGGATACAACCGCAACGACAGACTGCTTGTGCATGCAAGATTCGTGATGGGTTGTACATGTGCGAATTTGACATCTGGGATTCATCGCTTAGACAAGTTAGCTCACCCAAGAGTAAATCAATAGTAGCTGTCTGACCGTAGTATCGCTTCATCAAAGTTATGTTGATAGGTTAGTAATAAACTGTTGTCATGATTGTTAACTTTATCACTAGCATAATGTGTGTGGTGCAGTTACGGCTGAAAATGATTGTATTTCGTGCCAAAGTACCTGCCATTTATCAATTTGAAATAAGTCGTGTGTATAGCGTGAGAATTAATTATACAGCAATGAATGTGACATGAAGATGGGCATTTTCGAAACTTTGGAAACGTTTTCTGAAAGTATGAAATAATATTAAACGAAATTTAATGTATTATTCAAACTTAAATAGTATAACGCCCTCTATATTAATATTACGCACGTGAGTTAATACAGAAGCTTAATAAAATAAGATTTAAAAATTTAGGCTTCACCTACCACCGACAAGTTTCTTTCCGAGTTATTTATTGAATTTAAACAATCTGTTGACAAGCAAGGAACGAATATGAAATCGGAAGTTTCGAGCACAGATCTTCCCTGTAACTCGTTAATACTGATGTAACCTTTTTCTATTATTGATCGAGTTTTGTTTTAATTATTCGGGACAAAGATTAATAAACTCCAGTCCGCGTATCGATAAGTCTTTTATTCAAACTACTCATTTAGCTTAAGTCGACAGAAGTAATTTTTGAGAAAACTACGTCTAACTAATTACATTTCATACTAATTTCTTTTTCTTCCCACAATACAACAGTTTTCACCTGCTGAATAACTGACTACTGACTGATGTGACAGACTAAATCATCTACTGGTTATTCATTATCTGATCAACAAATTACCTCTTTTCATATGTTTATCAAAACACTTAGTTCTAGACATGAAGGGACACGCCCATCGTATTAAGTTAATTATAACTCTGGATTACAGAACAATATCGACTTTTTAGACTGAGAGAAAACAAAAAGACATGAACATTGCTTATAACAATATATATAAACATTTTATCGAGGAAAAATTATTTATTGTTGACTTTCCAGGTTTTTCTTCAGAGTAATGTTAAAAAAAAACTGCTCATTATTTCTCTGTTCAAGAAATGTAATACATCAATATTTTAAGTATTATTTCTGATCTGGACTGACTGAAATCAAGTATTAAAACTCGTATCTTGTCTTTAATAACATGCAACTGCCGTGAAGCTTTAATAGTGAAGTGTATACACAATGTTAAGATAAATAAAGGGAAATAAAGATAAGTATATTAACTGTATTGTATTTTTTGTTTTGGCTGTGTATGTTTGGTAGGGAAACCTAGTAATCTGTTTATTTATATATTTTATTACGAACCAGTAAGTTTTTAGAAAGTTCGGGATATTTGTTTGAATTCGTCCGTCTCTATGAAGATGGATCAATGTTAAACCATCTTATAAGAACGTTATTTTACGTTAAAACCGGGCATAGGCAGAGTAGCCAATTCTCTAGGGCAGTAAATATAAAGGTGGCTGCAAATTTAAAAAAACATCGAACAAAGATTTCATTTCTGGAGCGATTACTTCGAGACATGAGAGACAAAAGCAAATCTACCTAGAGCTGTACTACACTTTACTCAGGTCCTGGTTGAGCCATCAAAAATACGTACATTGAAGTGAAATTTGGAGAAAATATAATTTTCTAGTTGTTTAAATAAGTACTTTCTAATTTCTCATTTCGTCTCGAAAAGTGTTGCACTTTCTTTGTAAATATTAAATTTCTGAAAACAAAATTCTGGAAATCTACTATTCCAATGGATGGAATGTATTATTTTACAATGGAATTTGTTATTCGTCTTACAAAACATAATAGAAGTGAATTAACGAGGTATTTCACCCTGTTAGATACTGAAGTAAGAGAAAACGTTTTCTGTCGAAAGTTATCTCCGAGAAGGTAGATATAAGTAAACAATGAAATTTGAAATTTATCAGGTAGAAATAAACATGATTTGTTCATATTTTAATTGCAGAAATAACAAAAGTAAGAAACTCTTTGTTTCAAATCAACGGAACTAAAAAAGAACCGCTGATTTTGCCAGAGCCTGTCGGTGAACACGTTACAATTCAGGAGAAAGTGTACGTACCCGTAAAGGACTATCCTGATGTAAGTGGAACTCCCAGTTTTTAAATTACTTTATTATACATTTTTCTTTTTTAAAGACAAAGTTATACAAGACATCGATAGTTGTATTTGTAAATAAACTAGTAAGAAATCTAGCAATTATCATGTATTTCTTAAGGAGAATGCTATTCTAAGATAAAAGTGTAACTGTTTTTACAGATGTGAAATTAAACGTGCCATCTCCCAACGCTTTTATCATGAGTGTTTATTTTTTACTAAAGTTGCTAGAATTTTTATTTAACTGTGTTATTACACACAGCATAATTGTAAACACTACTCTTTCATACACCAATAACATGTATGGAAGCTTTTTTTTTATTTTTAAATTAAATTTTGACCTTTCAACTCAACATAATTCTTGATGACGAGAAACCCACTTGAAATAAAAATGCATCTCAGAATGGCTGGTATGGGTATTAACACTTATTGGTAAGGTGAGAACAACGTATCGACTTTCCTAGGTTATCTTCAGGTTAACCTTAACCCATACCAGCCGTTCTGAAATACAACTTAACATTTAAAATAAAAAAAAACTATTTTAGGCGCACTCTTGCTAAATAAAACCGCTTCACATGTTTCGATTCTGTTACTTCTAGATTTAGGTACTTTGACGTCAATACTGGCATCTACTAACAGATAATATTATGTATGCCAGAGACTTTAAATTATTGCGAACTTAGTCGGCACTTTCTAAGTGCCAAGTAACCGATATCACAGCTGAAATGAACTAGCAAGTGACTGATGCGTGTTATGGCTGTTATTGTGGGTCTCGGCGAGATACGGTGCTGTCAAAGTTACTCTTACGAAAAATGACCGTATTGGTTGAGGTGAGCATCATCCAAAACTACTTTCAAGACAAACACTAATCTGTGCAGATGTGAGCAAGAAAAATGAAGTTGTCATAAACAGTGGACGGCGTTTATTCTTAATTAATTATTTTTAATGTTGTGAATGTTGAAAAATACAAATAGGAAGAACCGATTCTTAGTTGTGTTAATAAACAGGTGAGTGCAGGAAGGGTTCATGCGTAGGTTTGTGGGGTAATGAATAGATACAGGCATGAATGAGTTGAAAGCATTATGACACTATGTAAGTTAATTCTGGTGCTAGATGTATTAGAAGTCACTGAAGTATCACAAATTAAAGGGTTACTTGGTACCCTAATCAACTGCACATTTTTATATATAGTATATTCTAAATGTTTAACATATTAGAAATATTAAACATTTTCTATAATTATAACCTAAATAAATTTAATCTAGAAAAATGCTGTTACTCGTACCTAAGTTATAAAACGTACAAGGCTGTTAGTTACAAACATTACACTATGTAGCACAAATTTTGTTCCTGGATAGTATGTTATTTCATAATTGCCTATGTTGTAAAAGTACAGAAAATGGCCATTATTCCCTTCAAACTTTGCTTTTGTGACCTGGATAATTAAATTTAGAAATTAACCTATTTTTTATGTAAAAACGGGCAGATTTGCACATTTTCATTTACATAAGGTCTGAATAAAACGACATATGAATCAAGATTTACATGTATTTATACTAAAGTTATACAAAATGAACAAAATGTTTAGAATTGAGTAGTTTTTAGAGATTTGCGACTGTAATGTAAATCATTTTCATGTATCAGCCTCCAAATATAGTCTCCAATCATGTTTTCGTTATACGCTCCCATGTCACAAAAGGAACGTTTGAAGAAAAAAAATAGGCCTTTTCCTATTTACTTTAGGCATAAGCAATTGGGAAATAACACTTTCTGCCCAGGAACAAGAAAAAGTGAAAATTTGTTACATAGTGTAATTGATAAAGGTTGTGAAAACAAAACATTTAAAACGAAGTAAATGACCTTAGAGCAAATAAAAATTAAATTGGATCACTACGTAACTGACCTTGTCATGGTTATCCGCCTAGTTTGTTTTTCTACAGTGGGATCACTCCATTTTAGGTACGTTTAAAGAAAGATTTTTGTTTCTTAGTAATTATTCAGTAGGTGTTTCTTTGCACTTTCAAACGTAAAATTAAACGACTTCCAATCAAATGCCTTAACACCAACAGACAAACTTTTTTTTCTGCTACAATCTGTTCGCGTATTCAAGTTAAATTCTACAGATACTTTAGGATTATAATGAAGTACATTAGTTTGGAACGAGAATTACTAAAACTTTTAAGAAGTTTATTAAGTAATCAAATATTCAAAACTAGGGTATTTATCTACTACGCTTATACAAGTTATAAGAATTTCTGAAGAAAACTAATATGTATATAACCACTCTAGATATAGTAGATACCGTGTGTACGAGACCTTCCGCCAAACACTAAACTCTTGCACTAACGATTTTTTCACAGTGAAAACTAATAAAATGACTGTTCTGTTAGAATACGGTTAATTTTTAATATGTAAAATAAGAAAATGACTGTACTAATTTACTTAATATTGTTCACACAATAACTGTCGTTCATGAAAATTAAGGACATGAACAATGCTTAGACCGGTCTGTCATACCCCATACGTACTGAAGAGCCTTGGTATTTGCGAAAGGTCTGGTCGGCAGCGGATATGACAGATGCGGCGTGGTTAGCATAAGATATGCTATTCTTTGTTCTCGCACACACGTGTACCCCTCGCAAGTATAGCGGTAAGTCTACAGATTTACAACGTTAAAATCAGGGGTTCGATTTCACTCGGTGGGCTCAGCAAATAGCCCAATGTGGCTTTTATAAGAACACAAACGCGCGCGCGTTCTTAGAATCCATTTATTTTGACTATTTAACACGAGCTCTGAACTTTAAACATGCAAATAATTTTTCGATTTACACTCAACTTTACAACGCTTCCTTTTTGACTGATTTATTTGCAACTGTTTTTTTTTTAATATCAAACAAACCTTTAGCACCTAAACACTGAGAATACAAAAAATCAACTCCTGTTTTATAATATAACCCGTTTTAACCATACACTTGACAGGTTTATATCCTTAGTTTTTTTAATGTTCTTAACGCATACATTTAGATTTCGTATATATTATACGGATGCATTAATTAGTTAAATAAGAATATTAGTAACTATTATATATTCTACTGAAGTTGAACTAAACGTTTAAATATCTTATATCAAAACTTATTAGAATTCAGAGAAATTGGTTCTGCTACTATTTTTTTACACATCCATAATTTTTTCCACAAATTTATTGACTTTAATCAGTTAACTTTCTATATATTGTATTTATAATTTTACAATTATATAATTACTATACATGTTGTAATAATCTTGAATGCATTAAGTCAAATTCCAATTTGAGATGTACACACTTGTTGAGACTTAATTTTGTTATTTTGCTTGGAGCATTTATTTTATTTTTATCTTATTTTGTTGGAAATACATTCAATTATTCTGAGCGCCCTATCGTTAGATGACCATAGTTTTCTGTTGAAATTATTCTTATTAAAACAAACAAAAACCCCCTATGTGTGGATTCCTGTACATGGTGAGGGGACCTCCCAGGGAAGGTTTTGTTCTTTCAGTTTACCTCCTCTGGGATCTAAACATCCACCCACGTGTTTGCCGTGCGTGGCGACCCATGAAGGGGAGGAGAGGATCCTGGTGGTTGAGGGGTTCAACCCTAACACACCACTTTGGCCTCGAATACCTGTAGACGGGCGGCCTTTGGGTGGCCCCCCCTTGGGTCAATCGGCTGGTCCACTTGGGCTAGAGTCAACCAAGTACCAGTGTTGGAAGTTCTCAACGGGTGTTGTGGACATTGTGCCTGATGCTGGTGTTTGGGTTTTGTGCTCACGAAACCCTGGCGTTGCTGCATTGTCCTTGCGTGACTTTGTAGTGTCCCCTTGTAGAGCTCCATGGTGGGTGGGGTCAGTGGGTACCGAAATTTTTTTCTTTTTCCTATGGATCCTCTAAAAAATTTAAATAAAATTGTAAAAAAACAGTCAATGGGTAAGCGACCACGTCTTGAATACACAGAACAGCAATCTTCAACATCAGTAACACACGTACCTCATTTTCTTATATTACATTCTCTTTCGGAAAAACCTTTAGGGCAAATGTCCCCTTTTTTTATTCAAAAGGGACTAGAGGGACTTGCTGGCTCTCCAAAATCAGTAAAGAAACTTCGATCTGGTGACATATTGGTTGAAACATCCACATCTCAACACAGTGAACTCCTCTTGAATTCAAAGGCAAGTGGGAATATACCTATTGAGGTTACACCCCATGCTACCTTGAATTCTTCACGAGGAGTTATTGTTGAAAGGGATTTGAAGAACGTTCCCGAGTCAGAGATTCTCGCTGGTCTCTCCACTCAAGGAGTTTCTGCAATGAGGCGCATCTCCACTCGCAAAGATGGAATTACACTGCCAACAAATACCCTCGTTTTAACATTTACTTCACCACGTGCACCTGCCACCATCAAGGCAGGTTATCTCATTTGCAGGGTTCGGCCATACATACCAAACCCTCTTCGATGTTTCCAATGTCAGAGATTCGGCCACTCAAAGACATCATGTCGTGGTTCCCTGACATGTGCTCGTTGTGGAGGCAAGGACCACGATGCCTATGACTGTGACATGAACCCACATTGCGTAAACTGCAATGGTTCTCACCCCTCTTACTTTCATTCTTGCCCAAAATGGTTGGAGGAAAAAGAGGTGCAGCGTTTGAAAACGACACATAACATTAGTTATCCTGAGGCTCGGAAATTGCTGTCCACAACTCCATCTCGGACATATGCTGCTGCACTTCATTCCACAACTACAGTGGGAGTGCAGACAGATCTCTCTGTGCCTCCAAGAGAATCGTTTTCAAAACAAATGAAAATCCTTTTGACCTCCGTGGTTAAAAAGGTTGATGAATCGACTTCCACACCTATCTCTGTTCCTCCCATACCTTCCAACAAACCTCAAGATCCACGTCCTTCAGTTTCAAATACAGGCATTTCTTCTGATACATCTTTTTCTCCCACCACAAGAGACAAAACAATTATTCGTTCGCGTCCTCAGTCACTAGATTCCCCTTCCAATAACAAACACCTGCCCACCCGACACAGAGCAGGATCCATGGAGGTTGATAGACCTCCTCCGACTAAAGACAGTAAAGAAAAAAGACGTGGTCGTAAACCGAAGGGTTCTCCAGCCACTTCACCTACCCGTTCTTAAAAATGGCCACCTTGATACAATGGAACTGTCGAGATTTACGTTCTAATCTGGATGATATCAAAACGCTGATTGCTTCCTACCATCCTGTTTGTCTTTCTTTACAAAAAACATTTCTCAAAACTGCTGATACTGTCTCCATTCGGCAGTTTTCTCTGTACAGAAATGACAGGTTGTGTGATGGTCGAGTACATGGAGGGGTGGCACTGTTGGTTGATCAACACGTGCTCACCCTGTCTTTGTCACTCAACACACCCTTGGAGGCTGTAGCCATCCGTGTTTTCTTGGGTCATCACTGTTTGTTCTCTGTACCTGTCCCCTGGAAAGACATGTGATCAATCAGATCTTGATGCTCTCGTTGAACAATTGCCATCTCCATTTCTAATCCTAGGGGATTTTAATGGACATCATCCCCTCTGGGGAAGTGCTATTATTGATGGGAGGGGCCGATCTGTAGAGCGGATGTTCTCTGATCACAATCTTTCTCTTTTCAATACTGGTTCTTCCACTTACTTTCATGCACCTAGTCAGTCCTTTACCGCTATTGATCTCTCAGTTTGCTTCCCTTCATTATTCTTCCATTTTCCATGGAGGGTTGACAGTAATCCACTAGGCAGTGATCATTTTCCGATCCTTTTGAGAGAGACTGGCCGTGGTCGATGCCACCCTACCCGCGTGCCCCGGTGGAAGCTGGATCAGGCAGACTGGTCCACTTTCACTGCTCTCACAGAACTTGATCCTGCCATCGTAAATCAGCCATCAATAGACGACTGTGTAGCAGCGGTAACTGACTGTATTACACATGCAGCTGCTCAGTGTATTCCTAAAACCTCGACACGTTTTCCATGATATCCTCGTCCGTGGTGGAATCCTGCTTGCCACTTAGCACGGAAGGCTCAAAAGCGGGCCTGGGATACTTTTCGTAGATATCCCACACTTTCAAACCGGGTTGCTTTCCAACGGGCCCGAGCACATGCTAGGTGGGTAAGACGTCACAGCCAGAAGGAATCTTGGATTAAGTTCACAACCAGTATATCTTCTACCACCAGTTCCAAGATCATATGGGACAGGATTCGAAAGGTTAATGGACACTACAATTCTATCCCCCTCTCGATCTTACTCTCTGATGGTCAGGAGGTGACTGATGTTCGGAACATCGCTAACCCTCTAGGTGAAAGCTTTTGCCGAGTATCTAGCACTTCTGCTTGTTCCTCCACCTTCCTGGCCATCAAGACTCGGGCAGAGCGATCACCTCTTTCCTTTCGAACTGACTGTTTCTTTGACTATAATTGTCCCTTTACCCTGGTGGAACTAAAAATGGCCCTTCATCGGTCTGCCAGTACGTCTGTTGGACCTGATGATATTCATTATGACATGCTGCACCATCTATCTCCTGCTTCTCTTGATGTCCTTCTGATTGTTTTCAACCGGATCTGGCAGGAAAATGTTTTTCCTGATGCCTGGCGCCAGGCTATTATTTTACCTTTCTCTAAGCCAGGGAAAGATCCCAAGATTCCTTCAAACTACCGTCCAATTGCTTTGACGAGCTGTCTCTGTAAGACATTAGAAAGGATGGTTAATGCTCGTCTTGTTTGGTTCCTTGAATCAAACAACCTCCTCTCGCCCACCCACTGTGGGTTCCGTCGACAGCACTCCACCACAGACCACCTAATTCGTCTTGAAACATCTATCAGAGAAGCCTTTCTTAACCGCCAACATCTTGTATCAATATTCTTTGACATAGAGAAGGCTTATGACACAACATGGAGGTATGGCGTTTTGCGAGACCTCCATACATATGGGTTACGTGGCCATCTACCCATGTTTATTAAAAAAATTTTAATGGACAGGAGATTCCAAGTTCGTGTGACGTCGACACTTTCCCGTTCTTTTGTACAGGAACTTGGAGTCCCTCAAGGCTGTGTATTGAGTGTTACACTCTTCAGTATAAAGATAAATGCCATCACTGAACAACTCCCTCTCACTGTTGCGAATGGGCTGTATGTCGACGACTTTCACATCTCATGTCAGTCATCAAATATGAGATATATTGAGCGGCAACTACAATCATGTCAGTCATCAAATATGAGATATATTGAGCGGCAACTACAAACCGCCCTCAATTGTGTACGGAAGTGGACTCTGGCGAACGGCTTTAATTTCTCTCTCTCCAAAACTGTATGCCTGCACTTTTGCCCTCGACGGGGTATTCACCCTGATCCTGAACTTCATATCGGTGAAGTTTTGCTGCCAGTGGTCCCGGAGACCAAGTTCTTGGGGCTTATCTTTGATCGTAAACTGACCTTTATACCACACTTAAAGCAGCTTCGGGTCAAATGCACAAGAGCACTGAACATCCTCCGTGTTCTCTCTTCTACCAGTTGGGGGGGGCAGATCGCTGTTCAATGTTAAAGGTATATCGTGCTCTTATTAGATCGAAACTCGATTATGGATCAATGGTCTATGGCTCTGCCAGACCCTCGGCCTTAAAGATGCTGGACCCCGTTCATCACCAAGGACTTCGACTCTGCACTGGGGCTTTCCGTACCTCTCCAGTTCAAAGTATATACATTGAATCTCATGAACCTTCTCTACACCTTCGCCGTTTGCAAATATCTTTACAATATACTTCGAAACTTCATTCCTTACCAAAGCATCCCACCTGGAAATGTGTTTTCCTTCCTCGGTGGGCAGTACTTTTTCAGAACAGACGATCTGTCATTGCTCCGTTTGGCCTTCGCATCCGGGAGCAATTGGATGAATTGGGTCTGTCCTTGGATAACATTGCAGATTCCACAGGTCAGCCCATCCCACCATGGCTTATTACAGCCCCCAAATGTGACCTTTCTTTCAGTCACCTAAAAAGGCAGATACTCCAGATTGGAAGTACCGTCTTTTATTCAATGAATATCTTTCAAACAATCATTCAGTTCCCATTTATACAGATGGTTCCAAATCAGGTAATTTAGTGGGCTCTGCTATCGTTTGCTATGGGTCAGTAGTTGCGCGCAGAATCCCTTCTACAGCTTCTGTGTTCACTGCTGAACTGTATGCCATATCTCTTGCCCTGGATCATATTGCAGCTGAGCAGTACTCCAACTGCACTATTTATACTGATTCGCTTAGTTCTATACTTGCCTTGGAATCGCTACACGTTAGCTCACATCCTATTCTCGCTGATATTCGAAACCGACTGGCCCATTTCTCATTAGCAGCTACTTCAATCCAGTTTTTCTGGATACCAGGCCATGTTGGTATTCGCGGGAATGTGCTTGCAGACATGGCAGCTAAATATGTCTGCTTCAGCACCATCACTCCTATGCCTATTCCGTACATGGACTATGGTGTTGTCTTCAAGGCTCGGCTCCGTGCCAGCTGGCAGTCCACTTGGAATGAGCAACGTGACAACAAACTTTTTCAAATCAAACCCAAAATTGGACTTTGGCCATCTAGCTTCCGTAAAGTTCGGAAGGAGGAAGTTGTTCTCACTAGGCTACGCATTGGTCACAGTTTTTTAACTCATCATTTTCTTTTATCTGGAACTGCTGCACCAATGTGTAGTTTGTGTAACACTCAAATCACTATCAGCCATGTTTTACTTTCTTGCCATCGTTACAATTCTCAACGACGGCAATATTTTAAACATATTTTTTCCCAGGGTCAATCTGTAACATTGGACAGAGTTATTGGTGATGGTGACTCTGTCCACCTTGATAATGTTTTTAATTTTTTAATGGCCATTAACCTTTTTAATCTCATTTAAGTGTTGCATATTTATTCATTACACCTTCTTAATTGTGGTTCCTTTTTTACAGTTTTAATCTCTCTCCTTCAATTTGACATTGGACAATGGCCAGAACATTAAATAACTCGACACCAGGACTGGAAAGGCCAACTTCAGGTGACTAACGCTCCTGTTTGAACTATCCGTTTGAACTACTCGTTAGTCATCCTGGCTGGAGACCAACTTCAGGTGTGGTATTATACTTACCTTTGCTGCATATCATTTCACACTTTTACTACTTAACATTGGTTTTAGTACTGGCCATTTTGCTTTTATCTTCAATATTGACTCATAACCCGGACCAGGACTGGAAAGACCAACTTCAGGTGATTGACGGTGGTTCTTGAACTTACCTGTTAGTCTTCCTGGCGGGTTATGATCATTACCTTTTTGCTAGAGTAAATACCTTACAACTTCTTATACTCTGCCTTCTATCTTAACATTGTAGACAAGGTGTCAATATTGGTTTTATACTTTTTTGTTTTACCTTCATTTCCATTTATGTCTATTACTACATTTATTTATTTATTTTTATTTTTCTTTACATTTTTACCGAATGTCTGGCGCAGATAGCCTCGCTGCTTTGTGCCATAAAACACTAAATCAATCAATCAATCTATGGCTGTGCCAGAATGACGACCTTAAAGATGCTGGACCCCATTCTTCATCAAGGACTTCGGATCTGCTCTGGGGCTTTCTGCACCTCTCCAGTTCAGCTTATACATAGTCTCATGAACCTTCTTTGCACCTGCGTCATTTGCAACTGTCTGTACTATGTGCTTCGAAATTTCGTTCCTTACCAAAGCATTCCACGTGGGGTTGTTTTCCTTCCTCAGTGGATCATACTTTTTCAGAACAGAAGATCTACCATTGCTCTTTTGGCCTTTATCCAGGTGCAGTTTGATAAATTGGATCTGTCCTTGGATAACATCGTTGCATCTACTTGTTAGCCCATCCCACTATAGCTTCTTATAGCCCCCAAATATGACCTATCTTTATGTCATCTGAGAAAGCAGACACTTCTGATTGGAAATACTGTCTGTTATTTGCTGAACGTCTTTCAAACCATCTTTCCATTCCTATTTATACAGATGATTCGAAATCAGGTGACTGTGTGGGTTCTGCCATTGTTTGTTACGGTTCGGTGGTTGCTCGCAGAATCCCCTCTTCAGCTTTTGTGTTCACTGCTAAACTGTACACCATTTCTCTTGCCCTGGATCGCATAGAAGCTAAGCAGTACTCAAACTGCACTATTTATACTGACTTGCCTAGTTCTCTACTGGCCCTGGAATAACTTCACATTAGTTCACACCATCTTCTCAATGATACTCAAAACCGACTAACCCATTTCTTTTACATCTACTTTTATCTGGATACTGGCCCACGTTTTTATTCGCGAGAATGGACTCGCCGACATAGCAGCTCTGGTACTATCACCGCTGTGCCTGTTCCATACATGGACTATCGTCATGTATTCAAGGTCGGCTCTGTGTTAGCTAGCAGTCGACTTGGAGTGAGCAACGCGAAAACAAGCTTTTCCAAATAAAACCCTATATTGGACTTTGGCCGTCTTCTTTCCGTAAGGATCGGAAAGAGGAAGTTGTCCTAACTAGAATACGCATTGGTCAGTTTTTTGACTCATCGTTTTCTGTTATCTGGAACTGATGCACCAATGTGTTGTCTGTGTAACACTCAGGTCACAATAAGCCACATTTTTCTTTCTTGCTGTCGTTACGACTCTCAACGACATCATTTTAAATGTTCTGTCTCTGAGTAAATATTAACATGAAAAACTACATTAAAAACAGTAAAAGCAAACTTGTTATGAAAAATGGTTGATATAAACAAACGAACTACAACAACGAAACGAAAACACTGTGTGTGTGTGTGTGTGTGTGTGTTAAGGGGTAGTTTTAAGTGTACTATAAACAACCTACACACGTCAATAATTGTAATAAATATTTTTGATATAGTATTTAAACTTAGTCTCTCAATTTAATAAACGAACCTTTTATTTCAATTCAGAAGAAAAATTTGTTCCATAAGCCCAGAACCGAGTTGTCTTTTAACCATTGGTTATGGATAAATTAACTCTTTTTGTACATGTGTAAAGGTTAATTACCTGCAACTAAAGCAGTTCAACAAATTTCCATAATTTACTTCATTTCACTTCTAATCCAATATTAATTCGTTATTCTGTTGGTATAATATAGGTTTCTCTACATGTTAAGCTAGCTATACTACCAATGAAAAACCAAAATGCTGTGAGAATTCTATATTAAACTAACCTTTACGCTTGATATTGAAAAAAATTATTACAAATTATGAAATGTCGATACGTCGTACATTTATAGTTTTTTTTGTTTTTTTTCGATACCTAGCCATGCCGTTTCAACTTGCATGGTTTTCGCATTTAGCACACAACGGACTACCTGCAAATAGCCGAACTTATTGTGTGTTTTTCTTATGGTAAAGCCACATCGGACTATCTGCTGAGCCCACCGAGGGAATCGAATCCCTAATTTTAGCGTTGTAAATCCGTGGACATGCGGCTGTACAAGCGGGGGAGCGCTTAATTAGTTAATAACGACCACCGCCAACTCTTGAGCCACCTCTGTCTGAACGAATAGCTCATGCATAGTCCCAATGTGTGGATCGCATTTTTCCGACAACGTGAAGACGTGTAGCAAACCATTGGATTTACAGGCGAACACGTCAGCCAGTAGGCCACGCCTAGCGAACTAACTTTACCGAGACAGATATCGTAAAACGGGGTAATAAACACTCACTTGACGAACTAGTCTTAGCAAAAGATAGTAGTATGCATCATTGCATAACCTCTTCCAGATCATGCGCGTACAAGTAGGACATCTGACCGGGAAGCGAGCCATGACAAGTTCCAGATGCACGGAAGACATAAGATCTAAAGGATTTAGTTAGCACGAATGTTCATATAACGAGCAATTTCAACGACGTAATCACCACGTGTTTCTTAGTTTTCATAATTTATCGAATGATTTACTAGTTACTTTATTTTTTGTCTACTACTACCCTCAATGCAAGGAGAAAATGGTTAATTTCATATAGTAGCTATACATGTTTGAAATGTAAAGAAATTTTTTGTTTAAAGATCACGTTGTCTGGAATATATTTGTCGAAGCCCTATTGCCTCAGGCACATGTAGGTTGGACAAAGTTCACGTCTTTATTATATTCATAAACATCAGTTATCGTAATATTTTTTTTCAAATAAATGTAATCGCATCTATTAAATGTAAACCACTAATCATTCTGGACATAATGTTTTTAGGCCCAGTACAAACTCGTTTATTTCTTAACCTTTCTTCGTTTAATCTTACCCCAATGACAAAAGGCTAAAACGTATCTAGGTTTTATGTTTAGTTGTTTTCATATTCGCATTATTGAATTTAACCCATTCTATAACATGCTGCCTAAAACAATCCCATACTTTGATGTTTGCCTATTATTGAAACAAAAATAACATTATATTGTATCTATGCAGTACAACTTCGTAGGGAGGATTTTAGGACCCAAAGGACTAACAACAAAGATGCTGGAACAGGAAACAGGGTGTCGAATTATGGTGCGAGGCAAGGGTTCCATGAGAGACAAAAAGAAGGTATTTTTTCCCCCCTTTCTTCCTATTCCTTCCATACATAGAATATATTTCAGTTATCAAATGGAGTAATATGTAGTTGGTGGTAACATTTTAAAATGCTAAGAAACTTAAAGCAACTGGCTCGTCTTAATGTTTAAACAATGGTAGTGCTACTTATTGGACAATTTTGCGCATTGCCTTCGTTATTTTTATATGGTTATAGCTTTCTTGCTATTATGTTCTCTAAGAGTACGATGTTTTCCACATCAAATTTACTTTGCACAGGTAATTTTTAAATTAATTTTAATATTTATAATAAAAATAACAAATCGTGGAATTACGTTATTAAATATAATTACAAAAATTTACAGATTTATATCCAGACGAATTTCATAAGATTCGTATAACATCAAAAAATATATCTGTGGAAAACTCGTTGTTTCACAATCTCAGGCCGGTAAATTATTTTCTATGCTGTGTCAGTTCTTTAGAGATACAGTTTAGACTTGTTAGGCAGTATCTTAAGATAATTTATTGCACATATTTTGATTTTATATGCTAAACATCCCACATACCATACGAAAATGGGAAGACTTATCTCGTGTTTCATGCATTGCGCGCGAAGACTAAAAGGCGACGCTTCGCTGTCTATTTATGGATATCCCTGTTGCCTTCTAACAGAGGCCTCCAGCTTCCCTATCTTCCGGAAAAATAGTGTCAGTTTGCGCATAAGTTGGTATATTTCAAGAAAAGTTTTCGTTTTGTGAGCTATTACTTCAAACACTTCGTTCTAGTCTATGTAATGTCTATGAGTTAACATTTGTAACAACATAAACTAAATTTCTATATTGTTTCTATAACTCGTGCAAGTTTTATAGTTTCGACATGAACTCGTAATTGCATTCGTAGTTTCACTGCTTTTGTGCATAGTTTACAATTAATGCCCTGTCGTTATATTGTGAATATCCTGTTTTCCATGTTAAAATGGCAATAAGTCTTTGAGGCATTTTCTTTTTACTTGTAAACTTATTTAAATATTTGCCTGCCGTTTTTAACAAAATGACAAAACTATCTTCTAACCAAGCTAATAACTAAATATTCGTTAGGCCGTTATATTTCGTACATCCATTGTCTTGCTGAACCATAATAATAAGAAACGTTTAATGATTATTTAGCGTGTTTTTAAATTGAAAAACATTATTTTTATTTAGTTTTTCATAACAAGGAACTTATTAATTCGTATCATTAGTTGTATGTGTTTTTCAAGACAATGGTAATAATGTACTTTAAAATTTCTATTTCTGCTTCAGGAAGTGACGTAAGTATGGTGTTTCTGTACTTGTATTATGGTTTTGCTTTCATTACATAATATATGTTAAGGTGTTTTACTTTTTCCATCAGCATTGTATTTATGACGTACATTTTCCGTAAATTCAAACAACGTTTGGTAAATAAAGTACTCGAATTTATATCTTTTAAACTCTTAAAATCTGAATTTATGATAAAATAACATCATATCCCTTCTAAGTAATGAGCTATCCTTGTCATCAATTTGCACTAAATATAGATCTTATATCAAGTTTCTTGCCCACTTAATGTATGAAAGAATAGTTTTTAGTTTATTTACTTGTTACAAGTGTTTTTAGTTCAAGTTTCAAATTTTACAATGAGGAATATTTTTAAAACAGGTACGATGTTCCGTTAACTGGTGGAGTGTATTCCTAAGCACTAGTTTTAACAGTAAACATTTTGGTACTAAACAGAGACAGAGAATCGGTGTTAAAGGATCAACTCAGACAATATCGCGTGATGCATAGTGGTTAAACAAAATTCAAAATCCAATTTTAAGATTGCTTCAAAGGCTCCGGTCCCCAGGTAGCCTGGTAAACCAATCTAGAAATTTAGTTTGTTACGTGTTATAATTTAATTCGGACGAATCTCCAATTTATTATGTTACGTATATTACGTATTATTATTTCAAATAACCGGAAATTTTGATTTGATTTTAGCAGTTAAATGTTAATATATATCACATTTATGATGTATGCCAACAAGATTAATACACGCAATTTCGTTTAACATAAATGTATTTTAATATACAAACAAAAAAACAATACAATTTACAATAACTGTTATTACTAATAGTTGTTACAAATTATGGTTTATATACAAGAGTTTTAGAAACTTAGACAATATTGAGTCGTATATGCTGTCTAGAACTTAATATTTTATCGACGATCCAAGTTCACGACGAGCAAATTGAGTTTATTGTCTCGCCTCGTTCAAGCTACCTAGCTTGTTTGGCTTTGCACCGGTTACAAGCATCTCTTCTTACTGAAGATGCTTAATGTCTTCGTAAAAATGATAATATCCATAGTAGTTCGCTGAAGTTGAACGATTTGTAATGCTTGGAATCTATAAACGTTCCTGGCCCATTTATGTAGTTTTCCGATTAATAAACGTTAATCACAATTATTGCTTCCGAGGCCTTATAGTACAATGACTGTAGCTGACTAATAATATTTTTCTACTACTGTCTCTCGGCTAGTGGTTTTTATACGACTCGCGCGAGTTTCTCGAAATTTCAACAATGTTCGAACACGCCAGCATTGTCGTAAAACAAATTGTTGATTCTTGCTCTCAAGGACCTTCTAGAAAGTTAGCGAGACTTGCGCAATACACATCCATCAATATAAGCCACGCGCATCAAACCGAAACAAACTTAGGGATCAAAATAAATGCGTAACGGTAAATCCGTTACAAGTTTGGCTAAGTCTTCGTAATCGTTAAAACGTGTACTTGAAAATGATCGCATCGGTGGTCGAAACGTAAAGCGTGTTTAAAAAAAACAAAACATTTCTATACTGTAAAAACTGACTTAAAATAGTATGTGAAAGAAGTCGTAAATATATTTACTTTTATTAGGAATGTCAAGTTAATTACCATAAATTATAAGTACAACTAAAACTGACTGAAGCTTTTTATATATATTTAATTATTTTTTCGGTTTAAGCCACTTTTCATGGTAACTTTTATAGCAGACAGTACGCTGTCATTAACTACTGGCTAATCGTAGCAGTAAAAATAACACTATGTAACAACATTTTTACTTGTTCCTGGGCAGAAAGTGTTATTTCCCAATTGCTTATGCTTAATGTAAACGGAAAAGACCTTTTTTCTCTTCAAACTTTGTTTTTGTGACCTGGGAGCGTATAACGAAAACATGGTGGGAGACTATATTTGGGGCTATTACGTGAAAGGGATTTATATCACAGTTGCAAATTTCGAAAAACTACTCACTTCTAAACATTTTTGTATAACTTTAGTATAAATACACGTAAATCTTGATTCACATGCTTTATTCAAACCTTGGGTAAATGAAAATGTTAAAACTTATTTGTTTTTATATAGAAAATAGATTGATTTCTAAATTTTAATTATCCGGGTCATAAGAGCAAAGTTTGAAAGGAATAATGGCCATTTTCTGTACTTTTACAACATAAGCAATTAAGAAAACACATACTATCCTGGAACAAAATTTTGTTACATAGTGTAATAGTCCATTTCAAGGGTAACGTTTCAAAACTTAACTACATAACTGCATTGCACTCCCGCAAGCACAATTTTGTTGTTTACAAAGTAGGGTTGGTTTCATTCGTTTTGAATTTCGCGCAAAGCTACACGAGGGCTATCTGCGCTACCCATTCCTAATTTAGCAGTATAAGACTAGAGAGAAAGCAGCTAGTCATCACCCACCGCCAACTCTTGGGCTACTCTTTTACCAACGAATGATGGAATTCATCGTTACGTTATAACGCTCATGGCTGAAATGGCGAGCATGTTTAGTATGATGGGGATACGAACCCGCGATCCTTGGAATACGAGTCGCATAAAGTAGGGTATAAACGACAATAATGCTTAAATGAAAATTCAAGTTCAAGTCGCTTATTTGTAATTTTAAGATTTTGTGATTGAAAACAAAATTTAATGGTTTAAATACTGAAACACAAACGGCCCAGCCATTCAGGCAAATTTTTAGTTTTCATTTGGGCAAAATTAGAAGCAGAAAATATGGTGATTCGGACAATTTTTACCTTCATTCGGGAAAAACTGGTAGCATAAATTTTGTATTTATAACTCCGTTCCGTCAAAAGGTATTGTGCAAAAATCTTAGTACAAGAGAATATATTTTCATTCTTCCATACTCCTACATAATGTGAAGTTCAACACCATGGTAATGCTTCACTAATACCTGTTGACAGTTGAATAAGCCAGGGTGTGAATACTTGAGAATTCCCATATACATCTACGAAGGGCTTGTCATAAGGGTTTTGCTTGAATGAACATACTGACCAAATCTTGGGTCTGAAATAACTGTCATGGTACCCCATGTTTTGTTTTAACTTTCTAGAAAGAAACTAACATATGGTACGAGTATATGCTAGAAAAAATCAATTTAATAACAATACACAAAAACCTTGATAACAAAAAAAAGTTTAACACTAAATTGAGTTTTGTCATCTTAAGGTTAAGTCATAAATTGTCAGTGGGGCAGGGAGTTGATAAAAAACAAACAAACAAACTTGGTGATACTGATTGGATTCTGACAAACTGCTGCAAACTTAATACTCCCGAATCACTGTCAGGTACACCTTAAATCGTGAGACTGTAACAGGTAAATCTCAGACATGAGATAAACAGATATGTACCAAGTGTTAGAAAAGTGTCCAGATCTACAGTATCAAGAAAACTCAGCGAGAATGGAATACTTGGTCGTGTAACAGTTAAAAAGGAAAAGAAAACTTCTATCTCCAAATGTTATCAAGAGATTGAAATTAGTTAAAAGTACAAAAACTGGACTGTCGTTGACTGGGAAAAGGGTGTTATGGACGGATGAGTCCGAGTTTGAAATATTTGGTTCAAGGCACTTACGGCAGAAGAAAGATGTTTATCTAAGTGTATACCATCTACCATGGAGGAGGAACTGTGATGGTTTGAGGATGCTTTTCTTCTGAAAAATATAAGGAATAATGGACCAGTGCAAGTACTATTATCCGTCATGATATACCTAGTAGTTTGTGTATTATTAGTAAATGATTCTCTTATCAAGAAGATAATGACTCGAACACTCATCCAACTTGTGTAGATATTACTTAGTTAAGAAATAAGCTGTTAAAATCATTCTACTTACTGCAGTTATTAAAGCAAAATGGGGGACACAAAATATTAACTGTATGCTGAACTCGAGCACTTCCACTGACTTTCTGTTGTACTAAATGCGAAAATTCATAATTGTTTCATCTGCGATTTACCTCCCATTGTTCTTTTAACATTATTCAAAAATCTAATTTTTGACTTTGTTCTAACACTTTTGTACAGTATTGTTAAAAAAAAACGCAACAATTTTGGTATTATTCAAATAACTTTATTATGTAAGCTTCATAGTTCAATAATTCGAACGTAATCGCAAATTATTTAAAGCTTCAAAATCATGACTGTAAATACCAAATACATTATCAGTGTACTGGAACCAAATGACTAACAATTCTATGAAGTTATTTCAACTGAAAAAGATCTTACTGTTCGAAATATACATATTCCATACAGTAAATACTGTACAGTTCCGTTTTCTCACAGCTGATAGTCAATGTGGACGCAAATATAAGAAAACTTTCAGTTTATGAAGAAAAGTTTCCTAAATGCAAAGTAGTGCCATTATTATTATTATTATCCTATGAAAACTAGTCATAATTATCGAAAGTTAATGTTTAAATATGCTTTAGCATGAACTAAATGGTTTATACAATATTTATATTTAAGAGTAATTACTTGTGTATAAATATTTATTACTTGCTATTATCTAAAATCTATTTAGGTTTTGTTTTACAGAAATACAAAATGTTTTTACTGAATAAACCAAAAGTTTTTTTACTTAGTAATTGTTTATTCAGGAAGAACAGTACAAGGGAAAACCTAACTATGAACATCTGAATGAAGAACTTCATGTTCTTATTCAAGTTGACGATAGCCAAAATCGGGCCAATTTAAAGATGGATCGTGCAGTAAGAGAAGTAAAAAGACTGATGGTTCCAGTGGTAAATATGCTATTTTATGAATGTCTCGTGTCTAACGAATAAACTTTCAGTGTTGGAACAGTAGTTCGATAATAAAATTTAATATTGTAGATATCCATTCTTGTGTGTTTTTTTTAATACTATAAAGCAAATGAAACCCTCTTGAAATTAGCAAGCAAAATCAACGCCTCATAAAAATAAAATTATTCTTAACATAACAGACCCTCATCAGCCTTGTACTAATAAAATCCTCCTGATAATAACGAGCGAAAACTCAAACGTTAGACAGTGAAATAAATTGCATAATAATACGTCACGTTCTCTCGTATGTTTAGCGTAACATTTTTACGCTGTTGTTGAATTTAGAAAAACTTACTCGTACAATAATTTTTGTTTAATCTTTTAAATTAGACTGATGGTGAAGACGAACTAAAAAAAAGACAGCTCATGGAGTTAGCCATAATCAGGGGTACATACAGAGACAGCGGAACAAAAACTTCAAGTACGTGGATTTTCCAATCTGTAACATTATCAGTAAATGTTATTGTGTTGCTTCGTAGTGAAAATTTATTTTTTAACAACTGCATATTTAATACGAATATAAATATATTCGAACATCTAGAATTTTTAAAATCATGTTTCAGATTTCTTTACTGAAATACACAATAATCCAATTAAACCATGATGGTTTTCATGCAATATTATGATGAATTGTTTATATTTCCTTTTCAAATTTATTCTTACAAGCCTTTATAAATAATACTCGAATATAAAACACATACACTCAGTTTCTTTGTCTTGAAAGTATACTAGCACCTTACTATATAAATGTGCATGCACTTCATTTCAACACGTATAAATATAATTATATAGACATTATGGACAACGATACATTAAACACTTAAGTCTTAAAAACCTAAGGTTATGTCGTAGAATAACATTACGTATATTTACTGACAGTATTAAGTTTAAAGTTTAGACTTAGCTAAACTTAAAGTAAATTATCACAATAACTTGTGTACGCTTTTTACGTGTTTATCGCACATAAACCATGATTAATAAAGGCTCATCTAAAATTAGGCCTGAGGTCCGATATGGCCAGGTGGGTTAAAGCGTTCGACTCGTAATCTGAGGGTTGTGGGTTCAAATCCCCGTTGCACCAAACATGCTTGCCCTTTCAGCCGTGAGGGCGTTATATTGTTAAGGTCAGTCTAACTATTCGTTGGTAAAAGAATAGCCCAAGAGTTGGCAGTGGGTGGTGATGACTAGTTGCCTTCCTTCTAGTCTCACACTGCTAAATTAGGGACGGCTAGCATAAATAGCCCTTGTGTAGCTTTGCTCGAAATTCCAAAACAAAGTTAGGCCTAAGACAAGTACTTGTATATTTCGGTGTATATGATTAGAATTATTTTGTTTTATTCTATAAATCCCATATTTAAAGTACTGTTGCAATAAATACACTAAATTAGCCACGAATGTTTTGAATGTTTTGCGCGTCTTTAACAATGCAAGATATCGGCTACGTATGTTTGACCTCTCATCTATGCTTTTTGTGTAGCTGACACTGACAAATACTCAAGTCTGATAGGAATACGTAAAAGAAGTAAATAAAGCAGTAGCTTCCTGGTCACTGGATTTATTGATGTTTGTTAATTACAAGAAGTATAACTAGTTTTAAGATTACGTCAACTGTCATGTTTATGAGTTTTAGTTTTGGTGTGCAATGGAAAAGTAATTTTTCTTAAGATTCCGAAATGTACTAGTATCACATTTTAGTTATATAGCAATATATAAAGTTTATTTTATTTATGTTTGTCTTTCTTTTTTCTTTCTTTAAAAAGGCAACAAACTCGGTTTGTATCATTATCTAGAATCTGAAGCTCTGCCTGTCTTGGCGCCACCTCTGACTTTGAGTCCTCATCTGCGGACAGCTGCACCTATAGGAGCACCTCTGATCCTCTCGCATCGACTTCCATTGCCCACAAGCGCAGCTCTAATCAACGGCAGTATCCCACCACCATTGATCAACCCTCAAGAGGCGGGCTTAGTTTATAATTATACTCCCTACACGGACTATCAATACACAACCCTCACCTCTCCACCACTTACAGAGTACCATACACCTGTTGCGGGTGGGTTATTTGGGCGATAAGGTGTACCCTCTGTAGCTTCAATTTGTTATTGTTTGAGTTTGCTAGATCACTGACAAAGTAGCCTAAACATCGATGGCACACATGGAGTCTTTGGGCCAGGGTTGAGATTAAATTGATCTTGTTAACACACAACAACAAGAGGTTTCACAGAGATTGTTTTTTAGGGTTAGTAAAGGTTTCCATAAGCAATCATTGGTGCAAGCAAGTTTTCAGTCTCTGTAGGCTGAAATTTAATCCTTTGGTGCATACAAAATTGTCTAAACTTCAATTTCACGTTTTGTAGCCTTTTTTTGTACTCTCTCGATGAAGTCTCGTAATATAACAAATAATACTAAGAGTATAAGCAAAATTGATATTCGTACAAATTATTGTATAAATATTCAGTTCATAGAACATAAATTTCACTATCTTCTTGCCACCTCTTAGGGAAATTTGATGTTCTAATTTAAGTCTAAAAACTTGTATTATATTGGATTAGCAAAATAGATGCGTAACCTATCGGCCTGTATGAACTGGGCTTTAGCGTCTTTTCTTGAATGTATGTAGAGTTGGTTACAGTAAGTTTACTCAACATCTGGCTAACTCCCTAACTCCATGTCCTGTCTCATTATCACATTCACTTTTCACTACACTTATATATAAGTGCATTATAAAAAGGGCATTGAAGATTTCTTTTATTATTATTTTGTTTGTTTTCATGGTTATGGTTTGGCAGGGACTTTTGTGACTAGTGAGTGTACAATCACAAGTCATTTACGTTTCTTCTGTGTTCAAACATGAGGTTTGTTTATGTGACTTGTACATTTAGCAGACTGTGAATATAAATATTTATGATAATTATGTTGGGTTGTGGGACCAAGAGTTTTGTAAATGAGGCTTTATATATATATATAAATGTATCTATATATATATAAATGTATGTATGTGTAGTTGTTTTATGTTTTCAAAAGTGAATAATGACTGAATTCTTATGAAAATTGCAAACCTGAAAGTTCAGAGATTCTTGTTAATAAAGGATTAGGAGCTGTGCATTTAAAAAAAAGAGGTAATTACTCTGAGATAAACTAAATGTTGAAATAGATAACTAGAAAGAACAAAGTAAAATTTTCCGAAATTATCAGAAAACTTGTACACTTAGCTTGAGTTGAGAAAAACATCAAATCCAAATTGATTTTGTTTAAAATCTTCAAAATTATTGAATGATTTGATTTCTTTTTAATTTATTTCTTGTTTGGTTTAGTTAAGAATTGCAGTATATGTAAAGTATATATTAATTATCATAACACTTGTAACTAATTTATAATTAAGGTTTCTATCATTTGAGATATTGTATTTCACTCAGTTAAATGTTATACAAGCAACAACAGAACTGCTTCTCAGGATTATTGTATTTAAAAGATAGATAATATAAATGTTTGGTATAAGCTTAGCTTAAAACCAATTCAGATTTTTGGTACATAGGAGTTAAATGTTTCTGCTCAAATTTATTGTTAAAAAGAAGTTAAAAGGAATTTACTTTAACATTAACTTTCAGCAGAAATAAGTGATATTGTAAAAACGTTGTTTTTTGTTTTTTTATACAAGTAAGTGAAATTTTCAGCCAGTAATTGATAAATGCGTTTATGGGTAAGTATTTTGTTTATTAGTTCTATGTGAAAACATTGTTTGATATTCTTTATCTCTTTTGTTTTACAACGTTGAAACATTTTTGGAAATTGTCAAAGTTTCTGCATGTAATTTCTATTAACATTTTCCCAGTTTCTAAATGGGACTTGTTTTTCTGACATTTCCTCTATGATATATTTTTTCATAGTGTATTTTATATTGATTTTTCTGTTGATTATCTGAGAATAATAACATGTATAATTGCTGAAAACCATAAGGTGCTGAACATTCAGTCTTGCTGTAAGTCCCCCCTCACCAATCAGTTTCATTGTTGATGGATTTTGTCCTTTGTATTATGTATCGCATAATTAATCATCTTCATAAGATTTACTGTACTTAGTATTTAAAATATCAATTTAGATGATAATTGTTTTATTGTCATTTATTTCTCCTGAGGTTATCTTATTTTTGCACTGTTGATATGTTTATTTATCTTATGAACAATAGGTTTTGTTATTTATGAGTGGGACCATAAAACATTTAAAGTTTTAGAGTTGTAACAAGTTGTGAAATGGATTTGCACAAAAGTTTTGAATTAAAGAATCTGGGGATGTTAAACTTTTTTTTTTTTTTAGAAATATAGATTAAAATTTCAAATCTTGGAGTTCAGAAAGGTCAGTTTACTTATTTTTCCATTTTTGCTGCTTTTTACTAAATCTTATCCTCATGTTCAGTTGCTGATGCAACTGCTAAAGGGAAGAAACATTTTGGGGTAAGAGAACAGTAGAACAGGAATACTTTCCTAGAATATCACCAAGGTTGGTTGGTTGTACCAATTACCTGGACAATTTCTCTTCCAAGGTTTCTTGCTTTTTAGGGAAAAAAAACGTATTTAAAAAAAAAAGTTTAAGGACTTCTGATTTATGATTAACACACTTCTCATTTTAGATGGCCTAGATTACACTTTAAATTGAAAAATGACACTTTCAGGTTAACGCATACCTGAGAGTTAGTGATTAAAAGCTCAAACGATTTTTTTCAACTGTTAAAGATTATTTGTAAGTTGCATTTTTTTTATCTTCATAGTAGATTGTTTCTCGAACATGCACCTGAAATTAAAACACAGTAGAAAGTTTTTTATTACGAACAGAATTTTTACCCTAGGTCTTGCATACAAAGCAACGAGAAACAAGACTTCCATAGCTAATGTTCTCCATGTAAATACAGTTATAACAGATTGTCTTATGTTCCTCTTTGATCAAGTTCATGACAGAGGTGACAGAAGCTATTAAAGGGAAATAAGAATTATTGAATTATGTTTTAATTAGTTAAGACATTCTAATGTAATTCTATCTGCACTTAAGTATACTTTTCTAAAAACTGAAATATTGTTTATTTTTGAGTAACATTATGTACTTCAATTTCTTTTTCAAATTTCTGAATTCCTTTATTTCAGTTCCAGCCCAACTTTAATTCAAACCAGTTCTGTACTGATGCATAAAGATATTTCATAGATTATGAATTTCAAATTAGTTGTTACTTATAATAACCATTTTTGCTATATGAAGGTGTGGCATTTTCTGCTGTTACAAAAGATGTTACTTGTAGGTTCTGATATGCAGATGGTCTATGCAGTACAACATATTTTTAAGTAATACCACAAATATAAGACTTAATGTACAGTTGGTATAAATATATATTGCTCAGTAGTGGCCAAATATCTTGCTCAGTGTTTCTTTTCTATATGTGTTTTTGTTGTTACTGAACAAAATGCAAAGGATTTGATTTGTAAATTTTGTTAAGTGGTCATAACTTGCTAGTATGAAGTGTTTATATTACCCTTTGCATTTTGTCTGTTACATTGATGATTTTGTACATAAAGTATATCGATCTGTCTATTTAAATATATTATTACATATTGTGGTTTGTTCAAATAGCAAATAAATTTCCAAAGAAAGTTCTTGACAAGCAAACTGCTTTGCTGATTTTTATTATTATTGCGCATGCATGTTGTTTTAAATTTAAAACGTTTAGGATCTTTTAATCTTTTTTTTTTGGTCCTTTGACAGGTGAAGATCAATAATTTACTGTCATTTTACATTATAGGTTACAAAAACTGTTCTTTCAAAAGAAACTTTACAACGAATTTCTAGCTCAACTAATAAGTATAAAAACTATCGAACAATAATACACGGTTAAGCAAAAATATTTTCAAATTTCTTCTAAATATTACATGTTCTGATTTCTCGTGAAAAGACGTTTTAACAAGAGTAGGTGTTATTTATAATTACCACAGGCCTGCGAATTCATAAAAAAAAAAAAAAATGGTTCTAATAACGGATTTTCCGTAATATTTTCAAAACGAGACTCGAGCACTTTCGAATAGTTAATTATTATTCTTCAGGATAATAAAGGGTTATGTTTATTATTTAGCTACGCAGATTTCGAAAATAATTATCTTTTCTATTACGTAAGGATTTTTTTCAAATTGGGAAGAGAACTTGCATCAATCAAAACATCGTTAACCAAACGAGTATTTCTTTTATTTGTTAACAACAGTACAAACAAACTGAAGAAAAGACAACATTGATGTCAAATGAATATGCAGTCTCGTTCATACCGATTTTTTGTGTATGAAATCTACGTATTTAGCCTCAAAAATAAGTGTTGTGGTCTTTCTTTATGTATTGTATCTGGATCATCACGTTTCATTAATCAGCAATAGTCAGCCATCATGCTGATGTTCTCTTTCCCTGTACTTCCTCTCCATTTCTCTGTCTTGATGAAACATTTCCCCTTGTTTTTTTTGCAGACGATACTGATATCTTCAGGGAAATAGTCAGTATGAGAATGTAAGAAATGAACTTTCAACCTCATTACATTTCAACTCTGAATTTATCGAGCATGTTATTTTTGTAATTTGGTTCCTTGTTTTCTAACAACAACACTTTTAAAGATAATTCACGCTTTTTTCTGTGTGAAATTTGTTATTCACCAGACTTTCAGGTTGAAAACAATCCTTATTTTTATTGACATTACATTCTGAATCATATGAAACTGTATCAATAGTGTCCGGTGGAATTAGGTACAAGCACCTCAGGTCCATGAGCAACAGGTCTTATAGCAGATTGAAGGTTAGGATAACAAATTTCCTTTTTATTTCAAGTGTTGTAGCGTTGCATGTTACAAGAGCAAAACTATTAATCACTGCTATAATTTCTAGGCTTACAACAGAATTCCAAAAGACAGACTTTTTCGTTCCTTTAACTCATTGTTCCAATTCCTCGACACAAATTGTGCAGACTTTGAACGAAACCCGTGATTTGTCTTGGTCCCAGGTTTTATTCCAAAATACGCGCGATGCGTTGTTTTTTGACGAATTCTTTAATGTTTTGCCTTTTTGTTTCTTTACGACAAATTTACCACAAATGTTTGTCATCTACACAATCTCGTAGCCATAGCGACGAATAAATAATTCGAAAATAAAAAAGTGTCAAAGTACACATACAAATAAATGCTATTCATAAATGACACGCATTGCAGCGTGTTAACCATTCATATGCTCGTAGTTCAAGAACGATCGGTGAGATTCGCATCGCGTTTTCTATCAGGTCATCCCATAAGTAATGTCCGAAAATTTAATACAGAAGGTACCTCATCATTTCTGTTTTTATAGAAGGATTTAATGACTAAAATATGTAGTAGGACGTGTATAAAAATGTTCAGACAAATAAACTAACTCAACTACACATTTTTAGATCATTAATCAAATAAACCCTTATGAAGATGGATATATCTAAGGAGCACATTATAATGCTTTACGAGTTTAAAAAAGGCAATAGTGCAGCAGAAACTACATGAAACATTCAAGGTGTTTATGATGAGGAGTCTTTCAATGAAATAAAATTTTGAAGGTGGTTTCAGAAGTTCAGATCAGGTGACTACAGCTTAAGTGATGCGCCATGTTCAGGTCATCCTGTTGAGTTTAATGATGACTTGCTGCTGTAACAGTTGAAGAACAAGCACAAAAACTTCATTAAACCCGTTCAACAGTTCACCGTTATCTGCAATAGCTTGGAAAAAGGTGTCAAAACTTGGAAAATGGAGGACCCCCCATGATTTGACAGAAACCAATCTTAGAGCAAGGGTGGACATTTGCACTTCTCTGGACTCTCATGATCGTAACTCGTCTTAAGTGGACAGGTTAGTAACTGGAGATGAAAAATTACTATATTATAAAAATGTTAAGTGCCGCAGGCAATGGCTCAGTCTATGGAAACTGGCTAAAGCACAGGTAATAATGGACCTCCACCCTAGGGAAGTCTTGTTAAGCGTTTGGTGGGATATTGTTGGTCTGATCCACTTTGAGTTGCTGCCAATTAATGTAATAACTTCTATTGTCAACAGTTAGAGCACTTGAATGTTGCACCGAGAGAAAAGAGACCTGAGTTGATCAATTGTAAAGGTATTGTTACACCAGGATAACGCACTGCCCCATACAGTTAGGATCACATCTGTAAAGATTGAAGAGCTAGACTGGGAAAAACTTCAACATTCTCCTTATTGTCCAAACCTTGCCCCATCTTATCTATTCCGAAGTTTGCAGAGCTATCTTGATGGAAAAGAGCTTGCGACACATGATGTCAAAACTGCCCCTCTACATTCTTTTCCTCCAAACTCCAAGAATTTTATAGAAGTGGCATTCAGAAGTTTGTGAATCATTGGCAGGAAGTAATTTATAATAATGGAGCATACATTATTGATTAAATAACATTAAAAGCGTCTGAAATCCTTTCTCTTTTTCTGAACCTAAAATCGGACATTACTTAAGGGATGACCTGATATAACCAGTGGTTATCAATATTTCAAGCATAACAAAATGTGACCAAATTTCAATGAAAACTATTAACTTGTGTAAACGTTCATATTGCATTTTTGTGAAAAATCTGTACGTAAAGAAGAAAAATTGATATTTTCGGATTTATCATACAAGAATTACTCTGGAACATGTGATGGTTTTATTGTCTTGAAATTTTTACAAGTCTGTACTATCGATCAATAAAATGTCTGTATTGCTTTCAAAGTGAGTTCTTTTGGACTTCGGTTTTATTCACATACAGAAGGGGCTACAAATTTGATACATTAATTTTTTATACTAGACTTCTTGTTACTATTTCTATACTATTACTGATATCTCTTGTCCTCTGATCAATAAAAATGAGATTATACGTTTTCTTTACTAACCCCATCGATAGCGTTATATGAAAAGAAACTTTACTTATGTTAAGTTCAATGATACAACTAACCTTTCTTTTTCTTCTCTGGTCATTTTTTAACATAGGCCTATAGCTTCAACTCACCACCAGCGTTGAGATTAACCTAGGCTCTCTGTATAAAGTTAACCAGAAATATCAGCCAGTAGTTTAAATAAACGAAGTGTGTAGCCCTCCAGTTCGTTTTGGCTATCCAGAGACAGCTTCTTAAGTTTGCTAGTTCTGAACTCTTGACAATTATATTGGTAACTTCTTTTTCTTTGTGTTTTTAACACACTAATAGGACACTTTTTCTTTTACAATGATTATACTTCATTTCCTTTTTTCTGTTTATTCTTAATATTTTTCTCGCTAATTTAATTATTAATTTGGTAGAGTTCACTTATTTATAAACAATCTGATTTGTTCAGATTCTTTTGTAAATATTTAAAAGTGAAGTGTTGATTTTAGTTTGGAGTTAAACAATGTATTTCTGTTAAAGATCGTGATTGTAATACTGGACAAAATTATAAAATTTTGTATATAGCTGCGAGTCATGGCTTATCAACTTCATAGAAACTGTGCACATTAACCACAAGTAAAAATGTTCACAGTAGTGATAACTCGTGACAGCATATAATATTTTAATAATATTCATCTGGCTCAGTTTTTGCTTGTGTATTTATCCAGAAAATAAAATTTTGATAACTTCAATTCTTATACGTGAATACACAGGTTGTAATATTCAAGTAAGGAATAACAACTGGAAACGCTTGTATGTAATTTAATATAGTAGTTTGCTCAATTCAACTTTTTATAGTTTCTTCATTAAAACAGCTAAGATTATATAGTCGACTCATTCTTATATAACACTTTTAGTAAAAGGGGAAAGTATGAAAATAGTTTCTGCAGTAAAGTTTATTTTTTTAATAAACGTGTAAAAATAGGCCTTAGTTTACTTGTAGTGTTAGGATGTACATCATTCAATAACGAAGAAACCCCTTACTCAAGGTTTCCTTTATGTATCCGTTTCTAATTTTACTAAGCAAAATTCATATGACCCGATCTGTAAACTTGGAACTTGGTTATATGATGTTTTAATGTTACCTCTTTATAATTTTGCACACAGCGGTATACCTACCTGTTTTAAGTCTAAAATTTTAATTTAATAAACCTCAATAAAGACAAACAGTATAATTTGAAAACCATAAGCTACTAAGTACTTAACACTTATCTATTGTTTTAACTGTGTCGTTTAGTACAACATAAAGTTGTGCACTAAACGAGGTACACGATAAAGTTCGTTTTGGCCTGGATTTTTGATCTTGCAGTCGAATACAAATACCTTACTCAAAAGGGTTACAGAGAATAGTTTGTTTGCTTTGAATTTCGTGCAAAGCGTGTGTTTTCTTATAACAAAGCCACATTGGGCTCTCTGCTGAGTCCACCGAGGGGAACCAAACCCTGATTTTAGCGTTGTAAATTTGAAGACTCACCACTGTACCAGCGTGGGACTCGCACAAAGCTGCACGAGGGTTATTTACGCTAGCCGTCCCTAATTTAGCAGTATAAGAATAGAGAGAAGGTAGCTACTCATCACCACCCACCGCCAACGCTTGGGCTACTCTTTCACTAATGAATAGTGGGATTGACCGTCACATTATAACGCCGCCACGGCTGAAAGGGCGGACATGTTTGGTGCGTCGGGGATTCGAACCCGGGAATCTCAGATTACGAGTCGAACACCTTCATCACCTGGCCATGTCAGGCCTAACACAGAAGAGTCTTCTGTCTACAGATGATGAGTTTTCAAAGCACAAGAAAAAGTTGAATGTACTATGCAGTAAAGCCAATATTTCAAGCACTTCAAGTTTATGGTTGGCAAAATTATAAAGGTTAGTATCCTACACCATACTGATGAAAAAAGCTTCATGCACGTTCACCATTGTGGCCAGGATGACATCTAGTTAAAGTTAAAGGTAAAGTAGTCCCTATCCAAGTGTATTCTTTAAAAAATTTGGAAAACATTATTTTTTGAAGATAATATTAGAGTATAATCGTATCCGGGTAATAGGAGCATCTCTGAAATATGGAATGATGCCTTTATAAAATCTTTATCCAAAGACTTAAAATGTTACACTCGTCTTAATGTCCATCTAATAATTATTCTACAAAATATTATTGACAAGAACCCAGAAGAGACTGTACCTAGAAGGATTTACTATCGAACTGAACCAATGCTACTCTCAACACTATGTGACAAACATGATGGGAGATACACTTAATCAGCATTGCTTAGTTCATAGTTGATAGATGGAAAAGTTATGAATATCAAAACATTTTAGCAGTATCTGAAAGATACAGTAGAGCCCAGCTGTCCATTATTGCTGCCAAAATAAATGCTTCGAATAGGCATCTCTATAACTCATGTAAGATGGATCATAGCTGCACAACCTACCAGAAGATACGTTTTAAATATGGATCACTTTTCATAGTGGTCTACCTGAAGGATCACCAGTCTTGCCAGTTCCCTTAATCATGTACACCATGCAGTTAGTCCACTTTGACAGTTAAATTAAATGCTATATGCTAATTTTTTCTGATGATAGCCTGGTGTATAGAAAGGGCTATATTACAGCTTAAATTGAAAACAAGAAAAGAATTATCCCTTAGTGGAATAGCCAAAGGGTGCATTGACACAGGGATGTTCTCAATTCTACCAAAGCCACAGCTACGTTTTGCATACTAAACAATAGCCTTGCTGATTAGGACATACCATCACCATCCTTTTTAGACTCTTCTATCCCTTAGATAGAAGCAATAAAGTACCTAGGAGTAACCTTTGACAGACAACTGCACAAGCCACATTAACGCTGCGGTAACCAGAGTTATCAAATGAATGAGTGCACTGAAAATTGCATTATGAAATAAAGTTAAAGATCATAATCTGATTTTGCTGTATTATTCTTGTCCAGTCAATTCTACATTATACGTTACTGATTATCACTGTGAGTGCCATAAAGGTAAATAATACTGAAAAAAATACAACCATTTGCTTAAACTTGGTCAAGCGATGTACATCATTTATCCTCATCACCTCATAGGCCTCAACGACATTACAGAATACCAAAACTGCTTGGAAGCAAAATGTTCACAAAACAAGTAAGGGATTGCCTAAAACAACATTTTAAAAGACAGTTATTGGTGGGCAGGTATCTCAAACCTCAGCTGAGATAATTCATACCCTCTGGTGGAACAAAACATATAATATCTCATACATCTATAGAATAAAGAAAATGTAGAACAACAAGGATAAAATGCCCATTATCATCTGTTTAAAAACCATGGTAAAAAGTCGCTTGTCATCATAGTTATAAATGATTACTGCACTGTAGATACCAAGAGAAGTACTTGAGTATTCATTATCTGATGGAGTGAAACATTCTTCATGATGTTGATGGAGCATTAAAAGCTTCTCAACAGAAGCATTGGGATGATAGTGGAATCCATTATGGAAACATTCCTAGGGCTCACTGAAAGTAATTAATCACAAGTACAGCACCATTAAAATAATATCTGACAGATTTAAAGGCTGTAATGTATAAAATCTGGAGTAATTGCATCTCATACGAATAGTAGAAAGCATGTCTAGTGCACAGTGAGACCATCGCTTTGTGTGTACCAGACCATGCAGTGATAGAGTCAAAATAGCAAGTTGAGAAGTTTACAAGAGAAGCACTTACGTCAATTTTGTCACAATGTTAACCTTCTCTGCACGAGTAAAACAAAAATGGCAAGGTAGACAATCTTCATTTACATTCAGAGAGAATTAGGCCGCTGGAGAACAAAGTAATGTATGATTTGCTAGTAAAATTAAAATACAGTGAATCGATAGGCCACTACTTCCATCAATGAGTGAACTTCTTTCTACCTCGTGCAAGGCAGCGACCTCCACATTGTAAATAACCTCAGAAGGGTATTTGATGTCAAGGTTTGATATCTTTATTTCTTAATGATGTAACTGTTATTCTTTGTAGATAAGTTTCCCAATCAATGATCCATGAGAACAATTTGGAGTTTCTGTTTCTACCATGCCTCGATCACAAGATGCAAAGTTATTAACAAATCCTTGTATGAATACTTAAATACTTGGTGGTGTAATAATTGACCTCCGTTTTGTCACTGAAGCTCAACTTATGGGTTTTTTACTTGTCGTGTAAGAAATAAATTCTGAAACTATTTGAAGTTAGTCTAACTTTACATACGTATTTCTACATAATGTTTATTCACAGTACGTCAACTATCCATATGTTATGCTACGTAAAGAAGCTTTAAACAGTGAGAGTGACTTCCAACTTTCCTTTTGATGGAACTTTATAGCCACTTGTAGTTTGTATAAATTCATCTTTTCTTGAAGAAATTTTCAACCTTTAGTTACCATATTGGGTCAAACAATGATAGCTGTAAAACCAGCACAATCAGTATGTTACTGCAAGGCTTCCCAAAAAATATTCACTGATTCTTTGACTGATTGTATAAATATAACGGACTCCATATTTCAATTGGGCCAGATAGAATATTTTAGTTGAATTTTGCCTATTATTTCTAAATTCATTTAATTTCTATTTTATAATGCCTCATTAGATTTTTTTCTCACAGAATTTGTTTGCAATTCTTGTTTTTATGTCCGTCTACAGTTAAAACAGTTAAAACGCCTTCTCTCCTTTCATTCTAACCACTTGATATCCAACCAATCATTTGAATTACTCTACATTTCCAACGGGAGTGAATATATTCACACAACTTTATCTGATGATCCAATAATTCCAATATGATTTTTTAGTTTATCATCAATTTTAAAGATATATACCTATCTGTTTTAGCCTAATTCGCATGCCAACATCCCTACGTCATCTATGAATTAAACACATGCCAAAAACCCATCACTTTCCATAGTGTCTTGATAACATGACTGAACAAAGCTTCCCACACTTTAAGCAAGTTCAGGTAAGATCATATACTTCCTCCCTACTCTGCTTATATACTTTGTTTCAGAAACTCGTTATTGATGTGAGACAACAAATATTTACTCTTCAAAAAAAGAAACGCAAAAGGGATATTTTTGTTATTTTAAAGAGAAATATATGTAATAACGTTACAAGCTCAGAGTATGTGATGTTACACGTGTTAAGGCACTGATTGTCAGACCAAAATGACAATAAAAATTGTGCACTTTGAAAACGGAAAAAAACATCGGATTTTTCGCCAAAACGCACTCGTGTCCATGTTCTGCAAGTGCAACATGTGCAAACTCCCTATAAAAGTGACGGGTTCTCGGTTTCCATAGCTCAGTGTTAAGCCACCGACACACAATACAGTTACGCCAAGACTGACTGAAGCACAACGCAACAACGCCATTGGTCACTTGGAAGCAGGCGAATCTCGATCAGATGTTGCCAGAGCTGTGAATGTCCACCCAAGCACTATCACAAGGCTATGGAATCGTCACCAACAACATGGATCAACTCGTGACCGTCCACGATCTGGTAGACCTCGTGTGATCACGCCCGAACAAGATTGCTACATCCGGTTACGTCACCTTCGGGATAGGACCACCACTGCGACGTCTACTGCCTCAACCATACCAAGGCTGCGTAGGATTTCCGATCAGATCGTACGCAACCGTCGACGAGATTCTTAAGCCCCATGTGCAACCCATCATAGTGAACGTCAACGACGTTTTTCAACATGACAACGCCCGTCCTCACACAGCCCGACTCACCACTGTCTTCTTGAGACACCACAACATCAACGTTCTTCCCTGGCCCTCCAGATCACCAGATTTAACCCCCATCGAACATCTTTGGGACGAGTTGGACCGACGTCTGCGACGGCGACAACCGCAGACTCTACCTCAGCTTGCAGCAGCTTTGCAGGCTGAGTGGACAGCCATTCCACAGGATGTGATTCGTCATCTCATCGCTTCCATGGGCAGGAGATGCCAAGCAGTTATTGATGCTTACGGGGGAAATGCTCGTTATTGACGTTGAGTGACGTTAAACGTCAACTAGTGAGCGTGGACTTCGCCTTTGCAGACTTTGGATGTTCAGCAGTGAATGTGCAAAGTTTCACACATGTCATACAGAACTACCCGGAATAAACATGTTAACAATATGTCTCAAATTTTGCATTTTGTGTTTCTTTTTTTGAAGAGTATATTTTATAAGGAGGCTATCAATGATTTGTTTTGTTTTTGAATTTCGCGCAAAGCTACACGAGGACTATCTGCGCTAGCCGTTCCTAATTTAGCAATGCAAGACTAGAGGGAAGGCAGTTAGTCATCACTACCCACCGCCAACTCTTGGGCTACTCTTTTACCAACGAATAGTGGGATTGACCGTAACATTATAACGCCCCCACAGCTTAAATGGCGAGCATGTTTGGTGCGACGGGGATTCGAACCCGCGATCTTCGGATTACGAGTTGAGTTCTTCAACCTCCTAGCCACTGGTATTTCTAAATGACCTGCAAGATACACGCTTATGTTAATCATTCCATTACTTAATGGAATGTTACTTGGTAACTTATTTTAAACTGCATCTGATGAACATTTCTCATGATATCTTTCCATGAGTGGCCATTAGTTTCTCAATTCGATAGTTTTGGTGTACTGAGCTGTTAAATTATATAACCTCATAAGACAGTAGTGTATCTGCAGTCCATGGAAGTAGCAGTTATATAGAGCAAAACAGTAGTAGTAACAAGTGTATACCAGATAGGTTCTCCTATTCCATATGATAAAGTTAATGACATTTGGAGTTGTAACCTCAAACAAATATAGAAAGACAGAGATGTGGCTAGCTTGATCCTTGCATTTGCCAGTTCAATTTTAAAATGTTTTATTTTAGTGTGAATGTTATTTTATTATTTGCCGCCCCCGCAAGTGCAGCGGTAAGTCTACGGATTCACAACGCTAAAATCAGGAGTTCGATTTCCCCGATGGGCTCAGCAAATAGTCGGATGTGGCTTTACTATAAGAAAACACACATTTTATGATGTTTTACTTTATTGATAGCTTGTTCTACACATTTTTACTTTACTGATGTTATTTTGCACTTCTTTTGCTGTTGCCTTTTTGTTTTTTGCCCGGCATGGCCAGGTGGGTTAAGGCGTTCGACTCGTAATCTGAGGGTCACGGGTTCGAATCCTGGTCGCACCAAACATGCTTGCCCTTTCAGCCGTGAGGACGTTATAATTTACAGTCAATCCCATATTCGTTGGTAAAAGGGTAGCTCAAGAGTTGGCGGTGTGTGGTGATAACTAGTTGCCTTCCCTCTAGTTTTATGCTGTTAAATTAAGGACGGCCAGCGTAGATAACCCTTGTGTAGCTTTGCGCGAAATTTAAAAAAAAACACTTTTGATTTTGTTATTGTAATCCTTCTGTACATTTTGTACAGATTCTTCAGTCAAACTAATTTTTATTTGTAATTCTTTCGTTAATCGCATGTTTCGTTCTTGTACTTTTCCTTTCAATTTTTTTTATTCCTGATATTGTTTTCATTCTCCGCTTTTCATCTGAAATATTTTTACTGTTTCGTCATTACAAACAAATTGTTGATTTTGCTTCATGCACCAATCGGGATCTTTAAGTTCAATCTTGGTATTTTACACTAAAATAATCCCACTTTTTACACAGGTGTTGCAATGGTTTCTATTGTTGAGCATGTTCTTTTGGATTACTTAGTAAAAAAAAAAAAAACATAGTGTCAAATCCACTTGATAATAATGAAATAATTTTATTTCTGTTTGTTTGCTAATAAACTTATGTTCATGGTAAATATCATTACAATATTTTCACTTATTTTCTCATACACAAAGTAATCCTATCTCTTATCACTGTTTTAAAATAGAAATTCAGTGAATGTTGCAACGAAATCATTAATAAACGTAATCAAACAATATCTCAATATTTTAGCTTCAATGCAATTTAATAGACCCATTTCCTAAATCTCGAAGAAAGTTCTAATAATTATATGTATAACAATACATGAAACTCCCACCCTGGTCAAACAATAATACAAATGTCTAAATTAAAAACATAGACTACAATGATTTGATTTCAGGACTGCCATCTTTAAAGAATTTGTTTAAGTGACACTTTTAGTGCGTGGTAAACTGCTGTGAGTGCTGAATGCGCTCGCTTTTTAAGAAGGGATGTTCGTCCAAAATGTTCTAGGAAGCAATGATGCAAGCTGACTCATTTCCTAAACCAATGTGATAATGAATTTGATCTGGAACCCAGCCGGTCAACCAACCACAATGCTCTATAGAAAATTACTAATTTGACAAAAACATAACATATTTTTAATGTGTGAGCGTGACAACAGACCCAGATGCATGAGTCTCGTGTTCGATAAATGAGTAATGGTAGCAGTGTGATATAAAGTTTAAGATATAACACTTTACAAGGTCATGCAATGTTATTTAATACATATAGTCTTACATATATTAACTTTACAGGTATCATTTCTTTACACTAGCTCTAGAATTTGACAGATTCATCACTGGCACTATAAATTTGTTTTTATTCTTAGGTTTGCTGTTGCTGTTTTGAATTAAGCACAAAGCTACACATTGAGCTATCTGTGATCTGCCCACCACGGGTATCGAAACCCGGTTTTTAGCGTTGTAAGTCCGCAGACACACCGCTGAGCCACTGGGGGGCTTTATTCTTAGGGTCATGCTAGTCTGGATATACTCACTTGTAGATGATATGTATTGTTCAAATATTTCTCGTAAATAACTAACATATTTCTGTAAACGTAACTGCTCTTGGTAGCTTATTCAACGACCTTACTTTTTTATAACATACTATGGTAACTTGACTATCCGTTTTCACAAGCCCACTGAAGATTTTATTGCGTTCAAACAACTAAAGCGTGATATTGAGAGTGGTGTGTACGTATGTACCACCTCAAAGCTACGCCATTATGGGAAGTCCATCCTGATGGTTTATTTAGAACTTTCATCTTTTTGAACTCCCACCCCACTTGCACAGCGGTATATTTGCAGATTTACAACGCTATAAACCGGGTTTCGATACCCGTAATGAGCATAGTACAGATAGCCTATTGTGTAGTTTTGTGCTTAACTTCAACTGAAACAAATAGTCTTTTATGAAAAACAATCAAACACAAAATATATTACTAATTAATAATAAATTATCATTCCAACGGTGATCAATATTAAGCTTTTAAAGTAACAAAGTTGTTCAATTAATTACTAGGATATTCGTATACATTAAATACCGTCTAATTTTCCTACGTTTAAGCTAAACTAAAACAATGTAGAGTTTCACATCTTAATAATGTTTTAACTTTAAACCATGAATTGTTTAAATCAGTAATAATGCAAAATGATTTCCTGAAGAATAATTTATACAAGCACAATGGAATATAACAAATATATTTATGCATTAAATGTCTATTATGTGTTTGTTATATGAGTTTATAAGAACAGTAAACACAGACTAATTATTAATATCAGCTGAGGCATATATATTAAAAATGAAGATATTGGATAGTAAGAACATATAAAATATCCGCGTACTTCTCTCCTAGTTTTAGGAACTTTGCCAGATTATAAAGTGTTTCAAACAAGCACTAACATATACATACATTAACCCATGCAAAAATCAGTTTTATTTTCTATCTTAAGTTGTAAACTTGTTACATAAATTTTCGAAACTATTTCGTAAGTTTGATTACTCTCTCGGCTAGTACTTGGAAATATAGTTACGAATATAAAAAATAACATTTTGTCAAATTATGTTACTTTAGGTTAATCGTATAAAACATCAGTAGGAAATATTCAGATGATCCCCTTTCAATTTAAAATAATAAGTATGAATGTTTTTAAATGTAAGAAAGTGTTAAATAACTTAAAATATACAAATCACATTTGAGACGAGTGAGAAAAATGTACTCTTGTTTTTGGTATTTTACTTAAAGAAAACGGATAATTGATTACAAATATTTCTCAGAAACCTACAAATTCATATAGATATTTAGATTTATTTTACTCATTACCCTAAATATTGTAAGTTAAAAATACTAGTAAGTTTTACTCGTATAATTTATAACTGAACATCAGAAAAAAAAAAGTTAGAAAAGTAAGATTCAAACAAATAATTTTTTTTAAAGAATAGTTGTATCAGATAAAGTAACTGAAATATAATTCAACGTAGATTAAAGCTAAATATAATACTGAAGAGAATAAAAGGGAAAAAGTAAATATTATTATCTCTTTTCTATATACAAAACTGAAGAAAGTGTTCACGAATTTTAAAGTAATTTTGTCGGAAAAACAGCAGAAAAAAAATTTGTATAAGCTATTGACAATAAAGTAAGATTTCCATGAAATAAAGTAAAATGTTACCTATATCATAAAGGATGTATACAAAATACGTATATTTCACATTCAACAAGAGGATATTTTATGTAAATTCCATTTTTGATTGTGATCAAAATACTGTGCATTTGAAATATATATTATAATCACAAAATATAAAGGTTACTGCAATTTTGAATTAGGATTTTTGTCATTGTTTATATCTCATTAAGTAATTAATATAAAGGAATTTTAATTTATTACATTTAACTACAGACTATACAACTTTTAATTTCCAATTGATTCAGCATATTTTAAATCATTTTTCAAAACTGACATTAACAAATTTTTCATTTTGTTATGAGCCTTTACATTTAAAACCATATTAGTTTCATTTGTCAATATTAATAATTTCAGATTGAAGATCAATGAAACGTACGGAACCGGTTTTAATTATTATGTAATTTTAACCAGCTTTTCGAGTGGAAAGGGGGAATAAAACAAACTTTTGCATCGAAAATTCTAGAAGTGAAATTTGACCTGTGAAAAATTCCTTCTTACATATAGCTCACTAGGTTAAATAATCACACGACAACATGTGGCATTAGAAGCATTACATATACGTTAACATGTATTAAACCTCTTGTAGTGTCAAATGCCTAGAATGTGTTTATACTGTTGGCAAGAAAAATCTTAATGTTACGTATAACTTTTTGATCTTTTACCCTTTAATATATGTATATACAGTATATAAATTGTCCTCAATCTCCTAAGTCCAAAGTAGAATTATCAATACCCCATGATTTTAGGCGTTTGTGAACGGAATCTATTGGACTTGTGAATAGAAGCTTGACAGTATTCTTGTGCTAACCAACCTTATATGGTCAGTCGCCACTCACAATAAGACCACAGGTGTTAAATTACACTTAACTCCGCCTTTTGTAATTAATCAAGCAGATAAATAATTATCTGGCCTATCAGGAAAGTACTGTTAAACTAACAGCCACAAAAACAAACAGCATTGTTACAAGCACCTCATCAAAACTCAATAACGTCCCATATATGTTTGTATATATGCTTGTTTGTTTGTTTGTTTTGAATTTCGTGCAAAGCTATTCGAAGGCTATCTGAGCTAGCCGTCCCTAATTTAGCAGTGTAAGACCAGAGGGAAGTCAGCTAGTCATCACCATCCACCGCCAACTCTTGGGCTACTCTTTTACCAGCGAATAGTGGGATTGACCGTCACATTATAACGCCCCCATGACTGAAAGGGCGAGCCTGTTTGGTGTTAGCGGGATTCGAACCCGTGACCCTCGGATTACGAGTCGAACGCCTTAACATGCTTGGCCATTTTTATATATGCATGTATCACTTCTGTAATATCATAAATTAGTTATAAAATTGCTTGACCTTGTATGTAATTAACAAATGCTAAGTTAATCATTTCCTAATTCAGTATTTTATAGCTGAAATTGTCCATAGCTTTATAGGCTCTTTTTTTTATCGAGCTTGTTCTGTATTCGGCACTGCTATTTTAATTATTCTTTACTGACATATAGTACTTTTTGTTGACGTTTTAGTAAGTGTAAATGTTTGGAAAGAAGTCTATAACTGTTTGGAACCCAATATTTCGCTTGGAAATGATAGCGATGTGTTACTGTTATATATTTTTCTGGAACTGTGGTGCTTTAAAAAAAGCTGGTATGTTATAGACGCCAAATTCACAAGCTTTAAGATTCTGATTATTTGAACAGTTACGACGATGTCATACAAACAGTTTACACACCGTCGTTATTACATCCCAATAACAGTAACTTGTTTTCTGGACCTCCGATTCTCTGATACATGTTTAACTCGCGAACATGATACTTCACTTTTGATAAAATTTGGGCTAAATGCTCCATTTTAATCCCAGAAGTACTGTACTCTCTTTGGCCTCCTCAATTTACTTATGATAATTTTACTATTTCTACTGCATTGAAAATAAAAGCTGCCATTTAAATGAGGTCATATGCCTTGTGTTGTAATATTTTAAACGTTATATTAACACATTATAAAATTTTAGATTTTTAACCTTAAGGGTCAGAAAAAATAAGTTGAAAACATTAATAATTTTATCTAAGTTCTGATTCTTCAAATACTTTAGGGTATAAGGCTATATTGTGTTTCTATCTTCTTGATATATTATAATAATTCTTATGTTTTCCGAAAATATACGGGTTTCACATAACACGCAGTAACGAAAACCATCAAGTTAATCTTGAATAAGATTATGTTTATTTCTTTGTTGTTGTTTTCTAGTAGATAACACTCGTCACCATACAAAGAGAACACTACTTAATACAACACGTCGTGTAAGGATGTCGACAACAGTATCCTTCAACAGTTGTTTATGTGTTATCTAGAGATTACAGCCCCATCTGTGTTATAAATAGAATGATCATGCATGTGGGTATCACTAGTCACTCTGGATGAATGGTTAAAATAGAAGTGCCAGTAAAAGCGATCGTCAAGTATAAGTAAAACAGCAAGCATACATTTTCATTTTGTTTCCAACTTCGTGTTCATTCTCGTCATGTCATTCTAGATTGATTCAGTAAGTACTGAATTTACTTGTACTCCTTAACTGATATAATGATAAAATATCCAGTTATCTGTCAATACATATAGTAAGTGCTCATCTCAATACATTTGTGAAATTTTTGTTTTTACTATACCAACTATTTTCAAGTGCTTTGGTAGCTTGTGGCTGGTTTGTTTACTGCTCAACTTATCAAGTTTTGTTTACATGCTGTTTACAGCGTGTTTGAGATTTTAATTTCTATTGAATTTACTACACATCCGGCCCATTCCCACTATAAGAGCTACCATGTTTTTGATAGTTAATTTCATTAGATCTTTCTTTCTTATCTCAAGGTCTTCTTAAATCTGAATTTTAATATTGAACATTAGCAGGTCAAATCTGGAACTATCTACATGGTAATTGTTTGTAGTAATGATCTCCAACTTCCATATGACCCTTGTAACACATACAGTTGATTAAATACAAAAGTTACAACATCAAATTGCAATAACACTATAACATACCACGTCTCAGTATTCCTAGCTGAATTCTTTATTTACTGAAAAATTGTCTTTTGCATATATTACTATCGCGTACATAATAAAATATACATAACTTGGCCACATGTGTAATAAAGAACGCAAGCGTGCTCATACACGTTTCTATTTGGACGTTACATATTACATATACGTGTATTAGGCTGCTCCCCGATATTACAGCGGCATGTCTCCGAATTTACAACGCTACAATCAAGGGTTCGATTCCCCTCGGTGGACTCAGCAGATAGCGCGATGTGGCTTTGCTATAAGAAAACACACACATGTATTAACTTGCGGTAAATTGTGTCACACTTTAGCAGTTAGTCCATTATTTACCGCCATCAGTCTCACTTCCCACGTGTGTTAAAACATGCATAAAACTTTCAGTTCTTATCTAACGAGTTAAACTAACCCTACTTGAATGACATAGTATAGAATTACACTAAATAAAGTAACACACACAGTGAAAAGTAGTAAGAAGACAGCAGAATTACTAATGTTATTTTCCACAATATTCATCTCAAATGATTGTATTTTAGTTCCAAATGTCTGCGGACTCACGTTACTAGAACCCGAATTTCGATATCCGTTGTGGGCAGAACACAGACAGCCCACTATGTAGCTTTGTGCTTAATTCCAAACCAAACTATTGTATTATTTTCTGTTAATAATGTCATACATATGTCGTGAAATCTCATTACATCAGGTAAATGTGAAAAATAACTGAGCGAAAAATCTAGCAAAATGATAAATATTTATACAGTTCATGTCAGTTTCACATGGTGTGTTAGAGTACAACTGACTTACTAAAATTCCGAAAGACTAGTACAGACCACCATAACACAAGGTCACACTGATTTACATGCAAGGTTGTCAATTCATTTAAAACATTACTATTCAAAGCATTCATCATAACTTGTCATAATACTTAACCCAAGTGCTCATAACGCATGTTTGTAATGTCCTTTTAATATGTTTCTTTTGCCAGAGTTCCAGTTATCATCAATAGTTGAGAGCAACCGTCAATTTTCCTTGGACCTAATCTAATAACATAATTTGTTTGCCTAGTGAGCTTCTAAAGAAATGACGATACAGTTCAGCTACATAGAACGAATTATCATCAGAAGACATCATACCAATATTTCACTACTAAATATTGTTTCACAGCCCAAAGAACGTGGTAAATGGCCTTTCAACTATTGCTTTTTCAATTAAATAACTGAATAATAATTTTGTTGTTATCACACAACATTCAAACATATCTTACTCAAATTTCCACACAAAAAAATCTCAGCCACGAATGTTATAACGTTTAGGCTTTTTTTTTTTCAATCAACTGACCTTTGACTGTTGGACAGTTAAGTAATTCATAACTATTAGGAAGTAAATGGCAGGACTTACTTGATCATCAGAGTTACGGGATTGCTCCTTCACTGGAGCTCTCTCATTAAATTCCTTGTGAAGAGTCAAATACGTACTACCAGCTTATTCTAATTCCTCTAATAAGATCAGATCATGCAATACATGTTTCCATCATCAGTAAACCTGCTCATACATGTGTAATTCCTGGAGGAACTTTTTACACACAGCTACTTTATCTCACAATTCATCTCACTGAGCTGTCATCATACTATAAAACAACACCGTAATTGCAGAGTATCCAACATGAGATGTGGTAGGTGCTCATCCCAATCAACTTGACCAGTGGTCGCAAATTCAGCATATGCTTAACATTCCGCACCACTCATCAACAAAAATCTTGAATTAACTATGATATTTGGAATGGTGTTTTAATCATATTTAAAATTTACCACTTGGCAAATGCTTGGCTATCGAAGATGGTTTCCTGGTCCATATGAATCTCTATAAGTACCACAAAGCATGATATCTGTTGTCAAGTCAAAATATCTTCCATGAGCTGTAATAATGGATCAACAAATGGATAAGCTTTCATCCACTTGGAGAAGTAACTATAAATGACCAGCACATATCAGTTACCTTTCTCACTTTAAGCAGAAAACCAGCTAAATTTGTGTTGATTCTCTCTAAGGTAGAGCCTCCAACTTTCTGTCAGTTTTACTTGATGTATTTTGTGATACCAGTTTTTCTCTGGTTTGTGTATGTAGTACAACATTGACAAAATTTAAATTTAGTCACAGAACTCTAAAGACTCCTTCCCACAAGCTTGAGTATCATGTAAAGTCTTGGAACTACGAACTCCATCACAAGTTTAATGCAACATCTAGATAATTATAACACTATGTAAAAAAATTTTTACTTTTTCTTGTTCCTGAGCAGAAAGTGTTATTTCCCAATTTCTAATAACTAAAGTAAATAGAATAGACCTATTTTCTGTTCACACTTTCCTTTTGTGACGTGTGTAATGAAATTTTCAAATTTACCGATTTTCCAGAACATTCCAGGTAGATTCAGTGCTGAGTAGCTGATAGAGAATTTTCTAGAATGCTGTAGAATTTACGAGAATTTTCTAGAACTTTCCATAGCAATATATATACAGAGGCTCACCACTCACCACTTCAGTTTAGTTCTAGCTGCCTAAGTAAACACATAGACCTATCTGATTTTATCAAAGATGGTATCAAGAAGCTACAAGCATTCTCCAAACACATTCTGCTATGTACGTGGTCAATTTATCAAGACAAGAGCGAAAAAGTACCCTGTGACAACATCTGCTAAAATGTGTGAAGCCTACAAAGCGTATTTGGGCATGCCAGTCGGGGATCAAGACAAACCCTGGGCACCTCATTTTACTGCGAGCACTGCAAAAAACTCGAGAAGGTAAGACGGACAATTTTTGAATTTTTGCCTGCTTGAGAAGTAAGAGTTTATATTATACAAATTTTAGACGTTTTAAACTTTAAATATCTTTCAATTTATTTTTTTGATTTCCAATAGTATAGAAAAAATATCAGATATAAAATATTTTGCACAAACCTCTTACACATTAGTTGTGGATGAAATAAATTTATTCTTCATAATAATAATTTTATTTTTCTCTTTTGCAGGATGGTACAGAGGGGAAAAGAGAGCCATGAAATTTGCTATTTCAAAAATTTGGCGTGAACCCACTGACCACTCAAGCAATTGCTACTTCTGCGTGGTGGATCCTTCCAAGGAGGCTTTACCAAGTTTTCCTGTTATATTTGCCTTTGGAACAACAAGGACACCGCAGCCCACTACAACAGGAAGCACTGGCCCCACGGACCGAGGGGCATTATGCCTCCCCATAAAGTGTGAGCCATTAGTGGACCTCCAGAAGATGTTGTTCCCACCACTGCACATAAAATTGTGCCTTATGAAATAATTTGTCACAACTCTTGATAAGGAGTCTGCAGCCTTCAAGTACCTACGAGACTTCCCTAAGCTGTCTGAGGCAAATGTCAAAGCTGGTGTCTTCGTTGGGCCACAAATAAAGAAGATCCTGAAGTGCACAGAATTCCCCAAGAAGCTCAGTATGAAGGGTAAAAAAGCTTGAGGCAGCTTTGTCGCAGTGGTTTGAGGTTTCTTGGGCAATTACGAAAATTATGTTGAACCGGTTGAGGCTCTGGTGAAGAACTACGGCGAAATAGGCATGTCCCTGAAAGTCCATATCCTTGACACTCATCTTGATAGATTCAAGGATAACATGGGAGCATACTCAGAGAAGCAAGGCGAGAGCTTCTATCAAGATATACTGGACCTTGGACGCCGCTACCAAGGAGCGTATAACGAAAACACGATCGGAGACTATACTTGGGGGCTGATACGTGAAAGTGACTTACATTACAGTCGTAAATCTCGAGAAACTACTCACTTCTAAACATTTTTGTTCATTTTTGTATAACTTTAGTATAAATACATGTAAATCTTGATTCATACGTTGTTTTATTCAGACCTTATGTACATGATAATGTGTAAATTTTCCCGTTTTTACATAGAAAATAGGTTAATTTCTATATTTCATTATCTAGGTCACAAAAGCAAAGTTTGAAGGGAATAATGGCCATTTTCTGTACTTTTACAACATAAGCAAATAAGAAATAACACATACTATCCAGGAACAGAATTTGTGTTACATAGTGTAATGATCGTACAATATGCCATCTTGCACTTATAATTTGCATACAAGGTTGAACTTACATCAGTATTCCATTCACTACTTTGTGGAAGTTATTCTTTATCTTGCTGCGTGAAAAACAGTGCTCAGTCTATGTTAGGATCCTTCACTTGCTCATCCAAAAACTTCCAGACTAGTCATTTGTGATCTCCATCCAAATTCAGAATTGGTACTACTTATACAGATTTTCACCACTACTGTTGCAATGACTTTGACCAAGATCTGAACATTTAACACATGGGCATTATCTCATAAACTGGTGAGATGATCAGCGTTTCTATGCAGCTGACTTAGGCAGTATTGTACATCTAAGTTATACTCTTGCAGAATTCTTATGTAATGCATAATCAAATCTTCCAGGTTTTTAAAGTTCACCAGCCAATTCAGTGATGCATACAAGAAATGGCGATAATGCTTGACAAATAATACAACTGTAAATAATTCCTTCGCTGCTTAGTTATAGAATGAGAAATCACAATCAATTAATATACAACTCACGTACAGTAGTTCATGTTCATACCTTCCTATTCCTATCATTTGAATACAGTACAGGAAAGGTATTTATGTGCATTAATGTATTTACGGTTCACAAGGACTCTACATAATCATTTTTTCTTTCTACCAATCACCAGTCGCTCCATGAATCCATTATATCCTTTTTTTTATATTCACTTGACTTTAGCATGGCAATATCTCTGATGCTCCGAAAAAGCTTAGACAGAAATTGTTTTATCAGATACAAGTTACCAGTCTTTGTGATATGTTATTGTGCAATCTAACTGGCCATCTGGTTCCACAAACATATAAGCAAATGCCATGAGAATTTTTAACATGACAGCAACGTAATAAAACAAAATATTTATTCACATTAGTGTTAAAAGTAGTCTCAAACTTATTGGTCAGCCGTTATTGTTCAGTATGACTGCAACAAACTGCTGGGATAGATTTCCAAGGGAGGGATAACAACGAGAGAAATACTGCAGGAATTATGGTAGCTCATAATCTTGAGGTTATCTGTATCCATGGTCCTTCTGAAAATAGTCAAAGGAAATAAATCCCAACTGATGCTAACCCTTGGAATACGTATGAGCTCACTCTAAAGAGTAAAACAAAAAAGGCTAAAGCGAGTAAAAGCTTATAGAAAAAATATTTTAATATCTAATCCTTAGTTAATATAAGAATCAGTGCACGTTTACAAAAGTGTCATTCGCTGTTTGAGGAACGTTTACACGAAACTTGTGAAAATGGTTTTAAAATATCTGAATAAAGATAAATCCTGTACTAGTTATAAAAGGATAAAATATTACATTATTTATTACAATCACACGTTTCCCCAATAAAAGTTTCAACCCTTCGTTGGGAATTAATACAATATTGAACAGTGGTATGTCTGAAGACTTATACTGCTAGAAACCAAATTTCGATACCCATGGTGGGCAGAGCACAAAAAAACCCATGTGTAATTTTGTGCTTAATAACAACAACTTGTAATAAAATAAAACGAGTTTATTGATTGTTGTTTATTGTGTAACATTACATCACAATATGATTAATAATCTTAATCAGATCTTTCTTTACTGGCTTTGTAATTCATTCCACATAAATAACTATTATAAATACATAAATAATGTTTCGGCTGATGTAATTTTATGTTATAAATTCAGCCAACCTGAGGCCTTAACAGCGGAATCAAGTAACATCCAAACGTATGAAAATGAAATGTTATGTTATACACGTGCTTTACCAGAAATCCATACATGTAAAGATACAGATGATTGACTAAGCACGGAGCTACTTAATAAATTATAAGCTGACTCAAGCAAGAAGCCACTTTATTGTAAGCACACTCGAACTGTCCAATGATGTTTATTTTTACGCTTCACCACACAAGAAACACGACTCTACTAAAGTGTGAAGGTAATTGGAAATCCTAATGATGCCATACCACACCAATTACTGACCAATAAAAACAATAACAGTAGCCCATATGAAAAAACATTTAGTCGTGCCTATTTGCATATGCATAGATATTAATAGTACATTAATCTCTCACTAAGATGTTAATATTATCAATGTCAGTGGTTGATTAGTTCATGACACCAGTATATTTACACATACTTACTGAATTTCACATATGTAATGTACTCCAATATTTACTTCGCCATCGAAGGTGGAGAGTATACGTGTGTGTGTTTGTCAGCAATATTTCTCAAAAACGGCTGAATGAATATGAACAAAAGTTGATACACATTTGGGCTATAACCAAATTAGAGGTAATTTAGTTTTGGATGGTCAAGGTTACGAAAAACCAAAGGTCTCTATCTATAAATACAAGGACTGATTTTTCACAGTTTTTGTTCCATAACTCAATAAACAATCATCGGATTTTGATGAAACCTTGTAAACATATGTAGAATATGATTCTTCGTCGTCCTTCCAAAAATTGTTCGTGTCTTTTGTAACGACGGACTTTTTTTTTCTTTAAGAACCGAATACAATCAACGCTGCGTGGTGGAGGATGCGCTATACTGAGTGCTGCTCTAGTTTTAAATATTCTCCAAAATTGAAATAATATTGACAACAAATATCTAAAAACCTACATGAATTAAACCATTAGACATTTTCAAGATAGAAAGTGACTATTGTAAACGAAGTTTTAAAGAACCAAACATTAAAACGATAGAAATATAATTATGATGACTTTCTTGACAAAAAAAAATCAAAAGATTGGTTACTTATCACTATCTTTTAATTGATTTTTAATTTTGTAAGTGTCGTGGTATGCAGATATAGAATGCATTTTGAGGTAGAGATTTTAAAAATCGTTTACCTTATTATGACTCTGTGCAGTTTTTGTATAACACAGGGTTAAGAAAACTATTACATTGATTTTGTTCAGTCTGTTTTTGTTCTTTTAGTTGTTTCCTAGAAATAATACTTTTCTCCGCCAATGGAAAATATACTGGTGTAATCCTGTATATTGTGCAAGAAAGTCAATGAAAGCAGCGTTCTTTACTAGTAGCTTAGGTGATACTTAGAGGATAAGACCTCCCATATGTTGAATGAGAATGACTAGTCATATGGGTAATGCTAGTCATTGTGAGTAAATTTGATGTTTTCCTTTAGATAAGAAATGTTAAGTTCAAACTACTAAATATTGATTTATATGAGTTAATTGATAGGATAAAATCTCAAGAGAAAAAACAACGGTTAATCAATTCATGAGTCCTGTAGGTGACCATTTAGTATCTTAACGCAAGTATACACACTGTGTTTTTGTTTACTGAGTGAATAAATATTTTCCTTCAGTATCACACAGTTTTTCAAGTCTGTTTTTTTTTCTTAAGTTTAAGCTCAGTTAGTAATTAAAGTTACTTCTCAGCTTATCCTACCATTCCTAGTCACATTTGAGTTGAAATGTTTTGGTTATAGTGTATACGCCTTTTACAAGCGGACAAAGAATGATTACATTCATACTTGTAAGACTTTAGTATCAGGCCTATTGCTTATTTAAACAATACATTCTTGTAAGACTTTAGCATTAGGCCTATTGCTTATTTAAACACTACATGTACTTTCTTGCAAGACTTTAGTATTAGGCCTATTGCTTATTTAAACACTACATTCCTGATCTAGACCTTCAGGAATTTTCAAGAATTAGATGAGTGTATAATAACGATATTCCAGCCACACTATATTTCTCATATTCATTGTCAATGACATTTTTTATTCAATCCAGAGCTTTTCAGGTCAACTAGAATACAACAAACACAGCCGTGGCCGGAACATTATTTGTATAAGCCATTTGATACAACAACAGTTGTTATAATGTGCATGCCTCTTACAAACTAAAAATGATTAAAATTATACTTGTCCTGAGACATTAGAATTAGGCTTACATATATTTAAACACAACATTTTTTACCTAGTCCTTTAAGGATTTTAAACTTTCTAATTCTTGAAATTCCTAAAGACACTAGATAAAGAATGTAGTGTTTAAACATAAAAAACAAGCCTTATAATGTGTATAACCGAAATGTTTTGTTGCTGGTTTGAATATTTTATGGTGTACACTGGCCAAAACAGAGTAAACACGAATAAAGAATTGTTGGGTATTCTCTTCAGAGGATAGCCCTGGATGTCACTGGTCCACTCCTAAAGTCTGAGAGAGGTCGACAGTACACGCTTGTTACCGTCAATTACTTTATAAAGAGAGCTGAGACTTAGCCACTTGTTCATGCGTCAGTATATTCCATAGCTGACGTGTTTGTGAAGCACTTGATAGGATCGAAAGAGATCTATATGGATCAGGTAACAAATTTAAACATCCATTTGTCCTCTGAATTGTGTAAAGTACTAGATGCTGTAAAAATGCATAGTTTACCTTACCACCCTAATCAGACGGTTTAGCAAAATGAGTAATAAACACTACCAAGCATATGTTTGCCACATTTGTTAATCCCAGCTCAACTGAACTGAATTAACATTTGCCACATATTATGATGAAATAAAAAGCAGTTAAAATACTTTATGTTATATCCAATGAATAGATTTTCACATTTGCAGGACCATCTGGAGCAGTTAAACTCTGCATTTATCAAAGCAGATGAATTCACCCATTGACAACTTAACATGTGAATCGACAGTAAAAGAAGTATTATGGTACTACAGTAAAGAAATGACTACATCAGCATGAAGCCTAAGTCTCTTTGTGGTACCTGTCAGTAGCAAAAAAGCAACTTGATTCAGGCTGTATGAATCTATACCTAATACTCTAGCATAGTGTTCCACTGATGTATCAGTTACAGCAGATTTGAAGTGCATGAAGCACATCCATAATCTGAATCTGTACATCATAGTTTATCCTTTCATATATTGGTTTGATCAGGAGTGAGTTAGAGACTGACAAATCAAAGGACGACGAGAATGCCATCTCAGATGATATTCACTCACCTGATAATAGAGAAGGAACTAAAGAACTTATCTTGCTCTCAACGATAAATCAAACGAGGAAACACTGAAGTTAAGAGACTAATGACAGCTACATTTGAATGAGCTGCCAACATTTATATGGGACTAAACAACCATCCAAAGGTACAAAGGATTTTATTTCAATATTAAGCATATGTAATTGATATTAACTGTGATAAATAATCTGAAAGGTATTATTTGAAAACACGGTGCATCTGTTATGTTCATTAATGCCAGTAGGAGTGTTTCAATTTTGACACTGAAATATTCGACATGTAGTAGCTTTGCACAGAAGAGAGAAGAATTACAAAGATATTTATCGTATAACTAAAAGAAAACATCGTTCATCATAAGAAGTAGTACAAAATTTTCAGTTAGACAGAACTGAAATGTTAACGAAAGAGAGAAATTATCAGTAATGTGTGAAATTGATATACAGATATCATAAGAAACAAACTTTGTGCACCGAGATTATTTTGATTTATGATACAACATTTTCAGTAATCAAAACCGAAATATTTTTAATAAAAATAAATATTTTCTTTACAATATTTCAGTACAAGGTGCTGTAATAACTAGTGAAAATGCAGGCTGTAAATGTACTAAATGATAGTAGAAAGTAATAACTACATGGTAAAAGGTTAATAAATTACACCAACAACTATTACTAAACTTGTAACTGAAAAAAAAAAGATCCCTAAGAACAGGCAGTGTAAAATTAGTGCAATGTAATAGTCAAAACAATGACTGATACCATCTAACCCAAATTAGTTTATCTGGAACCAACTGTAGTTTCGTCCCCCTTTACTTTCTACTGAAATAAAATCCTGTTTATGCAATAGCCAAATGGTAGGGATAAGAATGAGAAGTTAAAAATAAGCCATCTATCTGTTATCTAACAAGAATGGTAGAGAGCAGGAAGTTCTATGGAATCAGGGATACATCTTCTGAAGATGATATAGTGTGCAATTACTGAAGTGTCATTTAACTAATGTATATGACCATACCTAAAGATTGTTACAATTTTCAATTTACTCTTCTACTGAAACTACTTACCCTTCACTTAAAATAGCATTTTAAATCCAGAGTTTTGTAATTTTAGATTGAGTTTTTATCACTCCCTCTCTTTGTTTTAATCTAGCCAGTAGGTAATCTGTCCTTTGCCAATTCCCAGATATTTTAATTTGCATTATGGATCACTAGTATGATGAAGGCTAGTACAATACAGGACTCCTGCGCTGAAGAAGTGGAATATGTTGTCGCCCGCCAGACTTTTACTTTAGCTGAGCCTATGGATGAAGGTATGTTGCTAACTAATGCACTGGACATGAAAGAACTCACACCATCTATTATCAGCTTGTCTCTTAAGACACCGGGGATTAAGAAACCCCTATTAGCAGTGAAAAGTTTGTTAAAATATAAGCCTTCACTGAATTTACCAGTCATGGAGAAGGTTATGATGACAACCACCTCATTAACCCCAGAGGATAGAAGCTATCAATGGCCAAACAGCTATCCATGGTGCATTTGTTGATACCACTAAGTGAGTAGCTCACACTAGCAAGAAAGAAGCAGGACCTGTTGGTAAGATGCCCTATCGATGAGTTTGATATCATTCATTATCAGCAAACATGTTCACATCTTTTGCAGGTGCATTACATCTCACAACCAATGAAATCATTTTCAGAGCTCCGATCCTCTCAATGGTCAAATGGGCTCTAGGAGATATTTGGGAAAGTCCCTGGATAAAACTAAAAGCAGCTGAATTCATGATAAACCTGGCTAATATCAACACCATGTTGGTAATGTTTCAAGCATTCTTCTCCACCATCACCATGAAGGCAATACAAGTGAGCCAGCTGGTTCGTGAATAATTTCCTCTGCAACTACTACGCTGAGAGTATGCAGTCAACAAGGATTCAAAGTTAATGACAGGATAAATAACTTTCCAAAAAGAGAAATGTTTCTGTCACATTTTACATTGGTGTATGAGGATTTACGTTTACCTGAGAGAAATTTACAGTTTGATAGACCTGCGTTAATATATATTTATTATTTTGTATTTGTTTCACAGATTATTTTGTTTTCAATTTCTTTGTTCTCTAAAGAATTTCACTCTGCCGATTTGAATGTTTCATTCTTATTAAACTAATTAAGCACAGATGCTTTTTCTGCTTTTCATTTTATTTGATATGTCGTCAATAAATGGCTTAGTTTTATGTTAATGCAGTATAAAAGAATTGTGTTATTTTGTACTGTATAATCTATCACATTCTTTATAATCGTTAAATACACTTTAAATGAACCAGTAAGTTAACTAATGGCATTAGTTCTTGTTAGCAAAATGATCGTGAGAACTTATTTACCAGATTCGATTCCAATAATTACTGAACTAGTTGTCTGTTGTTGTTTTGAATTAAGCACAAAGCTACACAATGGGCTATCTGTGCTTTGCCCACCATGGGTATCGAAACCCGGTTTTTAGAGTTGTAAATCCACAGGTATACCGCTGAGCCACAGGAGGGTTTGAACTAGTTAGGTAGTCTTATTTGGTTTTGTGGTGTTACTAGATATAAAAGACTGTTAAGTGTAGTAGTATTGATTATTTTATGTTTATAATCCATTGGTGTCAAAGCTAAAGAATGTTGTGTTTGTAATCCACTTATGTCGGGGTTATGGTTATTTCTAGAAGGCCTAGGTGATAGATGCATAAATAGCTGCAACCAGACGAGTGGAGAGAATAAAAGCAAAGAAACATGAAAGAGAAATTTGGCCAAAGAAAAGTAATAAAACGCAAAGTTAACAGAATAATAGTTGATATGTTAGAATGAGATTAACAGTTTGAAAGTGACAAGGAGAATAATTTGTCTTGTCAAATGGTGTTCTGAACTGATTAAATCCGATTGTCTGGACTTTCACAAAGGACAGACGTTTATTGAAAATTCAGGATACAACTACGGTAACTCACGTGAAAGCGTAAGTGATTTACATACGGATACTGTTGCAACACAAATAGAAAAAAAGAGTTCGGATTTTCAACTGAATTGGCCTAAGTGAACGTTTGACAAGAAGACAACTCACTGTACAGTGTTTATGATACAACTATGATCTTCATAGTCTAAAGAATGTTTGTGCGTACGTTTATCTTCTTCCAAATACATAATTATTCTGAAAACAAGTGCTGTTCGTTTATTGTCAAATCTATCGCCAAAAAATCACAGACACCTACTGAAGAAGAATCCTTAGCCTAACATTATTATACATATACTACTAAAAATACGTTTCTGACAGATGTGTATAAATGGTTAATAAATATAAACTAAGCGTTTTGTTGGCCAATTCTTTGTGATAGGTAACCACCCTTGATAGTTTGTATAATGCCTTTTTGTGTATGATTCAAAGGAATATGAAGCGAAAAAATAGGGAGAGACATCTGATTTAAGTTTGCAGCTACGAAATTTTTAATTTAGTTGCCTGTTTATTAAGTTTTTCTTCAAACTATCAAATCAATAGTTGTATGTATTATTTTAATAGACTATATTATACATTGCACTTATGAGCAAAATCCTTTGGTGAATTTGCATACGAGTAATGGCAAGTTTTATTGAGAATTTCATCTTTGATTTAAGAGTGTTGTAATATGTATATTTTGAATTTCGTAGTTTTATTTTTATTATTGTCTTATTACGTGGTGTATTACATTTGTCTTAATTAAAGTGTATTAGTTTGGAATATTGTTGTTGTTTTGAATTAAGCACAAGGCTACACAATGGGCTACCTGTGTTCTGCCCACCACGGGTATCGAAACCCGGTTTTTAGCGTTGTAAGTCCGCAGACATACCGCTGAGCCACTGGGGGGCTGTTTTAATCTCCATGTACGACTAGTTAGTAGAGCACACTAGAAGCTGAACACTGTACAACTCAATTATCTAACTTTGTATATATTAATATAAGCATATATATTACTAGTAGGTAAGTCGCGTTCAAATTTAAGTATTAAAACACTTACTTAAGTCATATTAAAACAAAAGCCAGAAGCTACAAAATTAACAATACCGAAAGACGTTTATCGTTTTTAATAAAGTATATATATATACACATACACGTCTTGAAATGGAATTTTCTATAAGTTACGGATTTGATTACTCTTCAATTTATAAAGTGAAAATAGTTTAATACACTTATTTGATTAATTTTAGACACGTATCACCTTCCAAAGTCATTTGATGTTATAACGTCACACTTTTCTTACTGGAAACCGATATTGGTCCAATTAAGTATGACTTCCTAGTACAATAGTAGTTTTACTATATCACTCCACATATTATCTTAAGGAAACAAAAAGACATTGCTTCATTAGCTTCGCTTTGCTGTTATTAACTGTACCACCGAATGTTTTATATGATATCTGGTTAAAGTAGAACCTACGCTAACATTTCCAATATGGTAAAGTACGAGCAGCGAGATATGACAACCACTAGAGCCACTAAAGCACACGCCTTAATATCTCAGTTCTATTTTGTGTCATGGAACCTGAACCTGTAGATTTAATCTCAACTTCCTAATAATAATTTCCTCCATATTAAAAAAAATCATTGGCAAAATTTATCAATATCAGATTGTAAGCACAAGAATGAGTCAAACTTTTAAAAGTAACACTCAATTTCTATTACGTATTAGCTTGGCCTACCTCGAGATTGCTAATAAAATTTTCTGGTTTGTTTGGCGTAAGTAAAATCGTTGTTGCACGTTGTGTGTGGAATATCTCTAGATGGTATGTGGCTAACAATCCGTTAGAACCACCCACGTGATTAGAACAGGAAGCATGCCAAACAATATTAATATTAAATTAACCTAAGTGATAAGCCAAGCAAGTAGCTAATGATACAATAAACAATAACTATAACATTAAGTTTACACGTTAAAAAATGTAACGAAACTTAAGTTTACATTCTCTAAAGTAATGCTTGGCACAGACTAACACCACGAGGGTTACAATAGTTAAATTTCCCATTAGATTATTACTTGTATTAGAGGAAATCCACAACAGGCTATGTCCAACAAATGGAATCGAACCCCGAATTTAGCGTTATACCTTCGTAAATTTACCGCTTTCCCACCGGAAGGGAAAGCACTGAACTGATTATAATGGCCAAGTTAAGGATACTTAGAAACTAGTTAAGACTTGCTACTTGTCATAAGTTTAACGTTCCCTGAAATACATATAACCTTTTTAAGATGGCGTATACCTCTGTTAATTTTTTACGTGTATTTCTAATCTTAGCTTAAAGCTGCTTCATTTCTAAACTGATTTTTTTTCTCCAACTCTATGAGATAATTAGACATTACTGATTAGTTGTGTGCATAAAGATTATTTTAAGTTGTGGGCCTGACAACACAAGCAAAGAATTATAGCATCATGCTTTGAATAAATAGGCTTTACACTTGATAACATTTATCACTAGAGCTTTTTCAGATTCCTCAGTTTTAAAAATGGCGGTACGGAAAGCAAATTGTAAAAATATAAGTTATTATATCTCTTTTGCCATTATCAAAATCAAAATAAAATGACGAATTGGGAAATGGCGACTGAATTCATCTCGCCACCCAATTCCTCAAACTACTCTTTTTGTCCTATTCAGTAAGAAATGATCTTGCTCTTTAACCATTACTGCCCTCCATGGTTACAATAATAAGTTTATCAAACAGAATTAATCTTAAGTACATAAAAGTAACATGATATAAATATTCATTTTGCCCTAAGGAAACAGGAAACCTCACGAAATGCAACACCTGAAATCACCAGTTAATAATTGTTCAATTCTACGCCACCTTCCAATTTCGGAATCAAACATTTTATTGTCTCAAATACACGCAATTATATTGTGACTATTCGTCTACATGTTACTAGTACAGGGTGTTCGGAAAGTCACTATGCACTTATATATTTATTAACAGACATGTTTCAATATAGAATACAGGAGGTAAATATGAATGACAATTATAAACAATGTTGAAAGTGACCCCATTGGCATCAATACAGGCCTCGATCCTTCTTATTTTGTTTCTAAACACCGCTATCAGTTTTTGGCTTGAAATAGACTGAATAAAATATGATTACAAAACTGCACAGTGACTTTCCGAACACCCTGTAGTAACGTGTTTATGAAAAGCGTAAGTCAATTTCGTAGATTTAATTAAGTAAAATTTAGGTGGGAAACAATTAATTTTATAAAAGATTGAACCACATTAGTTCAATAAATATATCACAGAATATTAGATTGCAAAAAAAAAAAAAGACTAACTTCACGTTTAACCTGTCTATCCTCAGCATAAATTTTGCTAATAAAGCTGGAGAGATATCACAGCGACCTCCACACACTGCAGTATTATTCAAATACTACTGTAGTTTATTTGTGGTTTTAGTATTCTTTCTGTCCTTTTCTACAATGAAATTCTACGTCTTCATCTGTACCTGAAATATCACGCCATTAGATATATCTATATTCATGATACAGGAATGAGCAAATTATTTATAATTAGACCTAAATGAGTCACCTGAAAAGAGTTGCACGTGCGCGACCATACGCACGCATGGTTACAGCCTTGACAATTGAGCAGCAGTCATGCGATCTGTTGGTTGGCTTCTCGAAGCGACAGTTCAAATGCTTCATAACAAGATGCGCTCTCGGCAAATCACGACGTAAAAATTCGTGCAAGGGATAAGAAAAATAAATTGCAAGCTACCATTAACGTCACACAACCACGAGTCTTAAGGAAAAAAAAAATGGCCCTACAAATTAATAATACTAACAAAAATTTTGGTTTAAAAATTTATTAGACCACATATTTTTCTGCACTTAAATTATTTTTAAAATTATTTAATTATATTTCTACACTTTTTTATTTTAAAGTATTATCGCTAGCAGCAAAATCACAGTGAAATAATATAAAATAGCATCATTCAACATAATAATAATTGTTATTTTAAAATTCAATGGAAAAAGGTTATTTCTCATGGCTAACACAAAGCAACACTTGTTGCTAGTTATCTGCGTTACTCGTCCTAAATTTCGACTATCACTCTTATAACGTACCGTCAGCTCTAAAGTGCAAAGTGCGATTTTTATTTTATATTCTTCATGGCATGAAGAATCGGGGAATAACTAATCGGCACGCTAAATATTGGTACGTACTTGGCACCATGGCTAAGAGGATATGTCTCTTACGCTCTCCAAGGAGCTATAGCCTCCTCTATAGAGAAAAAAACACAAAGTACTATCTATACACATCTCTTCTGTTATAATAAGGTTAGAAAACAAGCAAAGATATTTAAAGTTCCTGCCATGGACACGTGTTCACGTACGTAAGCCGTACAGTAAATGAAACACGACTCAAGATCGTAGTGGAGGCAGTGCAAGTGAAGCGCAAACATGCAGGAAGCACTAGTTTTCATCTTTTAAGGTAAGGACAGATTCGGATTTGTTGAGGAGAGATGCAGGATGTGTAATTTGCAAAAGGTACGGCTAACGATAGGTATAGTCCTGATATGGCTCTACACGTACCACAAAGTTGTTGACCTCTACTTGACAACATTATTAAACTGTGATCATCCTGACGCATATCATGATAAAATGTTTAATGGAAATCCATACATATGATTACTCCATATTTATATTTTTTTTTACACGTTTCCGACCACCCTGGTGGAGCCTTCCTACACTACTAGACATTTCTATCTTGCATAAAAAGATCCTTAATTAAACAACACATGGAATTAACATTCAGTAAATCATGCCTAAGATTTCAAACTTAACGTCTATAACTTAAGGGTTGCTAATCAGGTGGATAATAACCTACCAACAGCACTCGTTGTATAATATTCAGTAATTCTTAACCCAAAAATGAAATGTACTTCTGGTCCAAAGCTGGTTAAAAACATCTGGACTTCAGTTCATCCACATTAGCGCCTAATGTCTCTCTAAATATTTCTCTTTTGTAATCTTATTTATTTCAAAGTAACATATCGGTACAAGAAAATGAAAGTAGCACAGAACATAAAAATACTATATACAAAAGAACATGGTCGAAATGAGGCAGACCAAGACCGTTCTTTAAAAAATGGCTTATTTTATTAGCTTATTCCAAAATTACATTTTAATCATGTATATCTAAGTTAAAGTATTATGTGGATTCGTTCATGGGAGACGTCATATGCATTTGTTAGTTTATAATTTATTATCTTTTGAAATTCACACAAAGCTACTCTCGGGCTATCTGCGCCAGCCATTTTATTTTGAAGAACTAGACTGGAGGGACAACAGCTAGTCAACATCACCCACTATCAAGACTCTTAGGCTACTTTTTTTTACCAACTGATATTAGATTGGCCACATAAATAAATTATATTTATTTCTGATGAACAGACAATAAGTAACGACATCAAGGCTGAAAGGGAGAACTTTGTTTGTTTTGTCTCTGAATTTCGCGCAATGCTACATGAGGGCAATCTGCTCTAGCTTTTCCTAATTTAGCAGTGTAGGACTAGAGGGGAGGCAGCTAATCATCATCACCCACCGCCAACTCTTGGGCTACTCTTTTACCAACGAATAGTGGGATTGATCGTAACGTTATAACGCCCCCACGGCTGAAAGGGCGAGCATGTCAGATGATAAGTTTCGATCTCACGAAACCTCAATTTAAGTGATCATAAGATGGTTCGCTACGGTGATACTTGAACAACAACTGTTTTAAATAATCTTTAAAAAAAACTATGTAGGTGTGGTGTAAACACTTTTGTTTGCTAGTTTGTTTTTTACTGTAGAATATTTTTGGAAAAAAATAAACCCAACTATGACGAACTCTACTGTTGTTTTAACGATCAATCTTTTACTAGTGGTAGACTTTATTCAAAAACGCAAAGTTACACAATGCGCGAAGTAAAGTACCTTCCACAAGTATGTAGGGGCCCGGTCTGGCCATGTGGTTAAGGCGCTCGTCTCGTAATCCGAGGGCCGCGAGTTCGAATCCCGCCACACCAAACATGCTCGCCCTTTCAGCCGTGGGGGCATTATAATATTACGGTAAATCCCACTATTCGTTGGTAAAAGAGTAGCCTAAGAAGTAGTGGTGAATGGTAATGACTAGTTGCCTTCCCTGCTAAATTAGGGACGGCTAGCGCAGATAGCCCTCGAGCAGCTTTGCGCGAAATTCAAAACAAACCAAACCAAGGATCTAGTCCCGATTTTTATTGTTATAAGCACTCAAGCTTACCGCTGAACCTCAGCAGACACATATTTATTCCCCCAATGGCTCAGTCGTAAGTCTGAGGGTTTATTACGCTAAAAGGCGGGTTTCGATACCCGCAATGGACGCAGCACAAATTTACCAGTTTTATTTTGTGCTTATCAACAAACAAAACGTGTGTAATTTTCACGAAAAGCTAATATCTCTTATTTGTTGAAGTGCGCGAACTTTAAGCCACTCTCAGGCTACCTGCGTCAGCCGTCCCAAACTTTGAAGTCAGTCAGACATCAGTAACCGCCATCTCTAGAAGCACTCTAAACGAATTGTACGTTTCGATCATAACCCTTTATAATGCACCCACCCACACTATAATTTTATCTTTTGGCGGTAACAGAGCATGAACCAGTGAAAAAAAAACAGGCTGTCATGCTAACTAGTGGGGTGCGCTCCTCTTTTGTGAAACAAGAAAGATATTTAAAAACAAAACAAAAAACAGTTTTACCATTTACTTTTTAAACATGTTAAGAGGCTGTATATCATTTATCATTGTGATATTCCAAGTAAATACGGATGACGAAAGTCCAAAAATCCTGTCTTTGAATTTAGGAATTTGTTACTAAATGCATAAAAACTATCAAATTAATTAACGTTTACCTAAAATTACACAATAAATTTTAATTTCTTAAATTATATTTTTCATGTGTAATCAATATCCAAAATATGGCATAAGTAATGTAGAAAGTTTGACGACGTCTTAAGAAGAAATTATGCGTACCTATTACAAATGTCGTAGTCCTAACTTAATATTTTCTTCCTCCTTTGGTTGTAAACCTGCTCAAGTCTAGTCATACTGTCTTTTATTATTTATTACCATCTCACACAAATGAATGACATTTATTTCTTTTAATATACATTTTTATTTGCAGTTAAGACAAAGCTATCTGTTCTCTGCTCACCGCGGGTATCTAAACACGATTTTAAGCGTTACAAGCTCTCAGACGTACCAATGAAACATCGGGGAGGGAAGTCTACTCTTGAGATAACTGAACATGTGCTTAAATCAAAGTAATGTTTTCTTCCACCAAGAGTCAGAATGGATAACTGTCTTTATTATCAGTTACAGATCCTAAATTTAAGTTCAAACTCGTATAAGATATATGAACAGTACGAAACAAATAAGCAAAAGCCATTTAACATTACGTAAGTTTTAATTTGACTACATACTTTCAAATGTCAAAAAATAAAGTTTATTAATACACAGTGCTTCTCGTTAATGAAGCATGGTCCCTTAATTTGTGATAGGACATATGTCTGTGACGATAATACTGGTAAAAATACTGTATATAGGCGGAAAATCGGGTTATGTATCACACCTTCTATACGCATAAAACTGTTTAAGTTTCGCTCAACTTCATGATATAAATTTCTTTCTGGCTTTCCAAATAACATTTTAGAAAAAACGGTTTAAATTTTTGCATTGATAATTCAACGATTGTAATAACTATTTACAAGTGTTATTGTTTTGAATTAAGCACAAAGCTACACAATGAGCTATCTGTGCTCTGCCCACCACTGGTATCGAAACCCGATTTTTAGCATTGTAAGTCCGCAGACATACCGCTGAGCCACCGTGGGGGCTTTACAAGTGTTACGTATACAATAAAATATATTACTGTAACAAACATTTCATTTACATGATCTGGCGGATCTCAGGTTATGTTTTTGATAACATTTTTTTCTTTTTCGGTTCTGTCGGTGTGTTTTGTCTTTCAACCTCTTCACCTATGATTAACAGTAATAAAAACTATTACGATTTTAAGAAACGAAAAAAAAACATGAAAATGTATCCTTACACGAAATTTGTCTTTAATTAGATTGAAAAGACACGACAATAATTTTGTTCAAACATAAAGAGCCAGTTTCATTTAATTTTTATCCTACTAGTAATCACCAACATTTTGGTGCCAGTGAGATGTTTACACACAAAAATAAGACAATCTAGATTTATTTACAATATCCCATAAATGAGTGAAAGACAGAAAGGTGTTTTTCAGCAAACAATCATAGAAAAATAGAAGTCTGACCCTCTGGGATGATTTTCTGTAATATAAAGGCACACGGTCTGAAGATGGCTGATGCAGCGCCATCTATTAATTTCCTACATAGTGCCACGTTTATTCATGAATCGTCCATTATAATTCAAATGCCAATAAAAGAAAAAACTTTATTTGTAAATAGTACCAGATTAGATGATTAGATGGCACTACTGATGATGGCTCCTGTTCGAAGCAACCGTGTGTCTTTAAAAAAATATGGATATAAATGCTGTGAAACCTTTTGTGACTGATATTCGCCTTTTAAAATAATTGAGACATTCTAAGAACTACAAACCAGAGACACAAGTTTATCAAAAACCTTAAAATCATCTACAAAATATACTTTTACGTTAAAATGTATAGGGGTTTCGTTCGTTACGAAATTCAAGTTTAAAATAAAACCCCTTGAATACAACTGAAATTTAAGGAAAACACGAATCAACAAAAGAAAGGTCACAGGAGTATTCAATAACAATAGTTTAATCGTTACGTACGTTGAGAATTTCTAAAATAAAAAAATAAAACTAGTTCAAAGAAAACATTTTGTCAGTTTCAAAACTATCCTCTCCAGTGTTCGTGCACAAACTGTTTACAGCTAATGAACAGTATAAACACCTGTTAAAACTCAGCACTAAATCAGTTTTTATACATTACTTAAAAAAGTATTAACGTGCAATGTTCGTTTGTTTGTCATTCTTTAAATTCTTTTTATGAAATATTGAAGTGAAAATCATATACAGTAAACAGTCAGTAGTTGGACCCGTGGTAGTTCCATGGCCTAAGGTCTAGCATTTACACCCATAGAAAAGCTATAGTAACACTATAACCTGCCAAAAAAAAATACAGGAGAAAAAAAACTTTTCAAACATTTCTGATTTCACACTTCACATACACAAAATAAAACAGTTACCCACAAATAATTTTCAAAATAAGATTTAATTAAAGAAAAAAAAAATTCAATGTCAGGAATATGAAGAAAAAATCACAGGTAACACCCTATAGGCTGGGTATTACCATTAAAATAATTTTCCATAGACAACATAGGTCACGACCTATCTAACAACTCTGTTGGACTTTATAACAGTCTGAAAAAAAAATATAATATGCATAATTTATGGATCAGTATGCATATGTCTATACACAAGTACTTACTAACACACTGCCAGTTTGAAAGCAGTGGTTTTCTAGGTACCAAGAATATCTGTATTTATGTTTAATCCAACAAACTTGGGAGTGTGGTGACCTCTGTTTGAGATGCTCGCTCTCTTAATCTAGTTTCATTAAACTGTTTTATTTATAAATGAATAAACACTTCTGTAAGAATTACAATTTGTTTAAAGCAGCTTTGTATAATTTGTGTACTTGATTAACTCTAAATTCTCAAAGCCTCATGAGGCCCATAAAACAAGTCATTTAATTTTCATAATTTAGAAGAATTATTATTTCGAGCACTTCTTGCATAATTTAATACTCTGTTAAAGTATCAAAATCAGTGGTGAATTTAGTCTATTTTAGTCAGCTATGTATATTTTGTTACAAGTATTCTATTAAATAAGGGTTAAAGACCATTGTGGACTGAATTATTCTGAAACCAATATATACAAGTAAAGTAATATCTGATATAGAAAAAATAAAATAAAAACCAACTGACACTTTTACACATGCTCCAAACAAAAACAATGCTGGATACATGTATAATGGCTTATTTTGCTTCTATCTTAAATCTTAAGAAACAATGATTAATAGCCACTTACAATTCAATAAAAAATTATTGGCAAATGATATGATTCTTAACATAAACTTTGTTCTTCATTTAGAACTCAAACATCTGTTTTTAATAGTTTGTAACAGAGCAGAACAAAACATTTACTAAAAAAAACAAACAACATATCTACTCTACAAGGTGAAATAAAAACTTCAGAAAACATGACCCCTGAATTGTACTAGCTCCTCAAAATATATTACATAAAAAAATAAAACTTCTGTAAGTCTAGTTTTGAACTTAAAATCCTAACTTTATCTACTGGGTACTGAATCTTTCTGTACTTCAAATCACAATAACATAGTTTTTTTTAAATAAAACTAAACAATATAGTTACAACAAACAATATTCAGTTCAAAAGAATCTGGTACACCTGTCATTTTTTTTATCCCATATTGTTTATATTTTACATCAAGACAAGGTAGTCTTAGCACCTATGATTAAAATTATCACCTAGAACTTATAAAAACAGGTAGCTTAGGTGAAGTAAGAGTAATACAATAAACATATGTATCAAAGTAACTTTTTTATATACGGCATGTCAGAGAGTGACACCATAAAAAAGAACAGGTAAAGTTACAAATGTTTATAAATAAAATATTGCTTATCTAAATAGAGAATGTTCAGCAGTTTTGCACATTTTGAAAAACTGTAGACAGTTCTTTATTTAGACCATAACTCGGTATCATGGATGAAAACTGAGAATATTTGAATACCCAATTTTTCAACAAAATGTTTCAAACAAATCTTTTTGAAAAGCCAATATATCAGTCTTTTAAATGTTGTTTTACTAGTTGCACCTAAAATGTGATGTTACTTTAATAACATGCAATAAAAAACAAGTTATCCGCACAAAAATATCTAATTTAATAACTGAGAAATGCATTAGAAAACATCTTTAGTGAAGAAGCAACAGAAAAGGAAAAAACACAACCTTCTACAAAACACCAACACACAAGTATGTAACACAACTACAGTAAGAAGCTATGTGAAACAAGTACTACCTAAATGTACTACACAGAAATGTGGTAGGACTGTATATTTTACTCAAGTCTTACACCTTAAGGGATTTCACATTTATTCCCTATGAATCTAGATCTTTATCAAAACATGTCAACCATGTTCTGTGAAATATTCCACATGAAACCAGATTTGCATAATAATGAAGCCTTCGAAATGTAAATGATTTAAAATATTCTATTAATATTCAAATAAAATTAAATGTTATTTTTTTTTTAAGTTCCATCAAAATTCTAAAATATACTTAAAATTAAGCCCAAAATTCCAACTTACCAGTAAGGTTTCATCTTGGTTATCAAAAACAAAGCACATGATTGTACAGTTTCAGTGTTACATTTTATAATGTATATGAAATATTTGTCAACTTAATTTTAAAACAGCCACAGCAGCCTTTAACATTTTTTAATACAACTCCACCTGTTCCATGCAGACTTCATCAGTATTAAATTAAATCTCCTTGAAAGTTATCCAACAATCTTTAAATAATTAATAGTGGTTTCAGTACCCCTCAAAACAAATCTTAGCTCCAATGATAAAACAGATTAGGCCAAACAAACACAATTCAAATGAGAATGTGTAAATGATAAATAGAATGAATTTCAAACACACGTTACACAAATCTATATATGTGTATCACTCTCTTTCTACATATATCAAATAAAACAAATTATATTAGCAATTTCTTTGTAGTATCTTCCCAGAGGAACCTGATTTTTCTATGACTGGCTTTATATACATTTCATAAGTCACCTTTTTCATTTTTATTTTGTTGTAAAACCTCCAGTATTATAATTTCTCACTTTCCAACCACCTGTTACAATAGCACTCAAAAACTGAAATTATTAAAACAACATTAATCTGCCTCATAAACTATCTGATACTCTTCATTTGGAATTTAAAGAGAAAATAAAAAAATACACTTTGGTTGACACTGTTCCACCAGCTGATTCCACCAGATTAAAAATTCATGAATAATAAAATTTCTCACGATATCAATGTTACAATGACTTCTTGCCTTTCAGTTTATTTATGAGGTTGCATATTTTGAGGGCAGGTCCAAGCTTCAACCCCATGTACTTCATCATCATGTCACTATTTAACAGCATGAGTGCTTTCCCATCAATTTCCTATACGGAGAAATAAACACAAGTATTTAACCCTTCAACTATTAATATGAGTACATTAAGTACTTTCAGTTTTTGTAATGGGTCGTATATTTTATATTAAAGAAGCGTATCAGAGTTTAGTACCTTATACCGTTTAGTACTGAATTTAAAAATAATAACTAGACTTTTTATTACACATACCAGATGTATAATATAATTAAAGCAAACAAGAAGGGAGCACATGAAAGAAATTGGCTTTACATGTCTGTTTCAATTTTTTGTAGTTACATAAGGGTTAAATAGTTGCAAGATACATTCTATTTTATACACACCAAGTTACGCATTTTTTATTCTTGTTTTTTTTCTGTGGAAAAGAGAAAAATGGAAAACTATTTAACTTCATGAGAACTGTACGGTAAATAGAAAAGTAATTTCTAACAAAATATAAATAAAAGATTTTCGGTTTCATGATAAAAAGGATTAAATGTTGTACAAAACTAAGCTAAGTAGTTTCAGGTTAAGGAATGGTACGAAATGGACTCTTTTCAAATACTCACATGTCTGCGGAACAGGTCTGTATGAACACCGAGTCCCTGATCTGAGCTTGTTATGTAACGAATCACATCTTCAATACCCCATTCTGAGGGGCTCTGAGGAGGTTTTTCAGGTACAGGGGTAGTAGAGCTTGCTATAATAAAACAAATAACTTCAAGTCATTAAATAAATGATTATTAATTCCATATAATGATTTTAAAATGTGAAGGTTGTCATGAAATTTAACAAGATTAATACTCAATTCACAAAAAAACCTAAAAGGAACATGAATTAGTTTATGCTTGTTAACTTGTTTCAGAAGATTAATTGTAAGCACTCAAAATATAAAATATTTTGAATCCTAGATTCTGGTGATAAAATTTTTTATTCAGATTACAATGAATTCCAAATTTTAATACACACCTTCAGTCTCTTTCACACTACTAGTTCTGGAAATTTTACCAGGTTTGTGTCCTAAGGAAAGGTAACGAACTCCAGAGTCTGATGATTCCGAGGACCATCGACGTTTCTGACTGGAAGGTTCAACTGTAGGTTGATAACTACCCATTTCTTCTGCAACAAAATAAGTTGGTAATTATATTCTATGCTTCTAGCAAAGGATTCTAAACATTGTTCAAAATGTTAGAAACACATTCCTAGAATTCAGTGGAAAAAGATTTTACTTATTCTCATTATTTTAAAAGTTTTCTTAAAACTTGAAAGTTAAGATACATATATCACCATAGACTAAAATTGTTACTAAATACGTTTTAGGCACAATAAAGAAACTGCACTAAGTCATGAACCATTCATGACCTACAGCTGAGAAAGAAGACCTTATAAAATTTACAGTATGAATGAAAAATATTCCTTCAATATCAAAATTCAAGATATCAGAAAGTGCATTCCTAAAGTGTAAAATTTAAATTTGAACATTTAAAACAAAAATGAAAAACTGAATTTCTTTTTCAAACCAAATTATTCAGTTTCACACAATGATGATTTTTAATGCTGTTGGGACAGGTCAGGGGTTGAAGGCAATGTCATCACATTTGTCGACTTGCATTCAAAAGTTTACTGAGCTACAATTTTATGAATTTATGCCAGTAAGTTTGGAACCAAACTGTAGATTATAATTTATACTTTGGATATTATATACGAGTCTTTTTCTTAATTTAAAAGTAAATATTAAAAGAACACACCTAAATTTTGATTTCAGTGAGTTGCTGATATGTTAAATGCAGCACTGTTTAAAATTAGATTATTGTAATGTTAAAATACTAAGTCTTTGAGTTTGTACAAATTAGGAACTCAAATTACTAATACTGACAAGCTAGAATATAAAATAAGAGCCTCACATCTTTTTATTTTGCTGAGATACAGCTTACATACTGAATCAAACACAGTGGCACCATTCAGCTCTTTCCACTTTTTTGTAACAGTCTCTTATATACTCTTACTGCAGTATGCAACGTGAAAGTGAAAAAACCAATTGACAGCATACAAACTTCCCCTCATAGTTTTCTCAGCCATTTTAATCTGTTAAAAGGCTACCACATCCTTTCAATCCGAGATTTCAATGAGATAGGTTGTGTCTGTAGTCTACTCAAAGTTTCATATTTTTTAAAATCTAAATACATCTTAGTTGTTAAGCTAAGTAAGTTATAGTGTAATCCAAGGGCATCAGTGTAGCTATTTATGTTTTTTTGATTACTCAATTGTATATATATATATATATAAAACCCAAAAACAAATTTTGTTTGATATCCTCCACATGCAAAAGTTTAAAAGGCTTAGCAACCTATGCGCAAGCCGAGTACAAAGTTGATAGCGAGAAGAGGTAATTGTTTACTTCTTTATTTATTGTTCTATATTTTAAGAAAAATAAGTTTAATAATTTATTGCTAAATAGTAATAATCTATATACATATATATAATGTACAATAATTGAAATGTGACTTGTATATTACAAAATATTAGTCCACTGAAACACAGAGAAGACTAAAGATTAGTTTTATATTACTGGATACATAACATGAGTGCACGTGCTCCTCATCAATGCAAGTTATGTAATGTTAGCTAGGCATGACTGTAAGGTCAATATAACAAAAAAATAATAAATATATATATATGTAAATATACAGCATTATGAGACTTACGCTACTCACACTAAGCATTTGTATTTTCATGATATAATATGAAGTCATTTTAGCATGAAAAAAGCATAATTTACATTTATTTCTTTTTTTTTTTTATGATGGTTACAAGGTTGGTCAATTGACAGACCCCACACAGTTAGGGTATAGAAAATAATAAAACATGGTATTACTGAAAAGAACACTGAAATGTATTTAGGAGGTTTTAGAGATTAAAACAAATAATATACAAGATTTTTAGGGTGAAGAATAGTTTTTTTTTTAATCATAACATGAAATCACTTTGCAATCAGACTAATAACAAAACAGCCTGAATATTTTCACAAACAAGTCTTTAGTACATTTCATTGCAAAATCTGATTTTGTGTAGGCAAAAACTTGTAACCTTTACTAAAAAGTATAACAAATTTTGTGAAGATACACATGCTGTATCAAAAGTTATAGTGCAAATAGTTAACATGTGCAAATGTGTAGACAAACTTGTGTATATTATACCAAGCCCACAGGGAAAAGGTTAAACCTTTTAACATAAAAAATACAGCATTTCTATACACAGTATTCTAATGAAATTTCATAATGTAATTTATATTTCAATTAAAACCACCAAATATCAAATACATTTGTTTCACATCCACTTTCATAATTAGTAATTTTTAAAAAAGAACTTTCATATTAACTACATCACAACCACGTTCAAAAGGTTAACTGGCAGAGTGGGTCTTTAACAAAACTTTAATACAATATTCTAATGTTTGTTCAAGCTTCACAACACTTTCTGTACCAAATCCCTACAGTAATATATTAATGTTTGACTGTATACTTACTTATCTTTACAGGGTTTTCAGTATTACAAGTGGTACAACCAATTTTTACAGATTGTACACTAATATATAATTCCATTAATTTTATAGTACTGCATTTGTTTCAACTACCTCATAGGAATTATCTGTACACTCACATACCTACAGAATGTTTTTTGTATTAAATTTACACAACAATCTACTTAAGATCAGGTACATGATTCCTGAGCTCTTTAAGGCTTACAGTATTATATTTGTTACATATTACATCCAAAGATTATTCAGTATTATTTACATTCAAATAATTTTCAAAGGGTTAAATGGAGATTTATTATCTTTTCAAGATATTTAGTATTACATTTTTTATAACAATGTATTGAAGTCTCACCATACACTTACCCCTCTTTACAATACTCTTAGTATTACATTTGTTACAACCACCTTCCAAGGGTTGGCTTGTATAAAAATTTTCACAGCATAATAAGTCTTCAAAAAGATTTTCCAAAAAGCTCCAAAAAGTAGATATTTTATCAACAGGAGGTAAACAGCAGGTGTTGGTTTTTCCATCAAAGACAGCTAAAAGGGAAGAAAACCACTGCAATTGATTTCAACTGAATTTTTTTTCATGGAAAAATAATGTAGTTTTTATAATTCGAAGCAACACATGTAGACACATTCTACAAATACAAAAATCACATGAGCAACAACAAATAAAGAAAAGGTACACTACAAGCTTTCATAATCGAAAGAAGTACAAGTTTGTTTTGAAATTTTGTGAAAAGCTACATGAGGGCTATCTGCACTAGCCATCCCTAATTTAGCAGGGTAAGACCAGAGGGAAGGCAGCTAGTCATCACCACCCACTGCCAACTCTTGGGCTACTCTTTTACCAATGAATAATGGAATTGACCATCACATGCTAATGCCCCCATGGCTGAAAGGGCAAGCATGTTTGGTGTGACAGGGATTCGAACCCGTAACCCTCAGATTATGAGTTGAACACCTTAACCCACTTGGCCATGCTGGGCTGAGAAGTACAAACATAACCTTGTTACTCCTGGGAACACCTGTTGTATTTATTCTACATTTCATTAGACAACTTCAATAGATGGAACATAAAATTTCTGCACCACCTCAACCTGTACATCAAAAAGAACAGTAACAAAGCAACTATTTCTTTGTAAGACAAGAATTTTTTATTTTCTAGTTAACTCTTTTACATGCAACAAACAGTACTTAAGTAAAATGATGGAATACACTGTATAATTGTTTAGAAAACACAAACTTACTGACATTATGTAATGCCAACTTTCTGTTTCAAATGTTTTTCAAACCTTTTTACCTGTAATGATAACTTTTCCATCTCCAGGTCTAAGAAGATTAAAAACACTTTTTTCATTATTTGCACAGTCAACACAGGCTTGAATAGCCTCTCGCAGGACTCTATTCATGGAGCCAGGTCCAAACTGAATTGGAAGCTGAGTAACTTTTCGAGGATCCAAATGAGGTCCACAAGTACAGGAATGGTTAACAAATACACATACTACAAAGAAAACAGTATACACAATGATAAATGTTTATTAGCTGTGACTATTTTCTTTAAAAAAGTACTGATGACTAAAACAAAGAAATACAACTATTACCTGTTTTTACATAAATAACAAAGATTACAACCATTATCACTCAGAAGCCAAAACACTGCTTTTCTCATTTCCCTCTTCCATTTTCATCTTGTCATTAGTTATAGTTAATTAAAATAACTTAATATAAAACAATAACAATCTTTCACTATATAAATTAAACCATACTAATCAAAACTCTCAAACAAATTAAAATATTACTTTAGCCAAACATTTACAAAGATGACACTTACTGTCATTTTAATTTATTACAGACTAAAAATATTAGCAGAAACTCAGCAATTAATGTACAGAATTAATTATGAAAAGTCAGGCAATAATAAATGCAAGAATAACTTCACAATTAAAATTACACCTTACTAATATAATTTAGAGTAACCTCACATGGTATTACAACAAATACTATAAACTGGTTTATTCTATTTACAAGATCCTCAACTCATATCATTTAACGGTTTTAAACAATTAGTACCGCAAATGTATGGATGGATAATAATAATAATAAAAAAGTACATATTTGTGTCTTCTGATCAGTGGTGACAAAACAGTGAAAACTGTGTACACAGGCTGCCCACTCACTCCAATTCAGTCCCCAGTATTGGTAAGTTTACACAGTTGACTGTTTATTGATTGATTGATTGATTTAGTGTTTTATGGCACAAAGCAGCTAGGCTATCTGCCAAATGTCCGGTTAAAAGGTAAACCAAATTAAATGTAATAAAATACAGAAAAGGAAATGAAGGTAAAACAAAACATCATTGAAAAACAGAAAAAGCATAAAACCAATGTTGACACCTAGTTTACAATGGTAAGAGAGAAAGCAGAGTAAAAGAAGTTGTAAAGTACTTTCTCTAGCAAAATGGTAATGATCATAACCTGCCAGGAAGACTAACAGGTAAGTTCAAGAAACACCATCAGTAACCTGAAGTTGGCCTTTCCAGTCCTGTTTCCGGGTTATGTGTCAACAGCCATTATCAAAATGTAAAATAATAGAAGTTTTAAAAGACACATAGCAAAATCGTAATAATGAGTAGCCATATGTCCAGTAAAAAGGTAAAAGTAAAGTAAATGTAGTAAAATTTGTAAAAGTAAACGAAGGTAAAAACAAAACAGCAATTAAAACAGAAAATTGCATAAAACCGATGTTGACATCCAGTCTATAAGGTTGTAAAGGACTTCCTGTAGCAGAATGGTAATGATCATAACCCGCCAGGAAGACTAACAGGTAAGTACCAGAACCACCGTCAGTCACCTGAAGTTGGCCTTTCCAATCCTAGTATCAAGTTATTTAACATTCTGGCCATTTTCTAATGTCAAATTGAACGAGAGATTGAGACTCTGAAAAGGGAACCACAATTAAAAAGGTGTAATGAATAAATATCCAACACTTAAATGAGATTAAAAAGATTAATGGCCATTAAAAAACTAAAAACTTTATCAAGGTGGACAGTGTCATCATCACCAATAACACTGTCCAATGTTACAGATAAACCCTGGGAAAAAACATGTTTAAAATAGTGCCGTCATTGAGAATCGTAACGATGACAAGAAAGTAAAATGTGGCTTACAGTGATTTGAGTGTTACACAAACTACACACTGGTGCAACAGTTCCAGATAAAAGAAATCGATGAGTCAAAAAACTGTGACCAATGTGTAGTCTAGTTAGAACAACCTCCTCCTTCCGAACCTTACAGAAGCTAGATGGCCAAAGCCCAATATAGGGTTTTATTTGAAAAAGCTTGTTGTCGCGTTGCTCACTCTAAGTGGATTGCCAGCTGGCATGGAGCCGAGCCTTGAATACAGGACCATAGTCCATGTACAGAATTGGCACAGTGGTGACAGTGTCAGAGCAGATAGATTTAGCTGCTGTGTCTGCAAGCTCATTTCCGCGAATACCAACATGGCCTGGTATCCAGAAAAACTGGATAGAAGTAGCAGTTAATGAAAAATGGGCCAGTCGGTTTTGAATATCAGCAAGAACAGTGTGTGAACCAACGTGTAGCGATTCCAGGGCTAGTAGAGAACTAAGTGAGTCAGTATAAATAGTGCAGTTTGAGTACTGCTCAGCTTCTATGTGATCCAGGGCAAGAGATACGGCGTACAGTTCAGCAGTGAACACAGAAGCTGTAGAGGGGCTTCTGCGCGCAACCACCGAACCGCAACAAACCATAGCAGAGCCCACTGAATTACCTAATTTGGAACCATCTGTATAAATGGGAACGGAATGATTGTTTGAAAGATGTTCATTAAATAAAAGACAGTACTTCCAATCTGGAGTATCTGCCTTTTTCAGATGACTGAAAGAAAGGTCACATTTGGGGGCTGTAATAAGCCATGGTGGGATGGGCTGACCTGTGGATTCTGTAATGTTATCCAAGGACAGACCCAATTCATCCAATTGTGCCTGGATGCAAAGGTCAAAAGGAGCAATGGCAGATCGTCTGTTTTGAAAAAGTACAGCCCACCGAGGAAGGAAAACACATCCCCAGGTGGGATGCTTTGGTAAGGAACGAAGTTTCAAAGAATATAGTAAAGATAGTTGCAAACGGCAAAGGTGCAGAGAAGGTTCTTGAGATTCAATGTATAAGCTTTGAATTAGAGAGGTGCGGAAAGCCCCAGTGCAGAGTCGAAGTCCTTGGTGATGAATGGGGTCTAGCATCTTTAAGGCCGAGGGTCTGGCAGAGCCACAGACCATTGATCCATAGTTGAGTTTTGATCGAATAAGAGCACTATATACCTTTAACATTGAACAGCGATCTGCTCCCCAACTGGTAGTAGAGAGGACATGGAGGATGTTCAGTGCTCTTGTGCATTTGACCTGTAGCTGCTTTAAGTGTGCTATAAAGGTCAGCTTACGGTCAAAGATAAGCCCCAAGAACTTGGTCTCAGGGACCACTGGCAGCAAAACTTCACCAATATGAAGTTCAGAATCAGAGTGAATACCCCATTGGCAGCAAAAGTGCATGCAAACGGTTTTAGAGAGAGAAAAATTTAAGCTGTTCCCCATAGTCCACTTCAGTACACGACTGAGGGCAGTTTGTAGTTGCCACTCAATATATCTCATGTTCGATGACTGACACAAGATGTGAAAGTCATCAACACACAGCCCATTCGCAACAGTAAGAGGGAGTTGTTCAGTGATGGCATTTATCTTTATATTGAAAAGTGTGACAATCAAAACACAGCACTGAGGGATTCCAAGTTCCTGTACAAAAGAACGAGAAAATTTCAAACCCACACGAACTTAGAATCTCCTGTCCATTAAAAATGTTTTAATAAACATGGGTAAATGGCCACGTAACCCATATGTATGGAGGTCTCGCAAAATGCCATACCTCCATGTTGTGTCATAAGCCTTCTCAATGTCAAAGAATATTGATACAAGATGTTGGCGTTTGAGAAAGGCTTCTCTGATTGATGTTTCAAGTCGAATTAGGTGGTCTGTGGTGGAGTGCTGTTGTCGTAACCCACACTGGGTGGGTGAGAGGAGGTTGTTTGAATCGAGGAACCAAACAAGACAAACATTAACCATCCTTTCTAAGGTCTTACAGAGACAGCTCGTCAAAGCAATTGGACGGTAGTTTGAAGGAATCTTGGGATCTTTCCCTGGCTTAGAGAAAGGTAAAATAATACCCTGGCACCAGGCATCAGGAAAAACATTCTTGTGCCAGATCCGGTTAAAGACAATTAGAAGGACATCAAGATAAGCAGGAGATAGATGATGCAGCATGTCATAGTGTACATCATCAGGTCCAACAGATGTACTGCCAGACAGATGAAGGGCCATTTTCAGTTCCACCAGTGTAAAGGGACAATTACAGTCAAAGAGACAATCAGTTCGAAAGGAAAGAGGTGAAACACTCTGCCCGAGTCTTGATGGCCAAGAAGGTGGAGGAACAAGCAGAAGTGCTAGATACCCGGCAAAAGCTTTCACCTAGAGTATCAGCAATGCTCCGGACATCAGCCACCTCTTGACCATCAGAGTCAGATCAAGAGAGGGACAGAATTGTAGTGCCCACTGACCTTTCGAATCCTGTCCCATATGACCTTGGAACTGGTGGTAGAAGATATGTTAGTAGTGAACTTAATCCAAGATTCCTTCTGGCTTTGACGTCTTACCCACCTAGCATGTGCACGGGCCCGTTGGAAAGCGACATGGTTCGAAAGTGTGGGATATCTACGAAAAGTATCCCAGGCCCATTTTGAGCCTTCCGTGCTAAGTGGCAAGCAGAATTCCACCATGGACAAGGTTTTCGTGGAAAACGTGTCGAGGTTTTAAGAATACACTGAGCAGCTGCTTGTAAAATACAGCCAGTTACTGCTGCCACACAGTTGTCTATTGATGACTGATTCACAATGGCAGGATCAAGTTCTGCGAGAGCAGTGAAAGTGGACCAGTCTGCCTGATCCAGCTTCCACCGGGGCATGCGGGTAGGTGGTGTCGACCACAGCCAGTCTCTCTCAAAAGTATAGGAAAATGATCACTACCTAGTGGATTATTGTCAACCATCCATGAAAAATGGGAGAATAATGAAGGGGAGCAAACTGAGAGATCAATAGCGGTAAAGGACTGACTAGGTACATGAAAATAAGTGGAAGAACCAGTATTGAAAAGAGAAAGATTGTGATCAGAGAGCATACACTCTACAGTGCGACCCCTCCCATCGATAACAGCACTTCCCCAGAGGGGATGATGTCCATTAACATCCCCCAGGAGTAGAAAGGGAGACGACAACTACACAATGAGAGCATCAAGATCTGATTGATCATATGTCTCTCCGGGGTACAGGTAGAGAGAACAAACAGTGATGGTATGACCCAAGGAAACACGGATGGCTACGGCCTCCAAGGGTGTGTTGAGTGACAAAGACAGGGTAAGCACATGCTGATCACCAATAGTGTTGCCCCTTCATGTACTCATCTATCACACAACCTGTCATTTCTGTACAGAGAAAACTGCCGAATGGTGACTTTATCAACAAGTTTTAGAAATGTTTCTTGTAAGGAAAGACATACAGGATGGTAGGAAGCAATCAATGTTTTGATATCATCCAGATTAGAACGTAAACCTCGACAATTCCATTGTATCAAGGTGGCCATTTTTAATGACAGGTAGGCGAAGTGGCTGGAGAACCCTTCTTTTTTCCTTACTGTCCATAGTCAAAGGAGGTCTATTAACCTCCATGGATCCTGCCCTGGCAAAGACTGGGCAGGTCTTTGTTATTGGAAGGGGATTCCAGTGACTGAGGACGCGAACGAATGATTGTTTTGCCTCTTGGGGTGGGAGAAAAAGATGTATCAGAAGAAATGCCTGTACTGGAAGCTGAAGGATGTGGATCTTGAGGTTTCCTGGAATGTATGGGAGGAACAGAGATGGGTGTGGAAGTCGATTCATCAACCTTTTTAACCATGGAGGTCAAAAGGCTTTTCATTTGTTTTGAGCAATTTCTGAGCCTCATGATAACTAATGTTATGAGTCGTTTACAAACGCTGCACCTCTTTTTCCTCCAACCATTTTGGGTAAGAACGAAAGTAGGAAGGGTGAGAACCATTGCAGTTGACGCAATGTAGGTCCATGTCACATTCATAGGCATTGTGGTCCTTGCCACCTCAACGAGCCCATGTCAGGAAACCATGACATGATGTTTTTGAGTGGCCGAACCTCTGACACTGGAAACATCGGAGGGTTTGGAATGTATGGCCGTATCCTCCAAATTAAATAACCTGCCTTGATAGTGGCAGATGCACGTGATGATGTAAATCTCAATACGAGGGTATTTGTTGGCAATGTAACTCCATCTTTGCGAGTGGAGATGCACCTCACTGCAAAAATTCCTTGAGTTTCTCTCAAGCAAGAATCTCTGACTTGGGGACATTCTTCAAATCCCTCTCAACAATAACTCCTCGTGATGAATTCAAGGTAGCATGAGGGGTACCCTCAATAGGTATATCCCCAATTGCCATTGAATTCAAGAGGAGTTCACTGTAGTGGATTGTGGATGTTTCAACTAATATGTCTCCAGATCGAAGCTTCTTTACTGACTTTGGAGAGCCAGCAAAACCCTCTAGTCCCTTCTGAATAAAAAAGGGGGACAATTGCCCTGAAGGTTTTTCTGAAAGAATGTAATATAAGAAAAATGAGGTACGTGTGTTACAGATGTTGAAGATTGCTGCTCAAAGTCTTCAAGACGTGGTTGCTTACCTATTAACTGTTTTTTCACTATTTTATTTAAATTTTTTGAAGGAGGATCCATAGGAAAAAAGAAAAATTTCGGTACCCACTGACCCCACCCACCATGGAGCCCTATGAGGGGATGCATTACAATATTATGCAAGGACAATGCAGCAACACCAGGGTTTCGTGAGCACTATACCCAAACACCAGTATCAGGCACTATGTCCACAACACCTGTTGAGAACTTCCAACACTGGTACTTGGTTGACTTTAGCCCAAGTGGACCAGCCGAATGACCCAAGGGGGTCACCCAAAGGCTGCCCATCTACAGGAATTCAAGGCCAAAGTGGTGTGTTTTGGATGGACCTCTCAACCACCAGGATCCACTCCTCCCCCTTCATGGGTCGCCACGCATGGCAAACACGTGGGTGGATGTTTAGATCCCAAAGAAGGTAACCAGACAGAACAGAACCTTTCCTGAGAGGTCCCCTCACCACGTACAGGAATCCACACTGAGGGGTTGACTGTTTAAATAGACTGTCATCAGACACAAGACAAAATGTAGCAGGGAAAACAAAGAGCTTCAAGTGACAGCAACTGTAGAGAGTGAATTACAAGAACTCCTGCTGACATGTCCAGCCAAGAGAATACATTATAATAAAATTATAAATTATGTATGCCAATTTTTGTGTACAAACAGAATCTGTCTTAATATGTGCATGCACAGTTTTGTGTTAACATGATTTCTGTGTTTGTATGTGTGTATACAACTAACTGACAAATAGTTTCTATGTTACTTTAAAAAATATATCTACTATACAACCAAACCTGGTAAGCTTTGTGAAACAAGCAACCTAATTAATTTTTCAAATGAAGCTTAACAACAGCTGGCACAGGAAAAAAGAAAAAAAAGGGCTAACCAGTGGGATTTTGTTTAGCAACAGTGCTAGTGTCTGGTTCTGTAACTAAAACATTTGGTGACCGAGATCGCTTTGAATCTTCTTCTGAATCAGCTGACACAGATGTTGCAGAGTTTGACTGTTTGTCAGATTGCTGACTGTTGTTAGTAGAAGTCCTTGTTCGTGTGCTGCTACTAGGATCTGAGTTCTGACTGCTGTTGGTAGAAGTCCTAGCTCGAGTGCTGCTACTGGGACTCTGGGTGTTGCGAGGTGATGGAGGTCGAGGAGGAGGAACCGGAGGTACAGATTGAGGGATATTAACTTTGGCCTGTGTCTTTGGCTTACTTCCTGGCAAAGCTAGACAACAATTAAAAAACAAGTATCAGCACACACCTTAATCCTACAAAAAGTTTAAAACTTAAGATCAAATCTCAAAGTAGATTGTAGAATTTGCACTTACAGGTGTCTGCAAGTTTTATCTTCACATTTATACATGTTTTAGAAAAATACAGTATATGAAGTGAATCATATATTGTTCAAAAATAAGTTTCTACTTCCATAATGGGGAGCAAAACATTAGCATTTTGAATTACAGAAAATTAAAACTGTTATGCAACACTTTTAAACTAGTTATTTTTGTTTCACAAAGCAGATCATATATCATGCTTTTCTTCCCATTACTAATACCCAATTACCTATAAAATATTTCAATAATTATTTTTTACAGTTAATAAATTTTATTACTTGATTTTCAAACTTGATTTGTACATTATAAACAAACAAAGGTGAAGAAAATACAGAACACATATGTTTTTATAACAGTACTACCTTTATACCCTGGAGGTTGAAGAGGATGACCACTAGCTTTACACCAGCCCACAGGAAAGATGTCCCTTGAATCAATCTTACACCAGTAGTCAAATGCTCCTCTCCAACCATCAAAAGCAACAAAAATCATGTCATCCTTTACAGTTGCCACTGTAGCTGGACACACCAGATGTGGGTTTTTCCTGTCCAAAGCTTCTAACTTCATGCCCACTTTAAAGTTATTAGATTTTGGTGTCATCGGTTCCTGCAAATTATGCATTCATTATCTATGGTTCTAATAAGTTTACCACTCCCTAGTGTCACCTATTTAAAAAAACATAAATTTAACACCAGAGGGCATGGCATGTCTTTTTAAAATGCTAATAATTCGACTAATGAATCTGTAAATTTCTTCTGTTCCCTTTATAACTGAAGAAAATTTTCAAATTATTCTCTTTGTAACTATAATATAAAGATCCATTCTGACCATCTTGAGCTAAAGCCATCAGACTTTTAATTGTATTTTTATATGTCTAATAATATATATTACTCTCTATTCCCACAGCTGTATGTGCTTACATCTACATAAACACACACACACACACACAAATAAATAATCTGTAAGATAGTTTTTGTGTAAAACTGTCATGGTAACTAAAAAAAAAAGATAAAATTCTTTTAAACTGCTCATTTTGATTCAGCATATTCCATATATCAAGTGATAGCAGTCTTTTTAAAACTGTAATTTTAAATACTGTAATAACAGTAACTTAAGTTTCAGGTAATGGACCCACAAACAAGTCCATAACTATGCAAAAAAAGTGAGATATTTTGTACTAAACACTATTTAGAGTAAGTAAAATTCCTTTTAATATCAAAATTTAAATGTTTCTAAATGGACTGACAAAATGATAAAGATTTATTTTTAAACAAATCATAATTTTCCCAGCCATCACTTAAATGTGTAGTCAAACCTAAGTTAAAAAAATGTGTAACCAACTTGTTAGTAATCCTTGTGCATTACATATTTTAAAAGCATAGACAGAAATTCTTTAAATTTGAAACTAGAACATAATTAAATTAAAAACCAATCTTACACTATCATAAAATGTAAAAACATAAATAATGTGTTAATTAAACTTAAAACTATTACAAACTGAAGTTAAATCAATAAATTTACTTCTTGACCACATACCTGAACCATTTTAAATATTACATTAATTAGTAATATAAAAAGGCATAAAACCTCACATACTGTTTTGCTATTACCAATTAAATAGATAAAAATATTCATAAAAATTAAAATCTATATCATACAGTCATTTTGAAATTACCCTTAGACTTCCCACTCTGCCAACTCAACCCCGTTCTACACATTTCAGCAGCTATACATTTCTTCCAGTAGAGTCATGACCAAAGTTCATTGAAAAATAGCATACAAAATCTCTATTTTTATTGGATCAGATACTAACTCGGTTTTCTTTTCTCTTAAATATAACCATCACTTCACAAATTCTGCCTATGATAACAACTCTTTAAAGCATGCTGTTTTTTATCCAACACACAATCTGACACATCAGCTAATTATAATTTCTTCTTTTTCAGTGAAATTAATTATCATTCAGTTGAAAGCAATTAACAGATAATATTAAACCACTGACTTATCTATAATTCCCCATCATAATTGTAACCACAGACACACAAAATCAATTTTTTAAACGCAAAATAAAATTACATATATACCACTGAATATCTGATTAAAATCTTACCACTTGATGTGAGTGTGTGTTTTCTCATAGCAAAACCACATCGGGATATCTGTTGAGCCCACCGAGAGGAATTGAACCCCTGATTTTAATGTTGTAAATCCGTAGACTTACCGCTGTACCAGTGAGGGGCTCTTGATGTGAGGTATGATGTTTAATTAAATTTAAAACTAGATGGCAGGCTTCCTCCAAGTATATTTTCATTTAGATTAAAAGTTTCAATTTTTAAAAATGAGGTAGTTATTTGTTCAAATCCTACTTGGAACAGAAACATTCTTTCATTCATATATTTCTATTATGGTTGTAATCAATTTCTTGCAAGATGGAACAGGTTTCTAAACATTCTTTCATTCATATATCTCTATTATGGTTGTAATCAATTTCATGCAAGATGGAACAGGTGTTGATTATATTCAAAAACTTTTTATACAAATCATAAACCATGTGCAAATTTTGCGATTCCGGCTGCTACGTTTTCAGTGTTATGCTCTTCAATTATTTGTTGCCAATCTATTAAAATACACTACGAAAATTGTGACTAATTAATCATTTATGCTGTTGTAAAAAATACTTAAAAAATATTTAAAGTACTTATTCAGTGGTACTTAATAGTAAATGTACACTTGTATATGTGATAAAATTAACTGAAATCAAAAATTACTACATTAAGAAATTCAACTCACCTGAATTTTTTTCTCGTGTAGTTGGTAAAAATGTTATTATTAAGAGGATATTACAAAAACAAGACATCAACATTTGACAAAAGCATAAATTCTATAAATGTGTTATATGTAACAGCATACACAGAATCATTCGAAATACAAGAAATATTCTACCTTCTTGAATATTTTGGCTGGTGCAATTTCTGCCCCATTCAAAGTTTTCAACAAAAACATGGGCCAGGACGAAGCATTCATTCGGAACCCTAGAGGAGGCTGCAACATTCCACCATTTTTCTCACAGTGACCAATAGGATGTATCTCTGATGAGTCTACTAGACGCCAGAAATCATTCTTATTGTCTCCTCCATCTAATCTCAGACGCAGACGGGGACCCTGAATACCGACAACTGTTGCTATACATGTAGAGGTTACATTTCTAGGATCCAGAGCTTCCAGTTTCATACCAACTTTAAACTCATTAGTTGGTGGTTGTGGATGCTACAATCAAGTATTAAAAATAATTACTTTCTTATAACACAATACTTATTTCCTTTTTTTTTTAATGAAATTACATGGATTTCTTACAGTTCTAATTCATTTACCAAAAATTATCTTATTAAGGATAATCTATGGAAACTTAAAGTAAAATAATTTTTAAAAACATTTACAAGTAAATGATTCCTGAAAATCCTATTCAAATGTCAGTATTAAAATATTTTTATCATTATAACTCTTTAATTCTCAATTGCTTTTAAAGTTTTATGCCACAAAAAAATCTCTTACAATACCACCCTTTAACTGAACGAAAAAATCACCCAATTCTCAGATATCTTGGAATAAATTTAAAACAGAGAAATGTTTGTTTATAAATCAATACCTAACAAGCCTTTATCATTGCAATGTTTCATAAAACATTTTTACCCAGAAATTTTCATATTTTCAATATCACAGTTACATTTCTAATTTCATAAATTACTTTTCCTAATCTACAAGAACTGGAAAACTTGATTTAAATCCTCAATATGCAGAATCAAATCTAAAAATTAAAATTAACGAGAATGACTGTGAACTGAAGTTAAATAATCTTAAAACATTCAGTATTAAAATCTAAAATCCTTAACAAGTGTATATAAAAACAGGTTAACTATACTCAGAATAGAGTACATTAAACATATAATAAATTATCTGTAATCTACTGATGTTAATGACTGTTTCCACTATGTTACATTTTATGAATGTCAAGGACTTTTCCAATGTATCTCTGGTTTTGTTTTACCATTTTTACATCAGACACCTTTAAAAGATGTATTATGATATTTTCTAAATATAGTTTTTTTCTTTCTAATTAGACAGTCTTTTCATTTTAAACTTATGTGAGGACAGTTAAAACCATCAAGAACATTTTTTCAACCACTTGTTATTTAGTTTTACACAAGTTGATGAGTTCAACAATTTTATGCATTCACATAATCAGTTAGTTATTAATTTTATATAACCATGTAATATTTACTTATATTACAAGTTTACTTATAATTTTTAACACAGCCTGTAAATAACAGCATAATTATACAGAATGTAAAAAGCACAAGGATCTGTGCTTGCACTTTGGAAAACAATTATAAGTATTTTTAGAATGTATTGGACTAACAAATAAACACACAGAGAAGTAGGACACATAAAAGTGCTTTGCTTGTGTTAAAACTTATGTGGTTGTAGTTAGTTATTTTCCTTTTGGTAGTTTGTTCTAGTAAGACTGAGATCAAATATTACAAAGATTTTCTACATATTTTCTTGTTTTATCCGTAATAATAAAAGAAATCCAGATAAATTCAGGTCAACAGATTATTTGATTTTTACTTTCTTATAAGTAATTAGATAAACATTTTATTGTAAATGTACAAGTTCAAAAGCATACATAATATTTATGCATGCATAAAGAAATGCAGAAATGCATATGACCATAAGATTGAATAAAACAAAAGAAAGAAAAAGACAATAATAGAACTATTTTTCTATTTTCAACAACTATTATCAGTTCTATTTAAATAAAACTAGTTTGTTTTTTTTACCTGCTTGAAGCAAGAAGCAGGTGCAGCATCTGAACTTGTTTCTTTAAGATATTCAGCCCAGTCAAAGTAACCTATGAAACATATAAGAAACAAGCTAAACAGCCATAAGCACACACTATTATATTTTTCCATATCACAAGGTTAAAACAGTTTTTGGGCTTTGCAGAATTAAACATACCAAAACATTCAAATTAAAACAACAACTTAGAAATCAATAAAGTTGGAACAAACATTCATCAACTTTTTTCATGTTTACAAAAAATACAGTTTTTGTAAATCTCCACAAAACAGTTTGGTTTGTTTTCAATTTTGTACAAAGGCATGCTAGAGCTATCTGCACTGACCTCCCAAAATTTAGCAGTGTAAGATTAGAAGGCAGGCAGTTAGTCATCATCATCTGCTGCCACCTATAGGGATACTCTTTAGCCAATGAATAGTAGGATTGACTGTTATATTATACTACCCCCATGGATGAAAGGGTGAGTATGTTTGGAGTGGCGGGGACTCAAACCCACGACCCTCAGATGGCAAGTCGAGCACCCTAGCCACCTGGCCATGCCAGGCCTAAAAATAACTTAATCTGTTCCAAAGTAAGTGAAATAAATAATTTAAAACAAAACCAAAGGCAAGTGCAATCATAAACACAATGTACACAACAGAGCACTTTGAGCCTATAAAATCTGTGATGATACTTACCTGTACTTTCATACTGATACTGTGCACCATTTGACTGCTTTCCTTTAGGCTTGTCTGATATTGACTGGGGATTACTGCATTCTTTAAGTCTGTGTTTTTGCAGACAGTCAGTGCTACAGAAATCTTTCACATGACCTTGTTCTTCTAACCTCACAGGAGACCCATGGATCACACTGTCACATAATGTGCAAGATACCTGAAAACTGACTTCCATGAGAAGATAACCAAGCCATACATCATACTTGTATTAAGACTACTATTGAAAGGCAATGCAAAACAGTTAAAGACCACACCTATACTAAAAACAATAAATGACTGTTGAAAAGGTAAAGCATACACTGTACTTTTATAAATAGCAATAAAACACAACAATGGTCAAAAGCATAAAATAAACAGAAAAATGAGAAACATTTTATATTTCAGTAAGAACAAGGAAGGGTACTGTAAAACAGACAAACCAATATGACACATGCATTGAAAGGAATTACAGGGAAGGTAAGATAAATAAGGTATATATACTAGCTAATTGAAATGCAAGAAGAATACTGAACACTTTTAAAAAGGTTATTTATTAAAATAAACAGTAAGAACACCATTAATAGGATATAGTAAAACATCAGTACCTTTTAAGTAGTTAAATTGATCCCTAACTAAAGCCCATAAATATTTTTATTTAATTTCAAGTAATTTTTTTAACCCTGCAACAACGGGTCGGGGGTTAAAGGCCATGTCATCATGTTTGTTGGCTTGCACTCAAAAGTTTATTAAGTACTATTTTATGAATTTATGTCAATAAATTTAGAATCAAACTAGATTACAATTAAAACTTTAACATTATATAGGAGTTAATTATTTTAGTTTGAAAGTAAACTTTAAAAGAACATGCCTAAATACAGATTTTAGTGAGTCACTTGGTATGTTGAATGCAGCAATGGTTAAAATTAGATGTTTGTGATGTCAAAACACTAAGTCTGTAGTTTGGTACAAATTAGGAACTCAAATTACCAATATTAAAATGCTAGAATATAAAATAAGAATCTCATATCTTTTAATTTTGCTGAGATATGGCTTATGTAATGAATCAAACACAGTGGTTCCATTCACCTCTTTCAGTTTTTAGAAATGGCCTCTTATATACATTACTTCAACATGACATGTGGATAACCAACTGACAGCTTAGAATAACCCCCGAGGGGTTTTCTCAGTCATTTTAACCAGCGAAAAGGCTATATGTTCTTTTGAACCAAGATTTCAAGAAGGTAGGTTGTGTATTTAGTCTGTTCAAAGTTTCAAATTGTTTTAAACCTAAATACATCTTAATCATTAAGCATAGTAAGTTATAGTGCAATTCTATGGTATCAGTATAGTTATTTATGATTTTTTGGTTATTTAAATGTATATATAAAACCTAAAACACATTTTATTTGTTTGATATTCTCCACATACAAAATTTTAAAAGGCTTAGCAACTTATGTCCAGCAGCAGAAACAGAGTTCAAAGGTCAAAGATGAAAGATATAATATAACTCTTTGCTTTACTTCTTTATTTATGGTTCTGTATTTTAAGAAACATTAGTTGAATAACTTATTTCTAAACAGTAATAATGTATCTATACATATAATGTATAATATGACAGGGAAGACGAAAGTCAGTTTTACGTTACTGAATATATAGCATGAGTGCACGTGCACCACATCAATGCAAGTAATGTTATGTTAGCTAGGAGTGACTGGAATGTCAATATAATAAAAAATAATAAATATATACATGTTAATATACAGCATTATGAGACTTTAGCTGATCAAACTACGCATTTCAATTTTTGTGTTATAACATGAAGTCATTCTAGCACGAAAAAAGCATAATTTATATTTATTTCCTAATTTCTTATGATGGTTACAACATTGGTCAAATGACAGACCCCACACAGTTAAGGTATAGAAAATAACAAAATCTAAAGTCTTACTGAAAACAAACATTTGAAATGTATTTAGGATGTTTTAGAGATTATGCAACTATTATTTGAGATTTTTGGAATGAAGAATAGTTTTTGATCATAACATAAAATCACCTTGCACTCAGACTAGTAACAAAACAGTCTGAATATCTTCACAAACAAATCTTTAGTACAGATATTTCATTATAAAATCTGATTTGTTTTGTGTGTAGAAACCTGTAATCTTTACTAAAAAGTATAACAGATTTTGTGAAGATATAATACATGCTGTATCAAAAGTTATAGTGCAAATACTGAACATGTACAAATGTGTAGATTAACTTGTGTATATTATACCGAGCCCATCACAAAAGGGTTAATAAATCATACCGTCAAAAATTTCACATATTTTTCTTTTGATCTCTACCAGCTTTACAAAATGTATATAAATCTTATCATAAATGGTACAGACTTTAAAGTTCAATTAACCTTTTCTAAACAAAATGTCATTCTACTGTTACACCAGAAATATGCCATATTATCCTCTAAAAATTCTAAGTAATAAGATCTAATTCTCAAAACCATAAATAAAACAACTGAGCTTTTCATTAAGAATTCTAGATCAAAAGCTATGTTCAGATCAAATTCTAGATTTTTAAAAGTTTTTAAAATACCACCCTCTTAAATTTTGTATACAATAATAAGTTTAATATTTAGGTCACTTTGTAAAACAGCTTTCTGCTATGAAGCTGATATTGGATGTTATTACTTTCTTATGCTGAAATATACTTCTGATAGGTACTTACCTCCTCTCATTCAGTACTAGACCCTACATTTTTTTTCACATGCCAGAAGCACTGAACTCTCATACTGTTCAACTACTTCTCACACACAAATCATCTTGCAACAATCTTCCACCATTGTGACTATGACACATTCTCCCGACACATTCTAGTTTAGTCTACCAAATTATTACTCTGAGATTAGGCCGTGAGAAGGAAGTGTGGGCAAAGGTAAGTAACTATGAGAAATACATTTGCAGTAAAGGAAAATAGCTTCAGATATGGTACAATTCCTCTTCCCACATGTATAGCTAGAACCCCATATCAAACTGGCAGAGGGATGGGTATGAGAGAGAGAAAGAAGCATCCTTCAAAAGTATCTGAAGAACTACCTTGGAGTGTGATCTCCACTGGGAAAGAAACACATATGAGAGACCACACCATTTCTGTACCAGGTATAATCTGCATCCAGTGTGGAAAGAGGTGTCGCATACATGGGTGGAAAATGAGAGGAGCACAAGAACAAAAGAAGAGAAAACCAATGGGTTGGAATCTGAACTACAGTATATCAGAAATTGATCCCAAAGAAGAAAGATTTTAGAAGAGTCATCTACAGACATGAATGTAGAGAAAGCTAAAATAGATATGTTTCAAGGTGTAGAATGGCTAGGACGTGATGGGCTGTACACAACCAGTCAACTCCAGTCCAAATCCGAATGGCAACAGGAAAAGAACCTTCAACTCATGGTAGAAGGAGTGTCCACACCATCTTCATCTCAAGTTAAGTAGAGAGGAAGAAATATACTGTGCAAACTGATCTACAAAACAAGAGCATGTGCACAAATCCATAACCTATCACACATCCAAAAGATGGTAGGAAGAAATGTGCAAACATGGCAGGCCACCTCAAACTCAAACTTAATTAGACTGTTACCTCACTGCACAACATCAATCTGATGCAGTGAAAACTTCCTGAGGTGTAGCATGAGAAGAAGAACCATCACCCCAATCAACTTTATCCTCTTTGTAAAACTACACAGATATGTAGCATCACCCTCCAGATCCCACCACTACAAAAGAATCACCTGAAGATATAAAGCAACCTCACCCTTCAGATAAAACCACATAGAAGATAGGCACAGCATCAATCTCCCAAATCTACCTCATGGAGGTGGAAATTCTAAAGCAAATTTAGTGAGGAAAAGGAAACACAATCAACATGCATGAGAATTTATGCTGATTGGTCCAGCTATAAATCAAAGCTACTCAGTGGAAAATGATATCCAGGTGATAGTAAGATGAGGAATCCAAATTGAAGGGGTGAGCTATAATGTGATGGATCTGCTCCAAAGTAACATCATCCACCAAATAGGACTGCACAAAAACTGGAGCACAATTGCAACCTCCAAGTCTCACCACACAGGAAGTAAACTGCATCCATAAAATGTGCATAACCTCACCTTCTAGGACCCACCTCACAAAGGTGGAACATATTTATTTGTAGATATGCACATCATCATCCCTTGAATAGAACCACAGAAGTTGGAGTGCAATACCACCTTCCAGTTCCACTGCATCGAAGTAAATAGCATTTTTTAGAGTAGAGTAGTGGTGTTCTACTCTCAACTAAATGGAAGCAATCACATTCAGGTCTACCACCCAAGCAACTGAGACCTGGAAAGTGGCAAGGACTCATAATTCATTAGAAGTACAAAGGGGAACATAATGTGATTGAGAGTCTGGAAAAAAAACAACACTGGAAACAGTGCAATGGGTGACCAAAAAATCCATTTTGAAAAGCAGATCACATCCATAGGTGAATATTGTCCAAAATGTGCAAATTATGAAGCAAACATATTGAAAGGCAATTTATGAGTAACTTTAGGGAACTCTACATCTCAATAATGTGAATTATAGGTCATGGGTATACAATCTTATTGTAGAACATGGATTTGTATTTGTATACCTGTACAGGTAATGCTCACCACTGGGCAGGGTCCTAAATGAAATATAAAAAAGATAATTTAGCCAGTGACAGCCTCACCACAATTAGAAGAATGGTGACAGGTGGAAGACAGTACCCCAACAAGGAAAAACAGTTATTCATTGAAGACAGTGGAAAATGCATGTATGAGGTGTGGTCCACATGTCTGATTGAAAACTTTCCTCCAATGGAGGATGGATATGAGATAACAAAGAAAAGGTAAGATACCAGATCCAATGAGATGATAACTGAAACAAATTCTGAGAAGTAGGAGACATGGGCAATTGAATCAACTGCTGAACCCAATTGGCAAGGGTAGAAATAAAGGTCACAAACAGACAAATGTTGCCAGGGGATAAAAAGGCAAGAAAGTGATGTAGAGAAGTTGTATGGGCAATGTAACAATGAAAGGCATACACAGAACATAAAAGCCAATACAGGTCTGACTGGAAATAAAGATTGGACACAGACGGAAGAGAAACTGGTGAGAAGGAAGAATTATGCTCACAAGCCACTGAAGTTCTGGGGATAAAAGATTAATCCAGGTAAAGAAAAACATACACGAAATAGTACAGTGTGTGTGAAATTTTGATGGCAAACATATCATAGCAATGATGCCCAGAGGCTAACAGAAGCAGGAAATGAGACTCAAGAGCTAAGTGAAACCAAGAACAAGAACAAAAGTTCCAACAGAGGTAGAGTAAGGCAGTGAAAAACAAAACTGACATTCCACTCAAAAGGACTGCTTGATGAGGAGGTCAATGAATCCAAAAGTAACACGACAAAAAGAGAAAGGTAAGAGAGGAAAACACCAGGTGATACCAGAAACATTAGAAGGTGTAAGATAAGGCTGGTTAATAGCCAACTATGCAAGAAACATCAGTCCAATTATCAAACAGTCATGTAAGGAAATTTATAAGAGGAAAGTTTGGATGATAAGAGGAAAACCCCAACTCAAAGACCAACAATGGAAGACAATCCATTTACATCAACTAACCTTCATGGAGGAAGGGCAAATGGATTGTGCTATAAATATAGTGGCACATCTAGACAATCCAAATATCTTTGCCTGGGACCTGATAAGTGCCAGGAATGAAGACAAAAAGTAGAAAGGGCAGGATGAAGAACTGATACATGAGACTGACATTGTGGAGATGAAGTGAGAGGAAAAAGCAATAGAGTAGTTTGGGTCTGAAGAAGATGAGGATGTCAAGACTGTATAAGCAAGTAAGAAGCAGTCAGAAGGATCTGGCATGGATGATTGAAATCACTCTGGGAAGAAGACAGATGGGAAAATAAACATAAAGGTGCCAGTTGGTCTAGTCTTAGCTGAGAGTATCTATAGCTGGGGCCTGAGAGTGAGGAACTGAAGATCAAATAAAATAAGTAACTTGGTATTGAGAAATGTTACAAATGCACTCAGAAGAGTAATACCCCACTGACTGCAGAGGCCTCCCGCTAGTACAGCGGTATGTCTCCGGATTTACAACACTAAAATCAGGGGTTCGATTCCCCTCGGTGGGCTGAGCAGATAGCCCAATGTGGCTTTGCTATAAGAAAAACAAACAAACAAACTGACTGCAGAGCCACTGTAAAACCTGAGGGTAAAAAGATTTCTCCATGGGATAAACTTTGTCTGGTCTGGAAAGGTGATATGCCATGAAATTGAAAGCACCTGGAACTTCAGATGTACCTCCAATGACTTGGCATAAAAAAAAAAAAAAGAGTTCCAACATTTGAACACAAAGGGAACAAGCACCCTTACTGATTAATACAAGCCACCAATGTAGAACTATCATAATGGATCATGTCAAGTAATTTCCATAAATAAGGAAAACATTGATCCATAGTATGTATTCCCAGAAACTCTAAGAAGTTGGTATGATAAAACTCTCAGCTAGAGACCATTGTCCTGAAGCCTCCTGCTGATCAACCCATTACCCCCAACTGTGAAGAGAAGCATCTGTAAATAGATGCAAATCTGCATAAGATGGAAGAGATAGTACAAATGTCATCATGTTGTTGTTGTTCAACTACCCATGCAGATCATAGAAGAAGAAAGGGTACTGAGAGAGTTCAAGGGATACTGAGCAAGATTCCAATGTTCATGCAGAGTCCACTGAAGATATTGCATGTGTGTCAAACCCAACAGAACACATTCCTTCACAGAAGCCCAAGTCTCAAAAAGCAATAGAATCTCACAAGCAAAAAATTTAAAAAAAGAGGGAGCAGTAAGGGCATAAAGAACTAAAAGCTCAATCAAGTGGAGTTGGAGAAGGTTGGTCAACCCACTGTAAAACAAAACCATACTGGTACAATTAAAAGGTGAATTTGTCATTTTCTACACATGAGCTTCAGTACTGTTGTTTAAAATTCAAATCTGTGTAATATTTAAAATGATGTGATGATGCTGTAAATATGTTCCTTGCTAATCTTATGGAAGTCTCGAAAATTGTTTTTCAAACAGCTTATGCTATTATGATGTCACATCTTGACCTACCACCCCACCAGTGAGTTACGGGAAACCAAAAAAATTTGACTTCTGGCTTAAGCACACTACAAACCTGACAAAACATAATAAAATAAACACAAGCCTCCTTCTTTAAGTATTTTGGATTATTTTACATCTTTCATTACAGTTAATCTTTACTGGCCTCTTGACTGTTGATATCAATGTGAGCTTCCTTAAGAACTAATATACCTGAGAGAAGACTATACTGCTATTTAGATAAACCAATGATGGCACTTGAATCTCATTCATTTTTGTATGTTTTTCTTACTAGAGATAAGCAACGTTTCCATACCAGGAAATATTTTTGGCTACCATATTCCCCATGGAGGTTACTATGTTGCTAAGGAGGAGAAATTTCAGATTTTGTTATTGAAAAATTGGTCAAGATTGCTTAGACATGGATGTCAGAAGGATACAAATCAGCAACAAAAGCACAATTAATAGTAGTATCATATAAGAGATGTAAGTGAATAAATTATGCAGAATATTATTTGTTAACTAGAAGGTTTCTTTTCATTGTAAAGTTAATGACCCATAAGCCTTTCTGCCTGAGTGCATTCTTACCTACCATGAGACTACTTCTTTGTATTTACTTTAAAATAAATCCAAGAGTTAAAAAGGAAATTTTTAGTAACTTTCTGAAGAAAAAAAATCGATGTAACTCATACCCAGAAGTAACACAATGAATTAACCCCCATCCCCTTGTCACAATGATACTAGCCATTCCAAAACTGATTTATGAGGCTTCCTTTACATGGCAGAATTATTATAAATTTGTGTTGAAAAAGATTAATGTTTATCACCTTTTATTCTCAATACTGCAAAAACATAATTCAACAGTTTTGTAGCCACATACACTCTTTCTTCAGTCCCTGTAGTATAGAGACATAACTCTTAACCTAAGTCTAGTTACCACCAGCATTTGTGTGTGTTCAATATTCTCAAATTAACTTTGCTTTCAGTTTTGCACCACAATGAAATGTTTTCAAATATTTCATAAAAAGTTGCCAAAGTATATTACTAACTTAATATTAAATAACCACAAAACATGTGTTAGTTCATCACCTTTAAATATGCTTTTTTAAATTCAGCAAGACACGACTCTGAACAAAATTCCTTTTTAGTATGACCAACTGTGACTGAAAATCGAAGATCCCTTCTTGCTTCTTCACACCAAGCACAACACGGCCTGTTTCGACTTTTACTTGATGATCCTATTATGGAATCAAAGCCAGGAGTAAAACTACAGAATAATAAATACGTCTCAAATAATTTTCTATAAATTTTAATTTTTATATATCTACTTTTTACCATTATCTACAGTTTCACCTTCATGTCTTCAAACCAAAAATGAAATGCAAGTCAGCAAAACATAATTAAGAACAGTTCATTAACTTTCTCAGTACAAAATCAATCAAACTGACTGACTTTATAACAATTTTGTACATGTATATTTATAGTTTCCATACTATAACTTCTAATCAACACTGTGTAGCTTCACAAAATTTGGTAGACTTTTAGTAACAATTAAGTCTTTTGGTGGTTATGAGGTTGGTCAAATTGAAGACAGAGGGCAGTTAGGACAGAGAAAATATAAAATGTAAAGTTTTAGTGAAAACAAACATATAATATTTATTTAGATTTTTTGCAAATACACAATTCAAATCTGAGATTTCTGAGATGAAAAGTTTTTAATCTTAATATGAAAATTAATTTGCACATGAATTATTCAAATAATACACAATATGTTTATGGACAAATCTATTGTAAATATACTTTATTAGAAAAATGGTCTTTCATGTAAAAAATTCACATTATGAAGACATACACACTGTATTAAAAGTTATAATATTCTGACTATATACAAGTAAGAACGATTCTGTGACCAAATCTGTATTGAGAGAGTTAACATTTCAACTAAACTCGTCAACATATTTCCAGAGGGAATCAAGTGTAAGGTGAAAGCGATATTAACAATTCTATTTACAAAAAACAATGTAACAAAATATGTCATTGACAGATTAAAACCTTGACTTCCTATTAATCATACATAATATAGTATTGAGCATCAAGGAGAACTACTGGCAATTCCTGAAAGACAGGAAGTAACAGGTGAGTGTGACAAGAAGGTTCTGATTGTCTATATCATAACTCCTCAACCAAATAAACACTAAAGGCCATAAAAATTATACTTTGCCTGAGCTATTGCCATTACATTTCTTTACTGTTAAATACAAAGCTAAGTAATGGGCTATAAGCCCTTTGTTTAGTATATACCATTAACATTCTGGACCCTATACACTTGAATTATATAATCAGTATACATGGCCTAAAACTAAAGATGATTATTTCAAATGTGGACAGTTTCAGTACATTTCACTGGCCCCAGTCCATGCGAATAATTTATTACATGTTTTGTGCTTAAAATGTAATTATTTTAAATTCTCCTATTACACTAGAGAACCTTTTTCTTTTTAAGCCATGCATGAATGTTTCTGAAAAATTAGAATGTCATTTCTTATACAGATTTTATTGTAAACATTAGCAGCACAAATTTATTCTATGATCACTGAAAACAAATTGTGAAAAAATGTGATTTCTGAATAACTTGAGCTTCCCTGGTACTTTTTACTGGGTGCAGCAAAAACAATTATACATCATTTAAACTAAATTTTGCATTAAATCAAGAGTAGATCTACAAGAAAACAAACATTTCCAAGAAAGTAACTTAGATGAAAAAAATATGAATTATGATCATCTTTTCTGTATAACTTTTCTGTGTTACATCCCTAAAGAGACTTTTTGAAAACAAACAATTTTACTAAAGCATTGAAAATCCAAAAAATTGTACAATAAAAAATGAAAAATTATTTTACGCATCATAAATCTGGGAGGAAATTAACCAAAACACTGAACATGAAAGAAAATATAAACACATACATATACATAAAGAGTTTGATAGAGCCAAAAAATTCTTCATGAGATAAATTTAAAAGTATAGAAATAGTTAATTTTAAACTGATAAACTTAATATAAAATCTTACTGATTTGATGATAAATATTTACATTCTCAAATATATCCTAGGTTTCCTTACCAGCACACAATTCTTTTAGGAACATACCTCTAATTCCGCTACCAGACATGATGGATAGTATGGTAGGCTGCTTTCAGAACTTGAGCAAAAGTTATGGTACACGTGCACATTAACGATTCTTTGACCAACAGCAGAAACACTAATTTGTCCTTAGGAAATCTAAAATATAAAACGGATATACATAAACAATCACTTTGAGAAGATAAAAAAAACTCAGTAAGCATCACAAGTAAACCGCACAAGAAAAAAAAGTAGTTAATAAATTACTAAATAAAACTTCTGTATATAAAAAGACCATTTGGACTGAATTTTGTGCAAAGCTCTGTGAGGGCTATCTGTGCAAGCCATCCCTAATTTAGCAGTGAAAGACTAGAGAAAAGACAGCTAGGCATCATCACCAACAGCCAACTCTTGGGCTACTCTTACTGTGTGTCAGAATTATATTTTTGCAATGTCTGGCATTTTGTAGTGAATTTGATGTCATAAGGATTTATCATTTCAAGCAAAGTAAGTAAGAGCTCTTTCCAACACAAAATATTCTTACTCTCACAGCATGAAATGCATTCAGGTTGAGGTTTTATAACTCACACATTGAGAATACCTTGAGTAGATAATGGCACTAGAAAACAAAAATGTATGGATAAACTTGGAGAACAAGGATAATCAAGAAAGAGGCTTGCAACAAACCACACCCCAACAATTATAAGAAAATGCTGCATTTTATATAAGGTGAGGATTCATAAACACAAAGTTCAATGGCAAAAGCCATCTAAATATCAGTAGTATGCAACATACAAAGAATCTCCATCTAAAACACTAACACAAGCTGTTTCCACAACATAGTTGTTCATCTGTCATACACCTCAAGTAGATGAAAAATGAAAGAATATCATGGTACTCCACACCATCACATGCTGGTCAAGTTGCCAGATGCTATGGCTACGGATTTCTGTACAAATGAAATGAGTGCTGGTACACTTGTCCTCAGACAGCAGATGCCTTATGAAAAGCACTCAAATAACAGTACTGTTTTGGAAGTGTCAGCTTTATAATGGAGCCTCTTATAATGAAAATTATGAGATTTGACATAAAGCACAAATAATTTTGACCCCCCACAAAGGATCTTGTTTTTGCAAGGTAACAACAAACAGTCCTGATAGGACATGGAAAATATTCTGTGGAATGAGAATCAGAGTCAACCAGAGTGGGAAATGCAAAGAGACAAACAGGTGACCTCACACAACCCAACTCTTTGGTAAGCATATTCTAACAGTACACAAATATAGAGCCCTCCTAAAAAAAATAATGAGAAACATCAGAGACAAAAACATCTGATCATTTCCTTCCTAACATAAGTAACAATAAAAAGGTTTTCCTGGTAAGATGGTAAAGTAATTTACTATGGTTTCTAAGGAAGACAACCCGAGTAAGTTAAGAACAGACTCATTTTTCAATGAAGACAATGCCAAGGCATTTGTGGGCAACATAATAAAAATGACTTTAAAAGGGCAAGAACAAGAGAAGCATGATGAGCTGGAATAACCATTTATCACTGCTCAAACTTAGAACTGCAATAAACAGTTTTGGTTGATAATGTGATCAAACATTAAAAAACAGGCAACAGTACAGAGCAAGGTTCAACACCATTACTTGTATGGTGCAAAACCTTATAATGAGTTCACAAAACTAAGTATTAATGTTTTGTGTCAACAAATTCATAAAGGTATAAATACAGTTAAAAGGGGGAAAGAAAAACTGATCACAATTATGCTCTCTTGCTTGCAACTCTGATATAGTACTCCAATAATGTAGTATTACATACAACAGATTATTGTATTAAACAATTCCCTAGAAAAATACTTTTTTTCAAAATGCTATCATTCTCTTATAGGCAACTATATCCAAGTACAATTTTTTGATTTCATAATAGAAAATAAAATATACCACATAACAATGTAATTTTAATATGTCATCAAACAGAACCTTTTTTTTCTTCAGTAAATTGAGTTGTCTAAAAACTTTGAAAATCCAATGTGAGGATCAATACTTTAGTAGTCAGAAAGTGATGTAATTAAAAAATTATCAAGCCAACAATATTCTGGCTATTACTGAAGCATATTCTTTATAATGAATTCCCTGATATTCATAATGTTACGTCAATGAATAGCATAATTAAAAAAACATAGAAAGACTACATGTCACCATGTCCACAACACATCTTTAAGTACGATAATCGAGCAGAATTAAAGTAATTCAGTATCATTTCAAAATCAGTAAACCTGTACAAGTAATAAGATTCATTCTAGTTTATCTTTAGCTTTAATTTTATTTAACTTCCTTCAAACCATTCTTAAACTTTCTCTGTGTTTGGACTGTTTAAGATGTACTCTATACATCTTAAAGGTATACATATAATGATATAAACAACCTTGTAACAAAAGTCCACCACCATTATCACACATTAACCATCCTCTCTAAGGTCTTACAGAGACAGCTCATCAAAGCAATTGGATAGTAGTTTCAAAAAATCTTGGGATCCTTCCCAGACTTAGAGAAAGGTAGGACAAAAGCCTGGTGCCAAGCATCAGGAAAATCATTCTCCTGCTAGATTCAGTTAAAAACAATCAGAAGAACAGCAAAAGAAGCAGGAGATAGATGGTGCAGCATTTCATCATGTATATCATCAAATCCAAATGATGTACTGCCAAACCAAAGGAGGGGCAATTTGAGTTCCACCAGTGTAAAGGGACAATTATAGTTATAGAGACAGTCAGCTCGAAAGGAAAGAGGTGATCACTCTGCCCAAGTCTTGATGGTTAAGAAGGTGGAGGAAAAAGCAGAAGAGCTAGATACCTGGCAAAATCTTTCTCCTAAAGTACAAGTGACGCTCCGGGTATCAGAAAGCAAGATCGAGCGGGAGACAGAATCATATTGCCCACTGACCTTTCAAATCTTATCCCATATGACTTTGGAACTGGTGGTAGAAGATATGCTGATTGTGAACTTAATCCAAGATTCCTTCTGGCTTTGATGGAAAGTTATGCAGTTCAAGTGTGTGGGATACCTATGGAAAGTATTCCAGGCTCCTTTTTAAGCCTTCTGTGCCATGGGGCAGGCAGGATTTCACCATGAACGAGGATATCCTGGAAAACATGTTGAGGTTTTAGAAATACATTGAGTAACTGCTTGTATAATACAGTCAGTTACTGCTGCCACACAGTAATCCATTGATGGCTTTCAGACAATGGAAGATCAAGTTCTGCAGGAGCAGTGAAAGAGGGCCAGTTTGCATGATCCAGAGTCCACCAGATCACACATGTCGGGTGGCATAGACCATGGCTAGTCTCTCACAAAATTCCTGTAAGTAAAACGAGTGAATGCAAACAAAGTGCAAGAAAACTGTTTAAATTGAAATGACAAAAAATCATGTTCATAAATGGTACCCACATCTAAACAATGATATGCCAATTGAGAAAGAGGGAATTCAGCGAGAGTAGCAAGGGGAGCTAGCTGAACCAGTATAGATGACAAATACTATTGGTGAAGAATAGTCACATGATACGTACATGTCCAGTAATGATGCAAAACTGACAGGGTATAAACACTGCTCTACTAAGAGCAAAATGTTTTCAGCAAGCATTAAAGAATCAACAATTGTCAAGATAACTTTGTGTAAGAAAGGTAAGGCCCTTTTGTAAATAAAAACTTATTTTAACCAAAATATCACACACAGAATCACCAAAACTTTTATGTAGAGATTTTACATAAAGAAATGAAACTAAGTCTTAAATGAAAGAGCACAAAACTCAGAAATACCATCTATACATTGTAGATTTCTCAAGGAAAGTACATACAGGGATGCCAAAACTAAAGTACACTGAAATATAAATAAAAAACAAAATTAAGAAATAGTAAGTACAGCTTTGATTTTAGGAGGAGCAAATTATACATTTCACATACAAAAAAGTGAGTCTGTATATACACACACACACAAACAAAAACTGATTTAAATAACACAACAAAACCATTAAGCATTACTTTTATGCTTCACAAACTAAATGGATGAGAAAAGTTAAAGACAGAAGTCACTTAATACAAATTTTTAGTTAGCTTCATTAAGAGCTTTAAAAAGTGACTGCTCTCTGCAATTATGAAAAATACAGGGGAAAAAGTTTAACAGATGAAAACCAAACAAATAAAATTTAGACAATTAAGTTTTTCAAAGGAAAATATTTTCAATATGACAAAATAATTCACTTGAACAAAAGTTATGTAAAGTGTAAAAAGTGTTTGTTCAGAAACAGATTAAAGAGTACACCTTAACCAATATGAATATATAAGATTCTAATTTTAGTGTTAAGTATGAGATTAAGTACATTTTTAAATATCAAAAATCAAATCTCACCATAAAACACCATGTCTTCCATGAAACTTGGAAAGTACAAACTTAAGCAAATTTCTAAGTCTTCTACATGTACTTGGTGAGTAAAGTTGCCTGACAAGAAAAAGTGACAACAAATGAATCATTAAATAACTTACTCCAATGGCATTTTGGTTTAATTTCCAATACTTTCTACAATCTCTTACTAATTAAACTTACTGGTCACAAAAGAATGAGAGCTATATGTGTTTACAAACTGGAAAGTATTTCTATTAAAAAAGACCAAAAATAACTGGTAAGTTTAAGCAGCCACAATGAAGGAATAACTGAAGTTAACATTTTTAGACTTGGCAATGATAAAGTTATAAACCTATTTCTTCCCTCCTAATTTAATGACAACAGAACAAAGCTTCTTTAATAATCAAGTGTTTCTAATTTCAAAAGTTTCCTATTGTTTTCCCACTTCATGTCTGGGAAGTTATTTGTACTTCATAATTTAGTTAATTAATATGACTAGTTTACTGGAGAAGATAATTATGATGTATTCTGAAAATCATACAAACTACAGGCATAACTGAAGTAGATGGCAAGACATACAATTTGACAAGTTGTGACATGAAGAAAATGTTGAAAAAGGAGTTAAACATTCAAAATGTAGTAATGAGCAAAATGTTATTAAATATAATCCAGAGAAAATCCACGTTTATCTACTAGAAAGGAGTGTTACTGTACTAACAGTTTTCTTCTTGGATAGTTCTAATGGGTTTTATGTGCAGTAGAGCCCTCAAAACAATTTCCCATAAAATTCCCAATTACGTCCTTCAGAAGCATTTTTACAAAGATATTTGATGTTCTTGTATGTTCAAGTTCATAACCTTGTTTGCTTTCTAATCTAATACAGAGGTTAGTCTGGTTTCAGACTGAAAGAGTAGATTTTTTTTATTTTTTAACATAAATTAGCAGTTTATGTTGCTGAACTTGTTTCCTAAATTTAAAACAGTGAGTTTTCAAACAGTTCAGAATATGGTGAAATTAACTGTTTTGAAACAAGCATGGTATAATATAAACAAGTTTGTATACACACACACTTGCACACCTTAAATATGTATTTATGCTAAAACATTTGATGCAGCGTGTACATCTGCACAAAAGTTCACAGACTTTTAGTAAAGATTACAGTTTTTTTTTGTATATACAAAAATCGAATAAATATAAATTATAATTGTTTTCATACTAGAATGACTACAGCTTATAACATGAAAATAAAAATGTTCAGGCTAAGCAGCTTAAGTATCATAATAGTACATATTTATTTTTTATTACATTGGCCTTCCTGGCTAACCTTACATAGCTTGTACTAATGTGGTGCACATGCACACATTACCGTATCCAATAACATAAAATTGACCATTCTACATATTCTGACCATACTATCTTGACCACGATTTAGTGTACTGGTATTTTGTAATATACTGTCACATTTCAATTACTACACATTAAATACATACATACATATATATATATATAATATTACTATTTAAAAATAAGTCATTAACTTTTTTTTTTAAATACAAAACAACAAATACAGAAGTAAAGCAAACAATTCTCTCTTATAGCTATGACTTTTGAATTTGATTGCTGCTGAACATGGGTTACTAAGCCTTTTAAAATTTCATACATGCAAGATATGAAACAAAATATATTTAGTATAAATTACACAATTAAATAACTAAAAAATCACAAATTACTATATTATTACCATAGCATTCACCTATAATTTACCAAGATTAATAACTAAGTTGTCTTTAGATCAAAGTAAAATATGAAACTTGGAGCAGACTAAAGACACAATCTACCTGCTTTAAACCTTAGAACAAAAAAACATGAAAGCCTTTTAACAAATTAAAACAGTTGAGAAAACCATGAAAGGGAGATCTAAGCTATTGACTGATTTTTTTTCACATCACATATTGAAGTGAGTGTATATAAAGGACTGTTTCCAAAAATAAAGGAAATGAGCAGGGTCACTGTGTTTGAATCAGTACATAAGCCATATCTCAAGAAAATAAAAAGATACGAGGTTTTTATATTCTAGCTTGCCAATGTTGGTCCTAATTCACATGAAACTGTACATTTTGTATTTCAACATGATAAATATCTAATTTTACCCAGTGCGGTACTTAACATACTAAACAACTCAAATAAATCAATATTTAGGCATGTCCTTTTGAAATTTACTTTTAAAATTAACTCATATATAACATTACAGTTTGATTTATAATCTACAATTTGATACCAAATTTCTTGAAATAAATTCATAAAATAGTATTTCAATAAAATTTTGAAAGCAAGTCAACAACTGAGATGACATAGCTTTTGACACCTGGCCCATCATAAAACTGTCGAGTTTTATTTTGCAGATACACATAATTCTCAAGTTGGTTAGTTGGTGGATTGAGTGTTTTATGGCACAAAGTAGCTAGGCTATATGTACCAAACATCTGGTAAAAAGTTAACAGTAAATTCAGTAAAATTCATAAAAGGAAATTAAGGTAAAACAAAACAAAGTTTAAGAAAAAAACAACATAAATAATATAAAACCAATGTTTACATCGAGTTTACAACACCAAGAGAAAAACTATAGTAACTCAAGTTGTAAAGGACTTTCTGTCGCTAACTGTAATAATCATAACTCGCCAGGAAGACTAACAGATAAGTACAAAATCCACCATCAGTCACCTGAAGTTGGCCTTTCCAGTCCTGGTTCTGAGTTATTTGATGTTATGACTATTTTCAGAAAGTAAAGAAATAAAAATTTTAAGACTTGTAGCAAAATTTTAATAACAACTCACCAGAATGATGAATGGGTAGTTCTAAAAACAATCTTAATCACATGAAGTTAGCCTTTCCAGTCCTGGTTTCAAGTTATTTAACAAATTTCAGCCTTTCCTAATTTCAAATCGAACTAGATGGACTTTGATTCTTAAAAGGGAATCACAATAAAAAAGGTCTAGTGTATAAATTAAAAAATTTAAATAGCATTAAAAAGATTAATGGCCTACTTTAAAAACTAAAAACATAACCATGGTGGACAGTGTCACCATTACCAATAACACTGTCTAACGTTATGGACAAACCTTGGGACAGAACATGTTTAAAATGGTGCCGTCGTTGAAAGTCGTAATGACAGCAAGAAAGAAAAATGTGGCTTATTGTGATCTGAGTGTTACACAGACTACACACTGGTGCAACAGTTCCAAATAAAAGAAAACAATGAGTTAAAAAACTGTGACCAATGCGTAGTCTAGTTCAAACAACTTCCTCTTTCTGATCCTTACAGAAGCAAGACGACCAAAGTCCAATATTGGTTTTTATTTGGAAAAGCTTGTTTTCACGAAGCTCACTCCAAGTTGACTGCTAGCTGGCATAGAGGCAAGCCTTGAATACAGGACCATACGTCCACGTATGGAACAGGCACAGCAGTGCTAGTACCAGAGTACATAGATTTAGCTGAGGTGTCGGCGAGCTCGTTCCTGCAAATACCAACGTGGCCCGGTATCCAGAAAAACTGAATAGAAGTAGATGTTAAAGAAAAATGGGCCAGTTGGTTTTGAATATTGGCAAGAACAGGGTGTGAACTAATGTGAAGCGATTCTAGGGCCAGCAGAGAACTAAGCAAGTCAGTGTAAATAGTGCAGTTTGAGTATTGCTTAGCTTCTATGTGATGCAGGGCAAGAGAAATGGCATACAGTTCAGCAGTAAACAGAGAAGCTGTTGAGGGGATTTTGCATGCAACCACCAAACCACAACAAACCATACCAGAGCCTACACAGTCACCTGATTTCGAACCATCTGTATAAATAAGAATGAAAGGATGGTTCTAAAGATGTTCAGCAAATAACAGACAGTATTTCCAATAAGGAGTGTCTGCTTTTCTGAGATGACTTAAAGATAGGTCACATTTGGGGACTGTAAAAAGCCATGGTGGATGAGCTGATCAGTGGATACAGCAATGTTATCCAAGGGCAGACCCAATTCATCCAACTGCACCTGGATATGAAGGCCAAAAAGAGCAATGGCAGATTGTCTGTTTTGAAAAAACATGGTCCCTGAGGAAGGAAAACACAATCCCAGGTGGGATGCTTAGGTAAGGAACAAAGTTGCAAAGCATATAGTAAAGACAGTTGCAAACATTGGAGATACAGAGAAGGTTCATGAGACTCTATGTATAAGCTGTGAACTGGGGAAATGCAGAAAGCCTCAAAGCAAATCCAAAGTCCTTGACGATGAATGGGGTCCAGCATATTTAAGGCAGACGTCCTGGCAGAGCCATAGACCAGTTATTAATAGTTGAGTTTCGATCGAATAAGAGCACGATATATCTTTAGCATAGAACATCTATCTGCTCCCCAAGTGGTGGAAGAGAGGACATGGAAGATGTTCAGTGCTCTTGTACATTTGACCCGTAGCTGCTATTTGTGTGGTATAAAGGTCAGCTTATGGTCAAAGATAAGCCGCAAGGACTTTGTCTCAGGAGCCACATGCAGCACAACTTCACTGATATGGAGTTCAGGATCAGGGTAAATACCCTGTTGGCAGCAAAAGTGCATGCAAACAGTTTTAGAGAGGGAGAACTTAAAGCCATTTGCTGTGGTCCACTTTAGCAAACGATTGAGGGCAGTCTGTAGCTGCCACTCAATATACCTTATGTTTGATGACTTGACACAAATTTTGAAAGTCATCGACATAGAGCCCATTTGCAACAGTGAGAGGGAGTTGTTCACTGATGGCATTAACTTTTATACTGAAAAGTGTGACACTCAAAACACGATCCTGAGGGACTCCAATAAAAATGGGAAAATGGCCATGTAACCCATATACATATGGAGGTCTCGCAAAATACCATATCTTCATGTTGTATCAAAAGTCTTCTCAATGTCAAAGAATATTGATACAAGATGTCATTTGAGAAAGGCTTCTCTGATTGATGTTTCAAGTCGAATTAGATGGTCCATGGTGGAGCATTGTCATTGGAACCCACACTGGGTGGGAGAGAGGAGGTTGTTTGATTCAAGGAACCAAACAAGAAAAGCATTAACCATCCTCTCTAAGGTCTTACAGAGACAGCTCATCAAAGCAACTAGACAGTAGTTTGAAGGAATCTTGGGATCCTTCCCAGGCTAAGAGAAAGGTAGGACAATAGTCTGGTGCCAGGCATAAAAAAAAACATTCTCCTGCCAGATCCGGTTGAAAAGAATCAGAAGAATGGCATAAGAAGCAGAAGATAGATGGCACACCATTTGATAGTGTACATCATCAGGCCCAACTGTTGTACTGCCAGACCGATGAAAGGCCAGTTAGAGTTCCACCAGTGTAAAGGGAAGATTATAGCCATATAGACAATCAGCTTGAAAGGAGAGAGGTGTTCACTCTGCCCGAGTCTTGATGGCTAAGAAGGTGGAGGAAGAGGCACACATGCTAGATACTCGGCAAAAGCTTTATCGGCGAAGTTCTGGATATCAGCTACTTCCTGGTCATCAGAGAGTAAGATCAAGAGTGGGACAGAATTGTATTGCCCATTGACCTTTTGAATCTTGTCTCATATGACTTTGGAACTGGTGATAGAAGATATGCCAGTTGTGAACTTAATCCAAGATTCCTTCTGACTTTGACGTCTTACCCACTGAGCATGTGCACGGAAATTTCGGTGCCCACTGACCCCACCTATCCATAGAGCCCTATGAGGGGATGCACTACAATGCCAAACAAGGACACTGCAGCAATGCCAAAGTTTTGTGAGCACTATACCCAAACACCAGCATCAGATACAATGTTCACAATACCTGTTGAGAACATCCAACACTGGTACATGGTTGGTCCAAACCCAAGTGGACCAGCCAACTGACCCAAGAAGGGCCACCCCAAAACTGCCCATCTACAGAAATTCAAGGCCCAAATGGTGTGTTAGGGTTGGACCCCTCAACCACCAGGATCCTCTCCTCCCCTTCACAGGTTGCCACGCATGGCAAACACATGGGCAGATGTTTAGATCCCAGAGGAGGTAAACTGAAAGAACAGATCCTTCCCTGGGAGGTCCCATCACCACGTACAGGAATCCACACTGATGGGTAATTCTCAGGAGTATTTCCACCTGTTGACAATCTTCCTAGTTTTTTGCTGAGTCAATGTTAAAGGAAAGAACATATTTTTATAAACAAGACCACTAACAAATAATATATTATACTTAACACTATTTACAGCACTTGCTTCTTTCTATGTTTCTGTATATATTTACAAAATGTTTTAACCACTATAATTATATGTTCACAATGAATTACATTATGTAAAATAGTGCCATAAGAAATTTACATCAAGAGTAATGTATTTCCAAGCATATTTTCTTCAGCATAAAAATTTATTACATTTAAAGTTTTCCTTTCATTTATTTTCTAAGGTATAATAAAAGACAAGTTAGGAAGGTTGCAGCTTCTACTGTACTCATAGTTAAACTGTGCATGGGTCAACTATCTTCCTGCCTTGTCATATCCTAGATGTTCATATTTTAAATTTGCATTCTTTAATCTTACTGCCTGTAGTTTCTCTATAAAAATATATTGATTTATGGATTCCAAACCTATATCAATATTCAAATCTAAATCATGTTCTTCAAACTTTTTCCTATCCTGTGAGAAAAGAATAGAAAAATGTCTAAATGATAACTTTAAAAGCCTTTAGTTTAATTATTACACCACTTCCATCAAAAACTGTGTGAAAGTGCAGTCAAGCACAAGTCAGTATTTGCAGGTACTCAAGTGATGAGGTCTGTCACCATTTGGGAAAGCTTATTCCTTTAAATATTGTGTGTGTGTGTGTATGTAGCTAAAAACAATAATACTGCACTGGACATTGGCATATGCTCACTAAAGGTCTGATAATTTTCACAGTTATGTTTATGTCACTAGATTTGGATAACTGGCTTATTTATCTAAGTCAAATGGATCTAAACAAGTAAAAATACTAAAGACTATTTTATTTTGGATATTCTGCAAGTCAATTGTAATTAATATTGTTAATTACGAGTCAGTGATAGAAATAATAGCAGTGAATGGAACTCGAAAAAAAGTAAAAAAAACTCTACTAAAATTATAAATAACACAATGTTTAAATAAGAACAAAAATATCTTTACTTAAGACAAATCTACAGCAACCAAAAAGTTGATCCTACATGTTACACCATCATCATCATAAATGAACTGCATGATGAGATAGCATCGTATTTATATCTTTTTTAATAATGTCACATAACCTGTATACTGGAATACAATTTCTGCATATCTTTTAGAGATGATGTCACATTCTTTAAATATAAAAATGTTTAAGAATAATAAAGTATGTATTGGTCCATTTACGCTATCCCATCCTCTTAACTAAACTAAAACTATTATAATTCCTTAAAGCTGGCCCTTATCATGCCTCCACAACATATGAAGGCAACCTATTCCAAAGGCTAAACACTCTCTTATACTATCATTAAATATGGAAAAAAGATGATACATCAGCACTATCACTTCCATTAATGATCTTAAACACCTCAATCAGAATTCCTTTTTTTTTTTTTAAGAAAATAATTTGAGAAACTTCAACTTCTTCTAATATGACAACCCCTCCATCCCAGGTACCATTCTAATGATAACATAAAATACCGTCAAGGGACAACGAGACCTGGTGATCCATCTTGGCCGTCAGTAATCAGTTACTGGCTCCTCAGTAAAATATAAAATAATTGATTCAATACTAGTGTTTCAAATAATTAAATAACACATGGTCTAACAGTATATCAGAATAAAATGTAATTGCACAAGCACATTTATTGTAATTCCTTTTTAGCAACCAATTTCTCTTTTTCAATATCCCCTTTTTGGTGGTGTTATTTTATGGTAGATATCCAGAAAATTATGTTTAGTTGGTAATTACCAGATAATACAGAGTAAAAATACTAATGAACCCTTCTAATTTTATGTATTTACAGTTGGTAACAAATACACCCATGTGTGTATCAGTGTGATATCAGAGGAATTGAAAATTAACCATAACTTTATCACACCAATGACAAAATGTCAGGAATTAAATTTGCATTATATAGTGGTTGTAAGACTTGTTACAGACAGTGTAAAGTGGAAATGTTAGGTCTGAGCAGATTCAGTTGTCTCCGCTCTGTGACTGCCAAGCTTAAATTTTAAGGTTTCAACAAGGAATCAAGAAATACATGTTTATTGTACTAAACTACCAGATTTTAGAGTCATTTTCTTCCTAAACACAATATTTCTTACCTTCATCATGCCTTACTGTTAAGAGAAGAAAAGTACGGTGTAATTTGATTGGACAATTTAAATGTAGTGAATTTAAAGTTTCCAAAATATGTTTTTGGATTGAGAGACCTAATTCTCGTAGAACACCAAATTCTTATGGCAGGCGTAGGTTCGGTGAAAAGGCCAACAAATCCAGTATTTTAAAATTTTCATATCTTAGTTTCATAATCTCCTAAAGAGAACTCAATTTATCTATATTTTTAATACCTACTAACAAACTAAAAAATTCTTGCAGAATTTGAGAATATCTTGCATAGCATTTCAAAAAATTCTTCTTACATTCCTAAATTTCTTCTTTGAAATCTGTATTACAGTTAAGCTTAATACCAATCATAGCTGTCATTCTGTGAGGTGTATCAACTCTCATCACTATGAAATCTCACATCTGGCACCTTAAGATATTCCCCAGTAGTAGTAATGAAACAGTTTATGTCTGCTGTTATTCCTCTAACCACCGAGATACGATTAAATTACACACAAATCATTTACTAAAACCAAACATCATAATGTGCTTTGTTCACAGTCTAACTTTTAACAATTACTGTCTCTTTTTATTTCTTTAAAACAAACACATATAATTTTGCACCTGTTGTTACAGCTGTACGTACATTAATTTCGATAGGTCTTAACCTATTAAGTCAAATACAACATATGGTAGGGAGATTCTGATAGTTTGATGTGGAAACTTTTAAATTAAAAATTTCCTTAACAAATAAACATTAATTCTGTCACCATACTTACAGTTATCTTGATTTTACAATCATAACGTATTACACTGATAAATAAAATAATAATACTGTAACTTTCAGTTATTTTTTAGTAGTCACACTAAATTTTGTTATTCAATTGTTATACCTGTTATTCACACGATGACGTCATTCAAGTATCAAAACAACAGAAAAAAACGCGCGTGACTGTAAGTGTAACTGGGAAGTTGCCGCGTTACAGATAGTATGAGTTAAGTCGAGTCGGACCCAATTGTATCATAAGCCTAAATTTACATCATTGCAATACTTTACTCTATACATTTACACAACCACTACAAAACTAACTTTCACATCAAATAATTAAAGAGACTTTTGTCATTAATATACTTTACCTAATGCTTTATAACTGATTCGGAAAGGTGTTTTCGTATAAACAATAATGCTCAAGAACGAAGCAATGAACATTCCGCCATTAGCTTCTGTATTTGCGTTACGGTTAAGAACTATCGGGAGGGCGCAGAGGGCGCGCTGAAATTTAAATTATAAATAAACAGAGACAGACTCTGTGAGCCAATTAAACGTTTGTTTGTTTTGAATTTCGCGCAACGCTACACAAAGGCTATCTACGCTAGTCATTCCTAATTTAGCAGTGTAAGACTAGAGTGAAAGCAGCTAGTCGTCACTACCCACTACCAACTCTTGGGTTATTCTTTTACTAACGAATAGTAAGATTGATAGTAACTTTATAACGCCCCCACGGCTGAAAGGATGAGATGATTGGTATGATGGGGATTCAAACCCGTACCCTCAAATGACGAGTCGAGCGCTCTAACCATCTGGCCATGCTAGGCCCCCGGTTAAACGAACATACAGATCCAAATAAATTCTGGTCACATTTGAAACAATTTATAAATAACCATAACGCCACAAAACATATCGAACTTTAAACCATGAAGACAAGATAGCTTAAACAAACATAACAACAAAAGTTTTCAAAAAATGATTAAGGTAAATATTCAAAACACATAATGAACTTTATATGGATATTCACTATTTTATACATTAAATGTATATGTAAAACAAAACAAACATATTTACACCACAATATTTCCAGTTATTTCCATTAATCCTGAAAATTCACAACAAACAAGCAATACTATTAAATACTATTTATACTATTAAAATTAAAAATACAGGCACCAAAATAGAAGTAATCACATGTATAAAACAACCCCTGAGTGCCCTTTTTGAAAGGATTGGCCATCATAACATCTTCTCCTAGTGTTTTTGACGACTTCGCAGCACTATTTAACTTATCCCTCAACTCAGGGTATATCCAATTCTCTTGGGAGTAAGCAAATGTTCATATGTTTCTAATCAAAGGTAAACCAGCAAATGAACCATAAAGGTACGACCAATAAGCCTGGCCACATGTATAGGCAAAATTCTGAAAATAATAATAATTAATAGAATCTTTACATTTCTAGAAATCACATTAAAATTACCCAAAGTAAAAAACGGTTTCAGACAATTTCGGCAAACCACAGATACTTTAGCTCGATTATCTAAAGCCATAGAGACAGCTTTAATCAAAACAAATGCACTATTGCCTGCTTTTTCGATTCCAGGAAAAATCTTCGACACTGTATAGCATAATGAACTATGTTACTGCATTAAACAATTGGAATTACCGACATGTTTGATTCGCTGGTTTTCTAACTTTAAGAAAAATGTAGAGTGAATATAGAAGACACCCTATTCAGAGTATGTAACTCCTGAAGCGGATGTTTCCCAGGGATGGATAGTTAACCGTATTCCCTTTATCATGTATCTAAACGACATGCCTATAACAGATTCATATTTTTCTTACTTCACAATTCGCATACGATGTGGCGATAATGAAAGAGTTCTACTACACCCTCAATAACTGTCACACATTCACAACCACTTGTAAATCAAATATCTTAACACTGCCAAAATCACATAAATGAAATAAATGCTCCCCAAACAAATCTGTTATTATTCTCAAAATTAATTAAAATACGTATTAGACACCCACCAGATCCATACTTGCATCTCGCATGCGTGGAGGGGTTGACCCGAGTCACCTTTTTTTTTGTGATTAAAATATTATGTTTATAGAGCTATGGTACAACTATTTATTTTATGTAACGTCTTATACACAGTCTACATTAATCTGATGAAGGATTAGCACTTTTTATTTGGTTTGAAATAGTAGCATTCATTGGTTTCTTTTAAAACTTTGAAACTGTAATATCGAAGCCATATTGCTCCTGTAAAGTTTTGTAAAAATGATTCTTTATCGTATGTGTTTGTGATTGTTGGCAATATAACTGCTGGGCATGGCCAGGTAGGTTAAGGCGTTCGACTAGTAATCTGAGGGTTGTGGGTTCGAATCCCCGTCGTACCAAACATGCTCGTCCTTTCAGCTGTGGGGGCGTTACAATGTGACGGTCAATCGCACTATTCGTTGGTAAAAGAATAACCCAACAGTTGGCGGTATGTGGTGATGACTAGCTGCCTTCCATCTAGTCTTACACTGCTAAATTAGGGACAGCTAGCACAGATAGCCCTTGTGTAGCTTTGCGCGAAATTAAATAGACAAAACAAATTGTTGGCAATAAATTTCTACAAACATCAAACACAAGCCAAATATACAAATGTTGGTTATTACAGCTTGATCCAGAGCATTAAATAATTGTATCTTTTTCATTAAATTACACATAGGCTGATTCAACTACTTTTATAACACAACTGACAAAATTAAATACTATTTTTTGCTATTTTACTACAATACAATCGGTGATAATTTCCTTTAAAAATACCATTGTATACTCTTCATCGTTGAATTCAAAATAACACAGTCTAGATCTAAATAACAATCTTTCGACACATATTTATACCCCTCTAGAAGTATAGAACATTCCACGCAATATTAGGTGCTCTGCTGCAACATTTAAAATAATGAGAAAATTTCAGAAAGTTCTAGTAACATGACAAAACAGTATAACAATTGTTGACATATAACAACTGAGTGTGCACGCTACACAACGTATGTTTCATAAACAAATTTGCAATAAACTCTCGCTTCTAAAAAAAATTAAATATAACACCCACACCACACAAATTATTCAAATCAATACATTTAAACATTCATGTATACCTAACTACTACACATGGTTTTGAGCACAAACAAGTCCAGTTGTGTCAAAGAAATAGAACAATAAATTGGTCGTGGATTTGAGAATAAAGCATTTTGTAGAAAGAAGGATTCGAAAATCATACTGACCATAAACCCATTTGAAAATTACCAGAAATTACAAGTGAAAGTCTGGCTAGTGAGACTACACAGTACACGATAATATAAGCTGGACTTTCGACACTTCTTACCGAACAGAATGAAACGTCTATGTAAAATCGATTGCAGAAAAAGAAAATGATTGGCATACGACGACCAAACTCCAGTACTACATAGCGTTACTGTTTTAGTAGAAAATATAGTCTTTGACGTGCAGTTAGAATAGCTACCTTGTGTTGTGCTGTGCATATATCTGGTGTTTTAAATTACAATATGTGTTGGCTTTGATCTCATATATTAGAATCCTCCTTTCACACTTTTCGTATATGAGCCCGTACATGGAGCTCGTTTGCATACAACCACATTCGCAAAATTTCTTGAATTAAAATATGATTTTAAATCAACATGGAAAAACCACATCACCCAGATTACAAGTATGGCAACGAGAAGGTTATGCTAGAAGACTCTATTAGAGCATCATCAAAGAATATTATAAAAATTTGTAAAGAACATTTATATCTACAGACAGAACATGCCTGTTTGGCATGGAGTAGCATTACACCGTCATATATTAATATATTATAAGAATACGGAAGTCAATAATATCCACTACATCTATTGTACTCAGAGCAACAAATACAAAATTTATACATAAATCTGCAAATATAGAAACAATCCACGATATACCATAGTTTGCTCGTTTAAATATTTTAATAAAAAGCTTTACAAAAATGATTTACTAACCCACATAATTCATTATATCATACATGATGATGAAAGCAAAAAGTATCTCTCTTCACTCAATGTGTACCATAAAAAAATATATATACCAGACCATAAGATATCGTTCATATTAAGATATCAAGTGTATTTAAAATGGAATTGATACCATATACACGTGTTACAACATGCTGTCAAAGTAACGATTTGCCAATAGAACTATTTGTGAATGTGAGACAGCTACGCAACCAGTTGAAGAGAAGTAGCAAAAAAATCTCTAAATGCTATAAACTTAACATTCATGGATATCGCACTCAAGAAGAATAAGTGTAATTAGCTTAATCTATGAGCCATGATCTCATGAAGTAATGGTATAGCTTTTCACAGTCAATACATAAACAATAAAGGAGACATAGGGGTCCGCAGAAATTTTTCCAGGAGCGACAAACTTTTCCGCGGGAGGGGAAATGTTTGGAAATATAAACAATTTGTAAACATATGCTGCATAAACAAAAAAGAATTATGTTTTTAATTTTCCAGGGAGCAAGAGGGGCACTTGCCCCTACTATGGACGCCCATAAAAGGAGGGAGAAAAAGATTTAATTAGCACCTGACCCCATTAGGTCTCGCACAACACAAACGAACAATGATCCAGGCAGAAGGCGTTCTGTTAGCTACTTCATCTCTGGTCTAAAAGTTAAAAATTACGAAGTTTTTTATTTGCTCAAATCTGGAAACTGCTAACGCAAATTACCCTATTGTAGCTTTGCGTGAATATACAAAATAAAACATTTTTATTTTTCTTCAAAAGTAGTAAAACCTTTTTTGCAAAAATTAAGTATGATGTAGGGATGGCAATGCCAAAATGTGCGGAAACAAGGTAGAATTAAAAACCTAGAACCACACAACATTTCCTACATAAGTAGCCAGTAAGTACTTAGATAATCTTACAAGCTTATGGTTATTAACCACTGTAAGACGATAAACTATTGATAGTTTAGGTGCTAATTAACAAGTTAGCACACAGGATTCCCGTCACACCAAACATCCTCGCTCTTTCAGCCGTTGGGGTTTTATAATGTGACGGTCAATCCCACTATTCTTTGGTAAAAGAGTAGCCTAAGAGTTGGCAATGAGTGGCGATGACTAGCTGCCTTCCCTCTAGTCCAACACTGCTAAATAAGAGAAGGCTAGCGCAGATAACCCTCTGTTACTTTTGCGCAAAATTCAAAACAAACAGGATCACACACAAAAGTTGTAATGGTTTTTAAACCTCGAGCGCTTTGGGCCTCCTTTTAATACCAGTTTTTCCGTTAAACCAGTTTTGCGCGAAATTTAAAAACAAAAACCACTTCAAATATTTTTATTCAAACCTGAATTCATGCAACTGGCAGGACTTCAGTTGTGAATGAAAGTTATTCTTGGAAAAGTTTGACTATTTATATATATTTTGTCAGTTTCTTCTTGAACTTGTAGAATAACCTATATCATTTTACATTTACAAAATGGTTTTTATTACTTGTATTGCAACGTTTTTATCTCCATAACTGAAAGCGTGTGTATTCTATGAATGTGTGTAATAAAATTTAATATTAATGTGCATTGATTTTTTTTACTCCTTAGCTTCATACGTAATATAGGGGTTGGCTCCCTAAAGATACCGATTGTATAGTGTACAAAATTTTGAGTATCTATATGTTACGGTCATCTAATGTTCATGTATTATTAGCTGGTAATTTCAGTTTCATCATGTACTTTAGCTTTTTGAAAAAACGTTAGATTTCTGTAAGAAAGCTTATTTCACGGGGGTAGAGATAACATACTTTTTTATTGTAGTTTGTTTAGCTTATACAACCATGCATGGTGATAACCTATTTTCAAGTCTGTCCTAAAATGTTTTTCTGTTGTATGAAAGCCATTGAGAAAACTTCACAGATTTTTTGGTTTGTGTGGGAAAAAAAAGAGCTCTTTGGCTGTTCAGGTAGTTCCTAGTTTTACACTTTTGCAACACTTTCAATACTGGGAGACTCACAAGCTGTGAAACACTCGATAATAACGAATATGTGCTCAAATAAGGCTGTAATTCAAGTATATTAGCTATTTGTAAACATCGTAGGACAAAAGGTTGAATGCAGCATGCATTTTTTTTCTGGCCCATCCCACATACTAAACACCATCTTTTTTAGTGATTTTTGTACTCTTCTGTAAACACAACTTTCACAGATGCTGCAAAAGTCTATGGTATTAAACAGTCTGCAAGTACTAATTCATGGGGTTTGTCTGTGACTGCAGCATCCAGATCACCTGAGCAAATAGTAAACCTGAGAAACAATCTCAGTGTAAGAGAATGGTAACTGACTGAGATTTGTTGGAACAGAATGGTGCCTGGTGAGTTCAAGACCATGTGGGGAGGTCTCTACTGAACTCCTATGATTTTGGAAGCTAGAGCACAGCAGCTCCAGCTTTGGTTAATACTATTGGCAGTTAGTGGACAGATACTGGACGTGTTAATGGATGGTTACTGCCAGTCAGAGTTTTCACAGGAGGCAAGAAATTGGGGAAGACCCTGATTCATGAGAGGGGTACTTTTCAGGGCTAAAAGGTTAGCTGTATATCATTGGAAACTTGCAACACCTAGAATTATTGAGGGCTGTATGATGAGTCATCTTTAGTAGCTCAGCATTCTGTTATCCTGGACCTGGTACTGAACAACAATTCAGATGTCACAGTCCCTGTGAGTGACTTCTAACCATAACTAAGGATATTGGCAGTATATCCTTCTGACATCTACTAGGAATATGAAGGAGAGGGTCTTTGGCCCTACACACATGCCTCTGTGAGAAAGTCTAAGCAGATTATGCTCCAATGATCAAAGGGGCAGCAAGAGAGGATCTAGACAATATTCCAAAATGTTCCAGACAGACTACTAAATGGAATGTATAGATACAGTTGTAGGTTGTTGAATGCCTGGCTTTGAGTTTAAATGGCCTGCCCCTGGATACTATCATACATTTGGATGAGGAGTAACAGAACAACTAGGAAACATCATGTAAAAGCTGCACTTTTGATTTAACCCAATAGAGAATCAAGTAATCTACAAGGCCAAGTTTAAGGCTTGGAAAAGGATCAACAATAAAGGACTTATCACCTAAGTGGTAGCTGTGCCAAATGCCATAGCCTTAAGAGATTGGGAAGATATCATGATTTGATATGTTCATTGTGGACTTCCAGTCAGCTTATGAGTCAGCACCTGGGAGTGAGGAACATTCTCACTCTTATGGAAGCAGTGTTTATTGTGACACACTTTGAAGTATTCAGTTCAATTGATCATTAGATCAAAAGAAGCCTGAAGTGGCAGCTGTAGTAGCAGCTCCAGTGGTGGAGAATGCAACCCAGATATCACTATAGCCCTGGGTTTGACCCAAATGGGCTAACAACCAGTTGCTTATTTCAAGGTTAGGTGGAGTTTATTATGTATTAACAAGAGTAAGATGGTAGACACAACAGTAATAAAGATCTCAGTCAATCTTGTGTTATTCCAAGCCCTCTTAGTAAAACTATCGCTATGGCCAGTAAATTCTGACTTTGTTAATGTGAATTATGAGAGACTAGATGTTACAGAAGAAATCTGGGAAATGTCACCTATAGAATTATAGTCAACCATGGTCTAACATCTGGAATCTGTTGTGTTTGTCCATCAGCTCTTTCTTTAAATGGTTAGCTGATATTCCATGAAAAAGTCATCCAATGCCACCCAGATTGAGCTCAGAATCAGAGGAGTCTAGAAGTGTATGGGGTGAAGAGAATTATATTATTTCCATGTACACAAATAGTGTTTTGTGTTATAAATCAGACAATGTCTAGTATATCAGTGCTGTGTAAAGTGATCAGTCAAATACTTTAAATAATTAGGACAGATGCTAAAGTTAACATTTCACAAGCTCTAGGATGAGTAACTGAAGCATTCTGATCTAGCATGGATGCCCTTTACTGTCTAGCAATATCAGGCCCAACATGTACTAATGGAGGAGTATAGCAAGGACAGTGTAACCTGTTGCACTTATACAAGTAGTTACAAGTACAAGAAACTATGCTGTACCATTGTTTTCAGTCCATAAGGCATGATGCCCTGATAGCACTCCAGCTAGTAGTCTCTGGAGTTTCGCACCAAAACATACTCTCAGGCTTTAAACCTGTGCTGAAGTTTGACAACAGTTGTTCTGTCCACACCAACAGAGTAAGTCAAGATGTTCAGTGTTAATGTGAGTATCAAAGAGTATGTCACACACACACACAAAATGCCTGAGACAGGGTAAACTCAAACAATGAACTGATGGGTCTTTTACTTCTCACAGTTTGGTTTTGTATATTACTGGAGACTGCAAGAGATCAAAAATACATACTCATTATCAATGAATATTTCATAAAATTGGCTGAAGCTCACTCATTGGTCAATAGTCTAGTAGACATAACCTTAGATCTGTTCATCAAGTTGTTAGGAGTGATTAAAACTTATACTTCACCTTACTACTTCACACTGATGGTTTAACAGAACAGGTAATACAGACTACCAAGCAGATACTTGCAAAGTTTGTTAACCTTGACAGCCACCAACTGTGATGAGTACTTGCCATGTGTGATGGTGGTAAATAAAGCAACAGAAGAATCAACAGGCTTTTTGCTAAACCTATTAATGTTTGGGCACAAAGTTTTTCACCCTATGGATATAATATATAGAGTCCTACCTTGAGAAGACTCTCAGTGTCCCCAGTAGCATGTAGAATGGCCAAAATCAGTGATAGGAGATGCACATGAATTTGCCCAACAACAACTTGGAAAGTTAGCCCAATAATGGAAGTGTTATGATCATATGGTGAAAAAAATGAAAGTTCCAATGTGACCACTAGGCATGATTGTGATATATGCCAGCTGAATAAAAGCAATTTTAATCTAACTGGAATGGTCCACACATAATACATCAACAAAGTATTATCATTGTAACCATAAAAATGCTCTACAACACATTAGAGATGAGACCTTGGTATATTGGTTTGACCAGGAATCTGTAGGCAAAATGGATGATTCAGAGGAGGATAAGGGCATTGTTGTAAGTCATCTTGACTCACATGATAATGAAGAGGAAGGTGTTAATACTTGTCTGGCAAACTAATAAACCAAATGAGCTGCTAGATATGGAAAAATTAAAAGAAACCTGCACATACTAAAAGCTTTGCTGGTTAAGCTAAGGTAAGCAAACTGCAATTTGAACCACATATTGAGGTGGGTGTATAATTTGCAGCAAATTTCTTAATTGTTGTTTATTTTATACAAATGATAGCTGTTCTTCCTAAGTCAGTCACTGCAGCGATTTAAGGCATAGAGCTTTGCAACACTAGCAAAAGTTAGACATCTAGCACTTATCCTAAACATGACAACTGACTCTCTTCAATGACATATCTTCCACTTGGTCATGAGCATTTCTAGTTTTAGAAAATTTCATTTCGTAACTCAGCAGCATCCTTCCAAAACAATAAAACAAGAGTTCAAACAAAGGTAATACACACATTAACAGAAAACTCTAAAATAATATCCTGTGAGCAAAGCATAAATAATTCTATGAATCCTGCAGTATTTCCAGGTAAACTAATCCAAAAAAAAAATTAAATAGGTCTACTATATTACAGTAGATTCAACAATATAAACTGTAAATTAGCACTGAGTTCTGCTAAAATTAACTAAGTCCATGCTAAAACATAAATGGACTGAAAACAAAGCATGATAAGCAAAGAAAATGGTGTATGTGCTTGCATTGAACATTGTACAGTTGCTTTTATTTGACTTGTGAATTAATCAATCTGACTCTACTCTCACAAAACGTATTTTAAAACTGACCAATTCACTCAAGATGATATTGCAGATTGTGTCTGTTGTACCAGACACTAACTAAATCTCACATTACATAGGTGAATTAGTAATGTCAGACTATCCAAAGCAAACAGTGCAACCTACATGACTGGTAATTCCCAGTACAAAAACTACACATACTTAGAAAAACCAGAAATGTTGACAAATTCTGCATTATAGTAAGAAGGTAGAAAATGCACAATATGTCTGGATACCACAACTGTAGTAGTGATGGTCAAATCCCACTATTTGATAAGATAAAAGTAGTCCAAATGTGGACTGTAGACCAACTAATTTCTATCAAGGTTATTAGATCAAAATTAGATATTGCTAACACTAACAGTTTTACAGCTTTGTCAGAAACTTCTAAACAAACAAATTTAAGTGTATGTTTACACTTTTCTCAGGCACACAATTTCAACTTATAGATAAGATTAGTAACCACAAATACCAGAAGTCTTGGCAGAAAATATTATGCAGAATTAGATTTGAATTTCTGATTTTGGTCAAGCTTTAGAAGGTCAAATAAAGTATAAAAACTACAAAGCCATCTTTATTCAATTACAACACAAAAGAAAGGTGAATATACAAAGACAACAGAATACACTTCTCTCACTGTCAATATATTTTGACAGCAAAAAAATCTCAATGATGAATGAAAATGGCATACTTGAAGGAATGAAAGTGCTAACAATTATATACAAAATACAATATTATAATCTCACATAGAGTGCACACACTTCCCACATCAATTATTCCATAAGTAAAAAACATGACAAAACTGTCACCAATTACAGTAATACATTCTTTAAAAAATGTAGTCCCTGCTGATTTTTTTTGAAAGAGATTTAACTGAGATGTCAGGTAATCGACCTAAGGTCATTAAGCACCTCAAAGTTAATTACATACTATAGCCAATTCCTTTACTGTGAAATCTAGATGTTTACCTGTCTAAGTGAACAGGAAAAGAAACAACTGGATAGTGTCACACAATAATTATGAAAATTAATTTACTGGATGAAAAGTGAAAGTGCTGTATAAGTTGTAATTTAAAAACAAACAGCCTAAAATGCTCTTTGTCTTACAAAGTACAAAGACTTGCAGTTGAATAATCATCCCATCACACAATTTAATCTTTTAGTTTGTGAAAAGAAAGGTTAATTGTGCTTTATAAAATAATAAACATTTGCTAATACATTAATGTTGCCACTTCACATGTACCATGATACCATATGCAAAATATTTAGTGCTTATATATTGAGTTCAAGGCAATATCCCAATTATTTAATAGTAAAAAGCCACTGTGATATATTTAGGTCAAACTGATTTTTCTTTAGAGTAGATGGGATAGGTCAATTAACCCTGGAATGGCAGCTATCATCAATTAGTGCTGCTACCTACAACATTCCCACTGTTTAAGGGTTAAGCAATATCAGATTCAATAATATATATATTACACAGTAATTCTGAACTTTTCTTAAGAACTTAGTTTGTGAGCATGAAACAAAGAGATTGGACACATTGTAGAACACAAAGGCAATCTAACTACAAGCATAATTTATTTTCTGTGTAAAGACATATGGTTACTTTTACTGGATCAGAGACACCTTCTACCTAACTGATCACCTATCAGACTGTTTAAAACCTAAAGTTACTTACTTTAAAGTTAGCAGCAGGTTTACACAGTTATTTATGTAACTATTTATTCTCACTCAAACATGAGGGAGGTTTAACCTCTAGGTATTATCTGACCTATTAATAAAACAGACTGCTGTCAAACTCCTTGTAGCATTATGGCCACAGACAGACCAGGTTTTACTTGAAGTCAATGACAGAGTACAATTTAACAACTTTCTTGACCATGTTTTATACAAAAACTACATATACCTAGAATCAATAAAATTAAAAAAAATTTACATTAAAATAAAGTAGAAAATACAAGGTACACTTACACATGCCACACTTTCCCTCTTACCTCTAGTTTCAGCTTATCTTCAACCTGACAATTAATTTAAAATTAATAAAATCTTTAAAAAGACACTGATCAAGGAGTACAGTAACTTTCTTTAACAAAAATGCAGTAAATACTTGTAAATCCCTTAAGAATGTAATAATATATTTGCATCAATATAATTAAAAATTCTTTATCAATGTTACATGATATACAAATATAAATATACAAACAAATTACATATCTACCTCAACAGTAGTGGCACGGTCCAATATGCCCACCCTCAACTTAATGTCAACAACATATCCTCTAAAGTGACTAGCTGCTGAAGTGTTTCATGTGATATCCCTGTCTCAGGCCAAAGGACTTCTTGTTTAGTGCAGCCGTGGACACAGTTGGTGAACCTCCTGAGGTATCGCTAGGTATTTGGATGCCTCATATAAGTGATGCATCAGCAGGTAATAGCAGGTAGTGACAGCCAAAACTCCAATGGCTTAGCTGAAACAGCCCACTCGGCCTGCCATAATGTTACAACTCTTCCTTCAGCCAAGAAAGTGGCATATTTTTTCAGCTAAGCTAGTCCTTTAAATTACTATATATTGCCCAAACCTGATCCATTTGGCATCCATCTTCTAGCAGTGCCACTTTAGTAACTGGATTTGTTGCATGGTCAAATAATGGTGATGGCAGTGAGTGGGTTTAATGGCAGGTCAACCTTTAGTTGTCATTGAGGTAAGTTATATGACCTCTTGGTGAGCTGTTATTCAACTGATGTTGATGCTGAGATCCAATATTTTGCCTTGATATTGGATAGCAAGTCAGGGAGCCATGATTCATGTTTGGCAAGCTGTCAGGGTGAAAGCCCCCTTCATTAATCCCCAAAACCTTTGCCAATCAATAATGGTGGCAGAAGAAGATGTGACCATCATAGTTAGCTTGTGGAATGGTGTCCTTATATCAATGATGAGAGCTGGAGGCAGCTGAATGTTGGTAGACATTTTGTACTTGCCTTCCTAGCATCAGCCACCTTTGAACATGACTTTAACTTTGAAGTCTCTTTGCAAGCAGGATGTTGTGGTCCTAAAAGAAGATACCACATGTGTGTTATCATCTTGTGGTATTCAAACAAACAATTACAGAATGCCTTAGAAGAGGCTTTCCACAATTCCACATCTGCCTTACCTCCTGCTTCATTGCAAGTGGTTTTTAGTTAGTGGTTGTGGCTCACCCTTTAATCCAGAACTATTCACCATACTACATACAAATTGTAAGTAGCTAAGAAACAGGATCACAACTACAATACTTACTCCTAAACACAAGCTGACATTGGTTAGCAGACACAAACCTATATTACTGATCACTAAAATAAAATGAAGTTTTTATCATACCTTTCCCTGACAACTTTCTTCTAGTACTATCCAGGTGATATTTTCAAAGTTTCATCATATAGGCATTACTTTCAGCCTTCAGCAGTACACTTACAGACTGCATTTTTAATATACAGAAACTGAAACAAAATTAAGAAACTATTTAGAAAAGGGAGTGCTTATAAAACATTTCAATCTGCATGATTGAAATATATTATTATAACCAAGGTTTACGTCTGATATGATATCCAAGATATTGCTGTGAATTTAATTTACTAACAATAATTTCACTCACTCATTAATATTTCAATGAAAATATCTTGTACTCATCTTACCAAATAGAGATAGAATTGTGTTTTCTCTTAGATATATGGTAAAACTTTGCATTTCTCTTTTTTTTTCATGAAAATTCACTTCTTGTCAAATTTTTCAATGTCAAACATTTTCTCATGAGTATTTATAAAAGTAGCAGGTGCACTGTATCTTCAAAAATTATGTTATACCTCAGTGATCATAGTTAACCTCACATAACAAGGTTTTACCATCAAGATCAAATCCTTTGTTCCCATTTGTATGTTACACAACAGTTAACGTCTTTGTGTTGTTGATTCATTTGTGTTACATACTCTTGAATGATCTTGTGTAATATTCATAAAAGCATGGAAGGTAACACATTACATATATCAGAATTACGTGTTGTCACATACACTAGTAGCTTAAAACATACTTTCTCTAGCTTCTGTGCAAATTTCTTTGGTAACACCATTCTCAGTAATTGCAGTACAGCAGTGTATTGCCATCTAAGAGCAATCAAGCTAATTTTCTTCTCAGGTATTCCAAGATAAAAAGTCACTGGCAGAATTCAATTAAACCAAATTGTTAAATTAAAATTCTCATCAGTCAAAATTAATATTTATGCTGTTACTACTATATATCATTATACACACACAAAAAATGCAACATTCTCACTGCATATGTGGACTCATATGTTTTACAAGTATACAAGGAAAGATTTGGCGAGGAACATGCAGTATTCTCCATAGAACTCTCGATCAACACTCAGCTAGAATAGGTCAATAATTCTTATGAATAATCAAGATGACTTTCAACACAGCAATAAACTTTACAGCTCAAAATGTAAATGTTGTAACACCCTTTCATATATTTTTTCCAAACTCCTAGTTATCATCTACAGTTGTGCAAACTGTTTATGTACCTGGCTTTACATCTACCAACACTAGTTGTTCTAAATTGTGTTGAGCAGCCATCTCTCAATATTCAATGGATAACTGTTAAAGAAAAACTTTACTTGGTAGCTCAGAAAGTAAGGATTTTTGATACAGTTGATCTGATGATCAACACTCCATACAGGGATAACAACAACTCTCTGCTGCAGTTCACCCTGTTTAGGCCAATTCTTATTCTAGGTTGCACACACTTTACAGTGTTGGACATCTCAACTCAAATAAAAACATTAACACAAGTACAGGGAACACTTTGGTGCTGTTCAAAGTCTGAAGTATCTTGTGTATAAAGGAAGTTGGGGACACAAGATGTAAAGGTCAAGAATAATGGTCCAGTGCATCTTCCCATAACCAAAACTGCTCAGACAAGTGCCATTGGCTAGGTGGGTCTGTACTATGTTCCCTAATATTAGATGGCTTTACTTTGCTGCACGATAAGCACTCATGCTAATTGTTTAGTTCCTCTTCCACAAACTTCTTAAGTGTTACTTGTGGCATCCATGAACTAGTGGAATATCTTATTGTACGGATTGTTGTTACTACAGAAGAAATAGTTTCAATTCCTATCAAGTGTCTAGGATATGGAAATTCAATAAATGGACTAGGAATCACCAGATAGAAATTCCAGTTGCATTTCTGTATTGTAGGCTAAGGTGCTGCTGTACAACTAGCCTATAAGTTAGACAATGCAATAGCATTTCTATCCTACAGGTCAAGATGATACTGAACAACTAGCCTAAACTCTTGCAATATTATTATCACTTCTAAAATTTTGAAGTTCATCGAACATATCAGTGAATCACTGCTCATTTGAAAAGGTTAACTTTCTATTATACAATCAATGTTAATACTAGATACTCTTGTACCAACTACAAACTCTAAATATTGCCCTTCTGACAGTCATGTAAAAAGACTCATCCAGAGTTGGACTTGCTGCAAAACCTTATGGTACAAGATACCTTCTGCATCTACCAAGTTAGTGGTCAGGATTGACACGAGATCCATTAATTTCTTAAAGCTGTAGTGGCATTGTTCACTGTTTGTTGCTTATTCTAGTGTACCTTCTGAACAATCTTTCAGAACATGTACTCTTATATACCTTGCTGCTTGACAAGGCAGTGGTAGTTTACTCAAAAGTAACCCAGTGTTCTAAAGGTAAAGGACACACTTTGCCTCTTTCTTCCAGGATGATGTCTGGATGGAGGGATCATCAGCACAGAATGTGGCATATACATCATCTGAGGATTGGGATAATGATGCCCATTCACTGGATACTATTGGGGTGTGAGTAATTGGTGTTACCCCTTGGCTGGGTTTGAGCTTGGTTAGATAAGTTAGGAAGATCTGTCCAAGATACTACCATTTTGTATCAAATCACTATACAAACTATTTCTGTGAAGGTAAGAACTTTCACACCCATTTGGTGTTTCATCATTTAACTGGATAGCTCTTTTATAAAGCTGTTAATGATGATAATATCCTCATAATTTGCCAAAGCTGTTACAAGGTAGGCTTTACCATGCAAAGAGAGCATATTATTTACATAAATGGTCAAACTTTCTGTGGCACCCATCTTTCAACCATTGAACTTGGTACAATCAACTGATTGGTTTCCCAATGGGTTAATGAACCTTTAGTTATCTTTCCAGTTATGCCTTCCTTAAGTGTTCTATGGGTCAGACCATCCATACACAAAATTATGCATTGTAGAACATGCTCTGGACACCAAACATTTGAAGCAGCTACTTACCTGAAATACCCGAGGAAATGGTCCAGATTTTCCTTCCCTGTACCTATGAATATCATAGGAGTGATATGTTTTTTGTCACTGACAGAACTGTAACTGGACAGATTCCTCCCCCTCATGACTTATTGGCAACTGTTTGATTGAAGTATCTTTGTATGTAAAGCATTGTAGGTAAGCTCAAAGACTCCAACCCTTGTATGAATAAATTACCTCTAATCCAGAGAAGCTAATTTTCTTTAGCATCCTGTCCATCAATTCTGTATGACCACAGACTACTCCATTACACCACAGTTCATCATCTTCACTATTCAATGCCTACATTCTCATTTGCCAGTGGGATTAGACCTGTTGAAAGACATTGTCTATAAACAGCACCTCTGTCATACAAGCTTATCTTGCACTGAGGCTAATCCTCAGATGAAAAAAGTGAATAGTCATTCTGGGTGCACAAAACACTGATGGCTCATTTTTTTGAGTCATTAACTACTAAAGATGGAAGCCATATATTTTGCAGCATTGGCAAATGTCTAATGTCCAGAAGATGACTTTTAGACTGAACAACTCCATCAAACAATCATTTCCCTCAAGTGACCATCACTTCCTTTTGCTCTAAAGTTCTTCAGGATGTGGAAAATGCCTATGCTATAGTGTCAAAGCATTTTAAAATTTAAAAACAGGAGCAGGAGTAATGGCTAATACAGATGTCAGTAGAAGAAAAAACCCTTTGTGATGAAAAATCTTGTGATAGTAGCATCCAAATTTTCTCTTTCTTGTAACACTGTGATATTTTTAGTTTGAGTCAATTTTCCTCATAGTAATGCAATAGGCTCATTGAATAACTGGTGACTCAAAAATACGTTTTACTTTTCCTATATAGGAAATAACTCTTGCCTAATTGGCTGTTTAATCCAAGTATTATTTACTTCAAAGGTAATATCACTATTGCTACCTATGTGACTAGTCATCCTCATTTAAGCTTTAATGAAGTCATAACCTAAAGTAATCACATAACAAAATAATCAAAAAAATCTTAACAATACTATTATAATAAAATAAAGAGATGGAAAATGCATGAAATATATATGTATTACACCATCTGGATTGTCTTCATTTATTTATAAAAAGTTTTTCTGGTTTAATTGAGAAATTGGAAAAAAAACAATGCATTTCTTTTCAGATAGTTTAATTGAATTGTATAAAAAAATTAAAATATTTCCCAGTTAATCTGATTTGAAAGTTTTCTAAAGTCCTAACAACTTTACAAGTAACTCGTTTTAATAAAAACATCAAAGTATTCCTGTTAAGACTGCTTGAACTCGAGCACTTTTCTATATCTTCCTAACTACTCATATACTACACAGTATTATGAACAAGGTCTGAAATAAGTTTCTGTGTTTTTTTTTCTTCACAATTAGAGTTTGAAACAAATATTCAACTATGTCAAGAATTTCTTCACCACTATAAAAATAAAACATACTTGCCCAAACAGTTTTTTCAAAACCAAAATTTCTTGAATATTAAGTATAATTCTGTTAGTAACATAACTTATCTGTATGTAAGTATTACTATTCATTGAACTTGTTGACCAGGAGGCCAATGTGAAGTGCAAATAAGTCTATTTTTCCATTTCTTTCAGGAACCTTCAAATGTCTACCCAAAACACCAACATTATTACTAACAAGCAAATTTAATCCTCTCCATTTTATTTATCTCAAAATACTTTATATTAACATCTCCATCTGACTTAAATCCAACAACAGCAATGGAATCTACCATACTTACTATCTAAAACCAAAATGTTTAATTCAAACAACTTGTTATAAAGAATTCTTCTGTCAATATGAAAAACAAAATGTTTAAACCATGCTATCTGACTTACTTAAATGTTCTAAAACAATGACACGAGACCCCAAGATCAAAGTAATTTCCTTTTCTTCTATTTAAAAGTAGCTTGAATAGCCCCTTTACAAAATGTACTATTTCTCATACTGTTTAAAATGATATACTTACTGAAGGCATTCCTTCCATGAACTGAACAATTAACCTGATGTTTGTAATATTGACATCCAATATCTCATTTAACTGTTGCATTCTGCTTAAAAATTCTTGTCTCAACTAACATGCATTAGCTCTTGTTAATAACTCTCCATGTGTAGCATTAGTAGACATTACTAATATTTTTAAAATCTAAATCTCTCTGAAGACCTAATAGAATAGATTTATTGTAAAATAAATAATTATGCATTAAAAAACAGTGCTTCATGACTCTCCATAACATATTTATTAATGGATGCTGATGTCTTTTTCACTAGAATCATAACTACTAGTATACTTTAATAAAGCTTCAACATAAACTTACTAAAAAAAAAAAAAGTACTTTTTAAGTTATAAAATTGGTGGCTGCATGATTTGCTTGATAAGTAAATTAAATTCAAATTTATATATAATTTTTTGTCTTATTAACTTCAAATGCAATTTTTGTGTGAATTTCATATCCTCACCAAAAAGTAAATATCAGTAAGAAAAAGATGATGCAGTGGCCTAATATAATTCTTTGACTTGCTACTTTTGCTACACTGGATGAGTTTTGCCAAGTTCACAACTCATCAATGCTACATGGAAGAGTGAAGCAAATAAACAAATTAGGCCTCATGTAGTAGTAGAACATAAGCAGTGTGTTTGGTTTTGATTTATAGATCTTTAATAAAAATAATTTGTTGCAGTAAAAGTAGCAAATAAAAAGCTAGATTAGGCCTTCACTTAAGAAAAGAAATTCACAAATAAATGAACAGTTAATCCACTGAATAAGTGATAGAGGCAACATGTCACACTATCCAAACACCAAAAGCATTTTAGGTTATTACTGGTGAGAAATGGACTATTAAACAAAACCATTTCATTGCAGTTCCTGTATCAATTACATTTACAGGTAACAGTCATAACATTTAACTTGAGATAAACTTGTCTCCATTTCACCTTACAGTACTGTTGTATGGCTAATAAGCCATCATAAAATAGTCACAGGAAGAACACTGATGTGAATAATGCTGCTTTTGGATGAAAATTTTATATCAAATGTCACTAAGAAAGAAAAAAAAGGAGTTTATTTGAAACCATTTTTATTACAGTTCACTGTGTTTCATATCGTCTTTAAAAAGTCATAGAACACCACATTTAAGAAATAAAATTTATTGACACTATGTTCAGATCGTTTCATAATGTTAACAAACTCAACATTAAGAACAAGGCATCTGAAATACACTTAATAGTTTTATACAAAACAAAAGGAGTTCAGATATATGACTGGATTCATAATCAATGTCTTTGAGATGGACATTAAATAACAATGGAAACCTTGAAACATATACAGCCTAAGTACTTGAAAGCCATCTGACGTAGCATGTGGTTAACATGATGGATTTAGATTTTAGAAGTGTTTCTTGATTACTCTATATGTATGTCATACACTGAAACAAAACACACATAAAATTAAGTATTTAATCTTAGTTTTATTTGCCATAGTGTTTGAGTTATTAGTACTAGCTTTCCAATTGGCTCATAAAAATTATCCTTTGCATCTTTAACCCTGAAAACTTTTCAACTATAATAAAATAGATCAATTTTTCAGAAAATCTCTGTTGTACACAGTGTGATAAAATTAAAAATATACAAAAAAACACTGCTAGTGAAACTTCCATACCGTTATTTGTACTACAATAAAAGTCTACAATAAATAAATTTACTTTATACACTTGGTAAATGGAAAAAAAAAAATTTAAACATTTACTTCAGAAATATGGGTGGTTAAACACACTTTATAAGAATGACTTCTTATGGTATATACATATACCACATTTTCTACCTCCTTATATTAACACAGGAATTTTTCATAATTTGTGTACTAGTATTTGTAGTTTCCACATAACATGTTGATCAAGGTCATTAAGCTTCTTTTGCTCTTACAACCTATTGTGCTGTGTCATCTCTACCTAGAGTTGCATCTTTTTTTAATTTCTATGATAAAGAGTTACATTGTTATTTTAGTATATAAAGTTACCAGTCATCTTTTCTACTGGCAGTCAGGTGATCTCTGGGAGTAATGACCTTTCTTATGTTTCACTGCTAATGACCAGTCATTTAGGTAGTAATAGTCACTCTATGCAAGTCTGAAGTTGGAGTTAACTATGCAACATGAGATTTATTCAGTATAAAATTGGATCTCAACAAAGTTAGACTTGTTTATGACTTAAAACCTAACTCTCCAGTAAAGAAAATTGTATAATTGCTTAAATTGCCATTTAAGCACAGTTTAGCACTGTTTGGTTGAATAAAAATTGTTATTGTATATTTGTTTTCAGTTTCCCTTTACTTCTCGAAAACCCATTCAATCAAAAAATAAAGAATTATTTCACAGTAAATACTTTGACAAATCTCCTGTTATCTAGCCTTGTCAGCCTAAGGGTAAATCAGTGCTATCAGTATGCTGAAACGTATTGCTATAGGTGCCAACCAAAGCAAAGCGAGTAACGCGAATAGCATCTATGCAGTTTGTTCACTGTGAATTCCCATATACTTGATAGTGTAATGCCACTACTTGTAGACTTGTGGTTGGAAGATATGTCACAGTGCCTTCCAAGGACAAATATTCATACAATTAGACTGCTAAATCCAAATCCAATAAAAATGTTTTGAAGGGGCAATAAATGTTCCCCATGAAAGAACAACAAATTGTTTGCCAAAGTAATCAGAATAAAAAAGGGCTTTGAATTCATGCTAAAAAACAACCTGATTACAAACAAAAACCTTCCAACCCAAAAATACAAATTAAATCCAAGGACTTGTGTTTTTGATTTGCTTAAATGAAGTGTTTAAGGTACAAATCAATGTGCAGAGGAAAAGTCTAAGATATGACTAACCGTGTCATCCTCTGTATATGCTTGTTATATTATCAAAAAATAATACATTACCATAGCCATAAGACCTAATAATCAATGACAAAGAAAATTATTTCAAAGGCAACAATTTTTACAATGTGCAAATAACTCTCAGCATTATTTTAGCTCATCTAACTACTAAACTATTCAAACTTCTCTATTGTAGCACTCTTTGAAACAATCATCTTAATAAGGTTTCCACAATTTTTAACAATTTCCAACACTTTCTGGTGAATTAAATATTCTTACATATTTGTAAAAACACATTATTTGGACATGTATGAAATAAAAAAGTAAAAGATGGTAGAACATGCAATTTTTGCATATCTTTTACACATAATGATACAATACGTATTTTTATACCCATAAAATTACATTTCAAGTAACTCAACAAACCTGGTTTGGTTGACATATTTTAATACTTTTTATTTCTGTCTTTTTCCATAGCTCAGTGGTTATACATGGAAATTTCAAAAAGATTCATAGAATCACAATGACAAATACTTATATGTCTTTAACAAAGCCTTCATAATCATAATGCATGTAAAAGGTGATTTTTTAAAATTTAATTAAAATTTTTGTTAACCAACCTTAAATTTTTTCTCATTTCAAAAATGACATTATTTGTTTCTTTTGAAATATACTAACAAAATATTAATTAGGTTTGATTATCAACATAAATGAAGATATAAAAAATGTGTTCATTTTATGAAGCACGATAACCCATTCAAGCAGCTTTCTGTTGTTTTATTTACACTGTAGAATTTTCACATTAAAATAACAATTAAAAAACACAACACATCTTTACAAATTCTTAGTTCATAATATAAAACAGATCTTAATTTTCAACGTCTCGCTTCACAACATTCTGCTTTTTATTCTCTTACACTGCCTTTTTTTCACTGATTACTAGATATTTAGGAGATACCTAGCACACTTAGAAAACACCTTCATACAGACAGGAATGTTTCTTAATACGACCTTTAAACTCTCATGTTGACAATAAACCCGAGCATTGGAAGAAAATTATTTATCACAGATGATGAGGACTAGAAATGCTGTGGAAAACCTGCCGCTCCCGCAGTCTGTGGGTTGTTGGCTGCCGATGTGAAAGGCATAGTAGGTTGACTTTGTTGTACGCCTCCCCCCAAACCATGCGACTGGAAATAGAAATGTATTAATATTAAAACTGACCAAAAAACAAAATTATATTTTATGTTTTTTAATATCAAGTAACACTAAAGAGCACATTTATAAATATTACTAGCAAAATATAATTGGATAAAATATTTGCACTATGTTAGTTTGAATAAATTTTAAAGTAAATCTTTAAAATTTTATTTACAAACTTAAGGCTTATATTTTATTCCTTACAACAAACACAAATAATTACTTTTAATATCCAATTAATAAGAGTAAATAAATTAGTGTTTCAAAAGGAAATATGCTTGAACCTGATTGGTAGATGTTGTAGATGTAGTTGCTGGGGGTGGAGCCATCCGTACACGTTTGGCACTTGGTCCATGGTTGTTGTTATCTTGATTACCCTGGTTGTTCACTGCTGTTGTCTGAGAGAAATATTAAATTATTATACTTTATATCTTCACAAATCTAAATGCTCTTAAAATATCCTAAAACTGAAATAATTATTTTAGGTTATAAAACTTACTTAAACATATTGAAAATAAACCTTATTCTAAAATAACAAAGAAACCTATTAGACTTGAGTACAGTTTGAACATTCAAATTATGTTATTGTTATTAAATCAATGTTTAAGAAGTTGTTGTTTAATGTAAACAAAATTCACACAGGAAAAGTTCAAGGTAAAATTGTCAAAACTAGCCTGAACAGCTATTGAACTGTATTATGCAAACAAAAGTTGAAATTTATTTGTGATAACAACTGAATAATCATTTAAAGAAATAAATATTAACATTAATAAGTTGATATTGATTAATGATGACTAAAGTCGCAACTAATTTTGTTCCTTGGACACAAAAGGTCTATTTTTTCTTCCAAGCATTAAGATATATACATTGAAAAAAGGATTAAATACAAAATTTGTAACTAAAATAAATACTTTCAAACAATATTTTTGAAAAGTAAATCTTAAAAACCCTTATTAAAAACAAAACTTCTAAGAAGAGTTAGTTTACATCTCAGAATATCATTTCACAAAAGCTGTAACTTGTAATAAAAACAAATGTATTTCAAATGAATATAAGGAACAATTGATGTAATCATTATAAAGTACTCAAGTTTTAAAAGGTAAAAAAAAGTTTTAGTGTTTAAACCAACATTAAACAATCAAATAATGCATTTAAAGTTTAGAATTAATAGTGATAACTTGTGCATATGTACATTAATCCACAGAAAGTGACAGATGATTTTATTTATAGTTGAACCAAAAATAAAAAGCAGTAAATAAATATGGAAATGTGGAATATGTTATGCAAAATATATGCATACGGTTACAAAATTCTGGAAAAATAATGATCAAATTCATATAGAAATGTGCCTGGGTATTTTTTTTTCAAATTATGGGATTGTTTAATTTTGTTAATAAGGCTTCTCTGGTTTTTCTTTTCTTAGTGCAGGTTCATGTCTCAGCACTGACATTCTGTTCAGCATATATTACAAAGTTACCTTTAAAATTGAATTAAAAATTTTTACTACAAAATTATTATTATTATCAAGTACATTATAACTTAAAGATTAATATTTTGTAAGTTTTATTCGTTTATTTCAAAGGAAACCTCTAAAACAATAATTAAAACTTTAGCATGTATCACAAATGAGGTTAAAAATCTTAACTCAGGTTACTTAACCTAATCTTCAAGTTACATCCTGTTTCACACATGTAGAAGACTGAGAAACTGTTACGCTTTACTTTGTAAATGTTTTCTTACCAGCTTCTGGTGCCCTTACTACTCAAAAGTTTTAGCTGGTAGCAGACACCATCAGGCCATGGAACTGTATACAATTATTTTCTAAAATTTTCAACTACAGTGTAATATAAGTTCTTATGAAGCTCGTCCAAGCACATGTACCAAACAATAACTTGCTATCTTTTTACTGTATCAATACATATTCAAAATATTTCAGTTGCACACCAGTTGTTAGAAATTGAACTGGAATCTTAAGCAGCATTTGTACTTACTTTACTATTATCTGACTTGTCTTCTTGTTCGTCATCTGTTAAAAATTCTCTTTTGGGATATGGAATGGGGTATCCAGCAAAAACACTATTTAAAAATCAAGATTCACAGAGTAAAAATTAACCAGTCTATGATTTTACAAACATATATTAGAAAATGGAATTACTGAAAAAGCACAGGTACATTAGTAGTATTACTAGATGTTTAACCCTTTCCGAACGGTTGGCGACCTCAGTCAGCTTGAAGGCTCAGCACAACAGGCGACCTTCCTTTATTCCTGTTACACTTATGTATTAAATTTAACATATATAGTATTGGGTACAATCACTGAATATTTCAGGGACTTTTGTTGAGTTATTGCTGACATATCATGCTTTTAGTACTGATACCGTAATTAGTTGAAGTATCAAACATATATATTCAGTGCCATGCCAAACATTACAAGTTGTTATTCAGTGTCAAAAGGGTTAAAAAATTTACACATCATTTTATTCTCAAAAGTTTCAAAGTCAGATTTTTAACACATTTCAGATTGGGAATGTGTGGTGAATAGGGTCATGACACTTGCTGATTTTTTCTTCTTTTTCTTACAGAGGAAATATTTAAGCAAAGTTCATGAAACTCAGCACAAACTCACTAAATCTAACCAAAAACACCTACACTTTAGTTTGCTGCTCTAAATCAGCCTTCTTTAATCTGAATAACAAAAACTAAAAACAGTCCATTTTTACTTTTAGGTGAAGCTGTACTAAAAATGTTAGATGAGTAACTCTCAACTTTTTGCATAGGTTAGCTAGGTCACATTTTTTGTTCAACTAGTGATATGATGATGGATAAAATAAAATACACATGGCCCAGCTAACTAATGAATGTCCATGTTACAAAATTCTTATCAATAGTAAAAGTGTAGTCACCAGTTTGTCTGCTGATTTTCATTTCATTCCTTTAAGTTGGATGATGAATCCTTTATTAGTAGTTTGTTTTTCACACTTTGTGATTTTGTTCAAATTTCGTGACTTTTTGTTGATACACACCAATAAAAACCACCAAATAAGAATGTGACACCTAATACTAAACATCAGTTACAGGACTGCAACCCTATTATTTGGAGCAGACCTTTACACAACCAACCAGGTTCTTTCAAATATATGGTAGTAGTTTTCATCTCTAAAACTATGTTAACAGTTTCCTTTATTCAAATGCCATGGAATTTAGATTAACAGTTTCTTGTCATCACCCCATGCACAATTGGTTCAGCTGTATGAAGCATAATTATTTGTGCTAATTGCTCCAACTAATATCACGTGATGCTGATCACTCTTTAAGTAGGATATCTTCATAAAATTGAGCAAAGTTAAGATTAAAAGTTGGCAAAGAATAACCAATAACAATCAGTCACTTGTATGATTCTTTTGAAAACTTGAGCCACAAACTGCTGATCTACTTTGGTTGACCTAACCAATACTTATCTACCTGTTAAGTGCTTTCACTAAAATGTTTTGGTGCTCTCAATCATTTTTTTTTATCTGAATGACAAAAAAACTAAAAATTGTACAATTTTACTCTTAGGTGAAGCTGTACTAAAAATGTTAGATTAATAGCTCAAGTGACTTTTCAAACAGGTGTCACAAATAGTTTTGGTAAATTTTAGCTGTGTTTGTTGAAAAACTTTAAACATGTGGCTTATATTTGCTGCAAATGAGACTCCTAATATCAGTTTGTAAAGATCTACCAGCATACCAAATTAGAAAATAATTCATAAAAGTTATGTTTTTCTATCAAATAAAATTTCCATATGTTTGGTGCAAAGAAAAAACACCTGTGAAAAAAATTCAATCAAAATTGGAGATGTTACATTATTTCTTAATTCATTGCCTTGAAATTTGGTATGCGAAGTTACAGTCCATTAGAGCACATATGCTGTAAATACATGATAGTTTGGATTTCCACAGTCTGAAGTACAGTACATGAAAAATGGCTAAACTACCACTCATTTTAATTACACATAGTGTGTCCTGCAGGTTGATATTTTGGCTGCAAGGCACAATACGGTGTGTCTTTATTACACTTAATTTTAGCTTTAAACAGTAACATAATTAGATTTAGCATTTTTATCACTTTTATGCTGTGAAATTAACAAAGAGTTTCTCCCAAAACTATTTAAAAAAACATTAAAATTACTTCCTTTCATCTTACAATTTCAGTACCTTTTACAGTTGACCAAAAAGTTTCATTTAATAAATCCAGTCAGATTCAACTTGATTGATACTCAGTAATATATTTCTTATTGATACTTTATTTTGCCTACTGTAGCAATATACAAATTCCTGCTATAAATAAAAAATATGGCAAGAATTGACAAATATTTATCGGCAACTTCCAAATAACATTTCACATTGGCATCACTCACCATTACCTTTATCACGCTAGATAAATTTTTTATCAAAATCAATTTTTTTATCCAAGAAATATTGTTTCTTTGTAGTAAATGACAAGCTATTTTACTTATTTATATTGTTTGAATAAAATAAAACTTAATAAAGATATTCAATAAATATGAAACTGAGTCACTAGAATAGTTTACAATCACCTGCCATACTTGCTAAACCTAACTAAGTTTACATGATGTCTTGTTGCCTAAAAAGATTTCCATACCTTTCAAACAGAAATAATTTAACAGAAAAGCATTTTTTCAGAAATGAAAATAATATCTAAAAAAAGTATAAAAATTTCCAGGGCTGTTGTTTGCCTCAAAGGTTTTTTAAACACCACTTCAGATTTCAAAATTCATTCTTGCAGGAGGTGGGGTCTTATCATAAAACCCTAACTAACTTAGGGTTTTATATTTTCACTAAGTGCTGTTTTAAACAGCATATAATCTGCTCTCTTCAAATGTATTTAAACTTAACTTACAAGTATTTTTCAAAGACGTACTTTGTTGGTTGGTTGGTTTATTTAGTGTTTTATGGCACAAAGCAGCTAAGCTATCTGCACCAAACATCCAGTAAAAAAGGTAAAATTAGAGTAAATGGAGTAAAATTCATAAAAGGAAATTAAGGTAAAACAAAACAGAGTAAAAAAAAAACAAATAGCACAAAATCAATGTAACATCTAGTCTACAATGTTAAGATAAAAACTACAGCAAGAGAAGTCATAAAGGACTTTCTATTGCATAATGGTAGTTATCATAACCTGCCAGGAAGACTAACAGGTACGTACAAAAACCACCATCAGTCACCTGAAGTTGGCTTTTCCAGTTCTGGTTCAGAGTTATGTGACATTATGGCCATTTTCAAAAGGTAAAGTAATAAAAGTTTTAAAAGACCTATAGCAAAATTTTAATAACAACTTGCCAGGATGATTAACAGGTAGTTCAAACAGATAGTTCATACAGCAGTGTTAGTCACCTGAAGTTGGCCTTTCCAGTCCTGGTGTCGAATTATTCAATGTTACTGCCCCTTTCTAATTTCAACTTGAACGAGAGAGACTGTGATTCTTAAAATGGAACCACATTAAAAAAAGTTTAACGTAGAAATTAAAAAAACTTAAATGGCATTAAAAAGATTACTGGCCTTTAAAAAAACTTTACCAAGGTGGACATTGTAACCATCACCAGTAACACTGTCTAACGTTATGGACAAACCTTGGGACAAAACATGTTTAAAATGGTGCCATCGTTGAGAGTCGTAATGATGGCAAGAAAGTAAAATGTGGCTTATTGTGATTTGAGTGTTACACAGACTACACACTAGTGCATCAGTTCCAGATTAAAAGAAAACGATGAGTTAAAAAACTGTGACCAATGCGTAGCCTAGTTAGAACTTCCTCCTTCCGATCCTTATGGAAGCAAGATGGCCGAAGTCCAACATAGGGTTTTATTTGGAAAAGCTTGTTTTTGTGTTGCTCACTCCAAGTTGGCTGCCAGCTGGCACGGAGACGAGCCTTAAATACAGGACCATAGTCCATGTATGGAATAGGCACAGCGGTGATAGTACCAGAGCAGATAGATTTTGCTGCCGTGTCTGTGAGCTCATTCCTGCAAATATCAACGTGGCCCAGTATCCAGAAAAACTGAACAGAAGTAGATGTTAAAGAGAAATGGGCCAGTCGGTTTTGAATATTGGTGATAACAGGGTGTGAACTAATGTGAAGCTATTGCAGGGCCTGAAGAGAACTAAGCGAGTCAGTATATATAGTGCAGTTTTAGTACTTCTCAGCTTCTATGTGATCCAAGGTAAGAGAAATAGTGTACAGTTCAGCAGTAAACACAGAAGCTGTAGAGGGGATTCTGTGCTTGACCACCCAACTGCAACAAACCATGGAAGAGCCCACACAGTCACCTGATTTTGAACCATCCATGTAAATAGGAATGGAAAGATTGTTTGAAAGATGTTCAGTAAATAAAAAACTGTACTTCCAATTGGGAGTATCTGCTTTACTCAGATGACTTAAAGAAAGGTCACATATGGGGACTGTAAGAAGCCATAGTGAGATGGGCTGACCAGTAAATACTGCAATGTTATCTAAGGACAGACCCAATTCACCTAACTGTGCCTGGATACAAAGGTCAACAGAAGCAACAGAAGATCATCTGTTCTGAAAAAGTATGGCCCACTGAGGAAGGAAAACACAACCTCAGGTGGGACGCTTTGATAAGGAATGAAGTTTTAAAGCATATAGTAATGACAGTTGCAAACAGCAGAGATGCAAAGAAGGTTCATGAGACTCTATGTATAAGCTCTGAACTGGAGAGGTGCAGAAAGCCCCAGAACAGAAGTCCTTGATGATGAATGGGGTCTAGCATCTAGCATCTAAGGCCCGAGGGTCTGGCAGAGCCATAGACCAGTGATCCATAGTCAAGTTTCAACTGCATAAGAGCATGATATATCTTTAACATAGAACATCGATCCGCTCCCCATATGGTGGTAGAGAAGACACAGAGGATGTTCAGTGCTCTTGTACATTTGACCCACAGCTGCTTAACATGTGGTATAAAGTTCAGCTTATGGTCAAAGATAAGCCCCAAGAACTTGGTCTCAAGGGCAACAGACAGCACAACTTCACCGATACGGGAATTCAGGATCATCGTGAATACCGCGTTGTGGCAAAAGTGCATGCAAATGGTTTCAGAGATAGAGAAATTAAAGCCGTTTGCTGTGGTCCACTTCAGTAAACGACTGAGGGCAGTCTATAGCTGCTGCTCAATATACCTCATGTTCGACGGCTGATATGAGATGTGAAAATCATCGACATAGAGCCTGTTTGCAACAGTGAGAGGGATTTATTCAATGATGACATTAATTTTTATACGGAAAAGTGTGACACTCAAACACAGCCCTGAGGGACTCCAAGTTCCTGTAGAAAAGAACGGGAAAGTGTCAAACCCACACAAACTTGAATCTTCTGTCCATTAAAAATTTTTAATAAAAATGGGCAAATGGCTACATAACCCATATATATGGAGGTCTCGCAAAATGCCGTACCTCCATTTTGTATCATAAGCCTTCTCAATTTCAAACAATATTGATACAAGATGTTGTCATTTGAGAAAGGCTTCTCTGATTGATGTTTGAAGTCTAATCAGAGGGTCCTGTCCACGGTGGAACACTGTCGTCAAAACCCACACTGGGTGGGCAAGAGGAGATAGTTTAATTCAAGGAGCCAAACAAGATGAGCATTAATCATCCTCTCTAAGGTCTTACAAAGACAGCTCGTCAAAGTAATTGGACGGTAGTTTGAAAGAATCTGGGGATTCTTCCCAGGCTTAGAGAAAGGTAGGACAATAACCTGGTACCAGGTATCAGGAAAAACATTCTCCTGCCAGATCCGGTTAAAAACAATTAGAAGAATAGCAAGCGAAGCAGGAGATAGATGGCGCAGCATGTCATAGTGTACATCATCTGGTCAAACCAATAAAGGGCCAGTTGGAGTTCCAGCAGTGTAAAGGAATGATTATAGTTATAGAGACAATCAGCTCAAAAGGAAAAAGGTGATCACTCTGCCTGAGTCTTGATGGCTAAGAAGGTGGAGGAAGAAGCAGACGTGCTAGATACCCGGCAAAAGCTTTCACCAAGAGTATCGACAAAGCTCTGGATATCAGGTACTTCCTGGTCATCAGAGAGGAAGATCAAGAGTGGGACAGAATTGTATTGCCCATTGACCTTTTGAATCTTGTCTCATATGCCTTTGGAACTGGTGGTAGAAGATATACCAGTTGTGAACTTAATCCAAGATTTCTTCTTCTGTATTCTTCTTCAGTCTGGAACGGTCTTTTACTGGAAACAGTGTAACTTTTAACCACAAAACCTTATATTTAAAAGCAGGCAAATACTTGCCAGAGAAGCAGGCAGAAGCACAATTCTGGTGTTGGCTTATTTCAAGATAGGCCATCGAACGAGCACAGTCTGAACTGGACTGGAAATAGTTATATATAAACATCATGAGTAGAACTCCAGTGGTGTTGCAGAACACCCCACCTCACAATGGACACTGACTGGGCCATGGTGGATGGTCCAATTGCTTTTTATTATTCTGGACTGGTGCAAAATTTTGGGTACCTGTATCCTGTGAAGCAGCACAGTGAAAACCTAGTTGGATTAAAAACAGAAGAATGGTGAGGAAGGAATAAAACATGAATATCCACAACCATCACAGGTGCAGGTTGAATTGACAAATGGTCATAGGTGGAAATCTATATACTTGCAAGACTATAATGTTTAATAATAACTATTTACTTTTTAACATGCACTACTTCATATATTATGTTTAGTCACAGTTCATGTCTACACAGACATTGATGGTTGGTCATGTTTACCTATTCTTTTCTATGTACACATATATATTAATGTTTAGTTACAGCTAGTTATTTTTCACATGTAACACACCACTGTTGATATTTTGTTCTAATTTATTGTTTTTTAATCAACTGATATATACAAATAGTACATAATGTCTAAATCTCATTCATCACTTCTTCACATGTACCATTCATATGTTTATTCTTAATTAAGGATACCCTGTCACGTACACATCACTATTAATGTTTGATTCTAGCTCCTTATCCTTTGACAGGAATATCTGTAAGCTAAGCATTAGTTCTTTTTCATTACATCTTCATTTGACTCACTATTCCTTGTCACATACACAACCATGTTAATCTTTAGTCCTAGTTCTTACTCATGTCACTTAAAAGATAATGTTTCATCACAGTTCATTATTCCTTCAAAACTAGACTTAGTGGGTACTGTTTAGTTATAGTTAATTACTTCTTAATATGTACACACAATAGATAAGTTCCTCTTTATCATGCCTGCTTAGAAGTGCACATGTATTTCTGTTTATTTGTCCCTTAACATGTATGCCTAGGAGATATTTCAGTATCATTTATTCCTTCTTAATTTACAATACTTTACCAATGATATATAGACTTCATTCACTACTTCTTAACATGTATACTTAATGATTTGTCATAGTTTTCTACTGCTTAATATGTGTCCATGCATTATAATGTTTAATTCTTGACTATTATTCCTTGACAAGTCACACACAGACAATACTATTTTGCTATAGTTCATTACTCAGTTGCATGCACACATTGTAGGTCATGTTTCATCCTAGTTCTTTATTCCTTCACGTCCACACAGATTATAATGATTAGATCTGATTAATTGTTACTACTTCACATAACATTAGAAGGTGGAGTTTAGATGTAATTGCTTGTTCCAAACAGTGCCACAAATAATCAATGTTTTAATGTAGCTACTTATTCTGTTACAAGTGGATAATGTTCACTCTACTTTTGTTACTCCTTTACATACACATATAGAAGATAGTGTTCAGAGTTGATTAAGAGCCTATGCCATTTAAATGTCCTCGTAATATGTCCTGTTCTACGGGCACTATACATCACTGTGGGCTGTCTTCTTGACATAACAACATCCTGTTCACAGATTAGTTCCTCATCAACTGGTGTTCTGTTGATCTCCTTTCTTATTATTCTTCCTCCTTTTGTTGCCTTTTCATTTCCATCTTTTCTAGCTTCTTCCTTTCTGATCTCCTTTACCTCAATCCTCAACCTTGGCTGTCTATACTTTCAGCCTAGTCTATTCCACTTTTTTTTTCTGTGCAAGTCTACCTTTCCATCTCTTCTCTCAGATTCTTGCTCAATTTTGGGAAATCCCTTAATGGGTCCAATTGGAGGCTCCTCACAGTCTATCCAAACCTTATTTCTATTACTCTACTTCCTTAAGACTCAGCCTAGTCATCCCCTTCCCAACTTTCAATCCATTCTGATTCACCCTCACATACTGCTCTTTCATCAGGCATGACATCCTTTTATGCCTGTGGGATTGTCCATTCCACCATCCAGATCATGCAACTCTCTCTTTTTCCCACTCCTGTTGCCCTTGTACCTTTTTTTAGTGTGCTGAAATACAATACACATTTCTCACTTTGGTGTCATTGTTACTATTCATTTTGACTTCACTACTTTATAACAGCTTCTCCTTACCATGTACCTCACCTTATGGATGAATGCAGAGAGAGCATTTATATGGGAAGGTGTGTTGTACTCCTATTTGTGAAAGGTTTTGTTGCATGATATGTCATCATACAATAGTATAAATCCACGTGTTTTCACATGAATTTTAGGTTGGAGTTGCACAAGATTGGTGGCATGCAAATCTCTGTGGCAGAATGGCACAACTGTAAGAGGAAACAGTATGGGGGTGAGTAATTGTATCAAATTTAATTTTGTTTTTGCTACCTTTGTTCTTTGTCATTCCACTGTAGGTTTACTGTATATAACAGAAGACTTGGCAAGATAAATTGTGAAGTTATACTAGATTCCACTTGAACTATCAGAGTCTATGCTAAGAATGAAATGGACTGGACACAAAGTGTGGTACACAGTAATTTTATTCAAACATAAATATAATGTGTGTACTTGCAATGGACTCTGGACAGTCACCTTTACTGTTGTGAATTATTTCCAAACTAACTTACTTACAAAATATGATATTCTAGACTGTCTATACCTCTTGTCACTTAGTTGAATTAATAATGTTAGGCTTATGCAGAGCAGTTAGCACAACCCATATCTCTGGTCATTCCGATTCAAACAGAAGGGAGGTTGTAACCTGGAGATATAACCTGACCTACCATTGGAGGACATTGCTGTCAACCTTTATGAACAAGGTACATCATTACATCTATATATATTCCACAGACAGACTAGGTGTTATCTTCAGTGGAATGACAAAGAACAAAGGTAGCAAAAACAAAATTATATTTATGTTTGAATAAAATTACTGTCATTGTGTACCACACTTTGTGTCCAGTCCATTTCATTCTTAGCACAGACTCTGCCAGTTCAAGTGGAATCTAGTATAACTTCACAATTTATCTTGCCAAGTCTTCTGTTATATACAGTAGACCTACTTAGTTTATCTGCTTACTTGAAAATACCATGCTACAAAATTACAAATAGTTAGAAACAGGGACTGAAATAATAAAATATCAAACACAAAAAGAAAATAACAATAGAAAACAGATATGCCCAGCTATATTCTCAATGGATATACTTATATAGCAAAAATTAACCCTATACTTTGAGATAGGTGTAGAAATGTTTCCAGGCAAGACTGATGACAACTGTAATGAAATGTGAACCTAACATTACTAATTACTGATGTTAATTCTTAAATATTTTTCAGTTAGAAATTTTATTTTAGAAATGCAATAAATAGAATTAGAATTTTTAAGTTGAAATATGATATTTAAACATGCATTCAACAAAGAGGTCATTGGTTTTGTTAAGGTTAATTTACAGGAAAACCCATCAGTTTTTTTTACACAAATTTTTTAAAACTATTTATGCATCAAATTACTTGTGTATCCCTAAATATTTGGTTACAAACTCCCCATTAACATAAAAATAAAAAAAAATGTTACAATATGACATCAATATCTCAATTCATCTTGATAATTACATATTTTACATAAAAAAAGGTTTATTTGATGAATTTTTTGGTTAATTTGTTTGTTTGTTTTGTTTTTAAATTTCGCACAAAGCTACTCGAGGGCTTTTGGTGATAAAAAGGTTGGAAGCCACTGTTGTAGAAGGTATTAGAAACAAATACTATTGATAATTGAATCAGTCAAGATAATGAGACAAAACTTTTCAAGTGATGTTATGTAATTTTGATTATGCTCTTTACATGCTACCTGTTAATACAGTAGAGATTCTGCAAATTATTTACCTCCTGAACTCTAAAATAAACATTATAACAGAGATACTCCAACAGATGTGAAGTTGCTCAAAAATCACCTCTTAAGAGAAATAAATAAACCAAGAGGCTGACACATGCACTGGACATCAAAAATTAGGATGGACAAAGGCAGAGGAAAGTGTGCTTTATATATGAATTCAAATTCATATTGTTTACCACAGTCAGTGATAGTATGTTTGACAGCAGAGAGATCAGCATCTTAGACAATGTATAACATATCCACAGTGAAGCATGCTGGGGGACAAATACAAGTGTGGGTTGTGTCTCAGCCAACGAAATTGGAAGTGTAGACCAAAATAATGGCACCTTGACTGCTGACAGGTATAACCACAAACTTATCTATCACACCATTCCCTCATAAACAAGATATGTTGAGCAGAAATTCATCTTCCAAAAGATAATGACTTCAAATATGCTGCAAATGTAATCAAATGGCAACCGAACACAATTTCTTTTAAATGTCAGAAGTAATATAATACATCTGGAATGTTTCACAGTGATGCATTAATAAAGTTATCATCCATTTTCATAATTATTTCAATTAATGTGTGTCTGTATGCCTATATATCAGTATACACATATTGTTCACTATTTACGTTTACAACCTCAATTTTACTAAAAAGTTAGCAAAGTGAAGACTTACTCTTGAGTTGGAAGAGGATCTTCCATAAAGTATGGATCTTGAAGACACTGCTCAGATGTTATTCTCTTGGTAGGGTCCATTAGTAACAACTTCTGTAGCTACAAGACATTAGAAACAGATCACTTACTGTACTTTCCATACCTTATGTGGTTAAGAGCCACAAGATTATAAACACAGCTATTAATGAAAACCAAAATGTGTTGTTATTTCTATATTAGTAGAAAATGTGTTATATATCTTGTCATGTACATGGGTGGCTTATTTAACTAGTAACATAACATTAGCTTATCATTTACTGGAATATAAAATAATGAAAACACTGAAAATTATTTTGAAAGATGCCTCCTTTTTAAAAAGTTTTTCAAACATTGTTTTCTAACCATACATTAGTATTTATTGTTAATAATGGGTATTATGTATGTTCTTACTGTAAGTTTTTTATTAACCTTTTAAGTACAAGTGGTCATGATTACCATCTGCTCAACTCTGTATTCCTCACAAAACCTCATAATATTTTATTAAAGTTTGTAAGTATCTTGTAAACAAAGAATGACATTATTCTAATTATGCCTTCATAATAAAAATGTTATTTATCTACAGCAGATATTTGCTCTCAAACTGTTAAAAGAGTTTGCAAGGTGAGTTTTATTTTAAGTATAAAAGTACTTTTCTTCATCTTATAGTTTTCATATTTCATTTGCATAAACCTTTAAAACCTATTAAGTAATTATCACACATTTTTAAGATAAATGTTTATATTTTATATTTCTTTCTCTCAACCATATCACTAACTTCAGTTATTATAATCAACATACAATGTAATGAAATAATTACAGAAATAGAAAAAAGTATATAACTTTTAATTTTTTTGTTGATTATCTTTAAAGATTTTACTTTTGTTAAATTCATAATTTTAGGCATTTTTCTTTTCATAGTTTGTTAAATTTTATGTTTTATTTTCCTTCTTTACCACTTGTATTCATCTCAACACAAGTCAACAGTGTTCGTAAAGCATATACCAGTGTCTCTGCTTTACATGTGCAACCTTTTGGCAATCTTTTTGTGCATTGCATAATATCATAAGCCTTGAGAAGTGATGTAAAGTATGATGTATAATTAAAAAATCTTTAAACCTATCAATTATGCATTTTAAAACAAATAATATAAGTAATTACAATATAAAAGTAATAAGTTGGTCATTTGACAATAGACAAGTTTTGAGAAGTTTTTAAGAGTTCCTTTTTAAATAACAAACTTAAATTTAGATAGTGCACAATTTCAAAATCATACATTATAATTTTATTCACATATGTTGATGCTAAAGGGCTCGGGTATAATATACACAAATTTTTTACACATTTGCACACATTAAGTAGTTTTATTATAGCTTTTGATACAACATGTGTATCTTCACAAAATTTAAGACTTTAGTAAAGATTCAAGCTTTTTGTACACAAAAACTCAGAATTTTTTTAATGAAATATTTTTCTAAAGATCTGATTGTAAAAATAGAATCTGTTTTGTTACTAGTGTAAATACAAAGTGATTTCATGTTATGATTAAAAAAAAACATTGCCGCCTCAATAATCTCAAATTTGTGTAATCTCTAAAACCTCCTAAATACATTTCAAGCATTTTTTTTTCAATGAGACTTTATATTTTATGTTATTTTCTATGCTATAAGTATGTGGGGTCTGTCAATTGACCAACCTTGTAACCATCATGAAAAACTAGGAAATAAATATCCTTCTTTCATGCTAGAATGACTACATATTATAACACAAAAATACAAATGTTTAGTTTAAGTCTCATAATGCTCTACATGAACATGTATATCTCTATTTTTTACTATATTGAACTTCCAGTCATGCCTATCTAAAATTATATAACATGGTGCACATGCATTTAGATTACGTATCCACTAATATAAAACTGACCATTAGCCTTCCCTGTCTTGACTGTTTCTTAGTTGACTAGTATTTTGCAATATACAGTCACATTTCAATTATTATACATTATACATATGTATATAGATTAATTATGTATTTCTAACAGTATTAAACTTATTTTTCTTAAAATATAGAACAATAAATCAAAAGTACGGCAAACAATTATCTCTTCTCACTGTGACCTTTGAACTTGGTTACTGCTAAACATAGGTTGCTAAGACTTAAAATTTTGCACATGGATGATATCAAACAAAATTTTTGTTTAGGTTCTATATATATAGTTGAGTAACCAAGTAACCAAAAAATCATAAATAACTACACTGATACCACAGAAATAAACTATAAAATTTTGAATTTAGGTCAACAAATGCAATTACATGGTCTTTGACCCCTGACCCATTGAGAAAGTGTTAAGTTCTGAATGTAACACAATGACTCACACAGAAAAGGGTTTAAAAGGGGGTACATGTTGCAAAAGGGTTAAGGATATACTTTTCTACCTCTTACATGACTTCTTTACTTACTGGCAAAGAGTACAAAACATGGTATGAAACCTTTTCACTGTTGTTTTTAGAGCCAAGCAACAAATTATATTAATTTTGTCCAGTTGTTAAGGCAAAACCAAAGTGCAGTAGAACTGTGTAAATGACAATTTTAGAGCACACTGAAAACAAGTTCATTGATCTAGGCCTAATTACAAAATGTTTGATTAAACACATAAAATGAACATGTTGCATGATTAACATTACTTACAACTGAAGAAATGTGGAGTCATTCAGATAGAACTTTGTAGATGACACTTTTTTGTAGTACAATGGGAAAAGGAAGATAAATTTAGGCCTAATTTATAACCAATATTTCAAGCCTTGTATGCATTCTAGGCATATTTTATGCTGCAGCTGAACATCTGCATATTTATATTTTTTGGTATAAGCAAATAATAGGCTGAAAATATTTTGAAATTTAAACAGTTTTTAACTTTTGTTGATTTATTACTTATTTTAAAATGAGATCAAAATCTCCACAGAAATTTTAAACTTTAAGATTTACATGTAAGCTCAGGGATTCAGGTCAATAAGTATGCTATATAACAGTGCAAACTGATCAGATTTTATTAAACTGAAGAAAAAAAGAAAAGTGGAATGAAACAATTACTAATTGATTTTTTTCCAACAGATCATTCATAGCTCTCATAACTAGTCAATAACTGTCCAATGTTTACCTCTATCATGTAAGGATGAAATAAAATAAGAGCTATTATCATACACAAAGATTCTTCACCTTCATATTTATTCTAACACATATAATTAGATTTATTCCATTATTTATATTGTACATTTCAATGTACCAAAGTTATCTACATTATGATATGTAATACAATAAACATGCTGCTTTAAAATTTGTCTTCAATCATTAAGCACTTTTAGAAACTTATAAACACACTGTCATAGTTAGTGGCCCATATGATCACCTAAGTTGAAATACTGGTTGATTATTATTATATTATAATTGCCAATTAGTTTATGTCCTTCACTTCAGCTGCTTATCTGTTTCTGATGTGAGAATTTTTTACTAGTTCATGACTTTGTTTTTTAATTTCACACAAAGTTACACAAGGGATATCTGCAATAAACATCCCCTATTTAACAGCATAAGACCAGAGGAAAGGCAACAAGTCATCACCACTCACTGCCAAGTATTGGACCACTATTTTACCAATGAATAGTTGGATTGACAATTACTTTATATGACTCCCACAGCTGAAAGGGCAAGCATGTTTGGTGTGACGAGGATTTAAACCCGCAAGCACCCTGCCAGACCATTTAAGATGATATTGCATGCTCAAAATGTCTAGTTAATGGGTGGCATGGTGAATCCATTACAGTTAAGCTTGAGAGGATAGATTTATTCATGAATTTTAGGTAGACCATAGCTATTTATGTGTGGTCTGTACTGTTTAGTTGTTTGACTGTCTCTATTCCAAATATATCTATATCTAAGATGGGAATTTTATGTATCAGGGTAAACTTACTCCTTTACTTAGTACACATTTTGTATTATTTCATTAGTGTCTATTTACTAAATTTTAGTACTGTATGTTTTAAAATAATTTTGTAGTATTAGGAGGTTTTCGAGAAAAGTTTTTACATATAAACTTCCTTATTACATGAATGTGCATTACTATGAAGATTTAAGAGTTGTGTGTATCTTGACAGAGTCTATGTTACCTGTTGTATTACTTAAATTCAGATAGAGATGATAGTCATTCTGTCTTGAGTGTGTGTATTTAGTTGATCAGAAAGTTTTTAAGGTTCCAAGTTAAATGGCATCTTGGAGTGTTGACAGATGACTTGACATTTAAAAATGAATTTGTGTTGTCTAAATTTATAGAGGAAATTGAAATTATCTCCTTTACCTAATTTACAAGCAAGTCTTTCTTACTCTAAATTCCTTACAAAATTTATTATTTCACAAGGTCATTGAACACTTATGGTAAGATCAGACATCAGTCACTGTCATGTTTGGTAGTATATACAATCACCTCAATATAATTACTAATTATACTAATTACTACTTCATTATTATCAGATACTAGTTAGCAATTAGTTTATAACTCCAGTTTTGGCTACTGATCTGCTGTAATCTTTAGTGAAGTAGGACTGTAAATAAGCAGGAAGGAAATTCCAGACACAACACCCATATTCCTTTAAATCAAAGATTCATCTGAAAATACACAGAAGATATATAAACAATGAAAAGTCAAAAAGGCATTCAACAGTCACAATGTGACAACAGTTAGTTCACGTAAAAACTAGTTAAAAACTCAATGTAGAACAAAAATACCATTTTTAATTTCCTCGTGAATGTTAACTCCTGTACAATGGAGAAACATAAACTAAAGTCAGACTTTAGGTCAACAATTAATATAAAAGATCCTTCAATGATGAACTATCTGCATCAATTTATCCTGCCAAAGAATATCATAAAATAAACTGGAACAGCATTATCAAAAAGAGACATGAATCACTCATGAGAAAAAAAAAAAAAGATCAAAGTAACCTTCCATATTCAAATCTTGTATTACTGTAAACCATGGTGTATCTCTAAGCATTCATCTGTCTCCCTTTTGCACTCAATATTCATTTTTGAAATGACGAGAGAACAGGCGTTAATAATGTTGATGCCAAATTTTATTTTGCAAGCAGGATATTTAACACTAGTGATAGGAATTAATCACACTATCATTCAAGTTTTATTAAGTAACGTAATGTAAAGAATAAAAGCACAAACTTACAATATGTTATTGTTTAGTGGCTCAAAGCATGGCTCAGAGACAAAGCTCTGAGTTAAACCAAGAGTGTAACATGAGTAACCTTTTGAAAGTCCATGAAATAATTTAAATTAATAAATTAAACTTTTACCCTCACTTGAGATAGATACTTTTGCTTGTAACTGATAAAACACTTAATCAAACTAGCATACAAATCAGTAAAACCTGTAAATCCCTCTTTAGGATCCATTCACACAGTTAACTGATTCAAGTTGCAAAATGATTATAACTTTGATAAGTAGACAGTACATCCACCTTTCTAACAAGATGACCCAAGATTAAATATTGGTCCTTGTCATCATATATAGGTTGAAGATGTGAACAATTTAGTAGCCCAAACATACAATACAAATTAACTGGTAAATATCTAGCAATTAATTAGTGCTTAGGTATTCAAATAGGCCACTAAATATGACAGCAATCAATATCTGAAAGCCTCAATATAAATTTTTTATATACAGTAAAAATAATTGTAGCAAGATAACTTACCAACAAGAATGCTTTACTGTCTTGTTTCACTTTATGTTTTTCCATGTACTTTACCAATGAGCAACTGGAATACCTAAAATAAAAATTTTCTCTCTCATAACTTGACATTAAGTAGTTAGAATACTTAATACACAAAGAGAAATGTTCACTCATATCTTTAATGTGGAAATAGTTCTAAAGTTAACAAATTACAATTTTCTAACTAAAAATGCATTTCTGATAAATACTCATCTCTTTAAACAACTAAACTATCTTTCCCATGCAACTTCCTTAGAGATTTGCACAGCATTAGCTTTTAGGCAACTCCTATTTAATCTCATTATGTGCATTACTGCATAATGATGTTATTATACAACAAAAGCCTTTGGCCAATAGGAAGAATCAAAACACCTTCCTGGTCACTAGCTCCATCTCATGAATCTTCATTCTTTGATGAGGCACGGAATACTAAAGTGCACTGGAAATGGGGAAGAAGGGTGAGAATATATGTGCAGAGATACAGCAAAGGAAAATATTAACTTCTGAAATAATACACACCTTCCTATTCACACAATTAAGCTAAAATCTCACACTAAAGTGGTGGAGAGAGAGATGCAAAGATTTACCTAGACAAGCTGCCCTCAGGAAGCACCTGAAAAAGCCAATGGGGTATGATAAACAATCAGGAACTTCATACGTCACACCCATGGGAGACCAGTTCATCTCTTCTTGGGTATACTCTTCACCCATGTCTCTCAGAGATGGGTAGAATAAGAGCATGGTCATCCAAGTACTTGCATACAAGAGGTGAGAAAGCCAGTAAGTGTAGAGTGATTAATAAATTCTCAGACAGTATTTTGTCAAATCATCAAACCAATACCAGGTGCAGAAGGAGGAGGGCACAGATTTGTGTTACAGTGTGTGTAATAGTAAATGTGCATGCCTTGACTCAACTGAACAGATATGGTGCAAAAGGGGAAAACATGTTTCGAGAGTGCTCATCTCAACTCTACTAATAAACATGACCTCATTCAGAGGGTATGGTATAATGGTGTGCTAACCTTGACTCCAGTGGACAGTTACAGACTGCAAGAAGAGGACAGAGAACTTGTAAAATGCTTTCCTAAACTTTTCTAAACAGTTGTAAGCTGCAGGAGAACAAAATCCTGTCAAGTACTTAACTTTACTGAACACATTTAAGGCACAAGTGGCATAAATATAGTAATATAAGGTGACACTACCCCATTTCCAACTGATCATTACCCCTTGTTCTAGCCTCAATAATTAGGTCCATTCAATAGCTTGGAATTGAAGAGTAAAGAGGGTCTCCTGTGCTCTACTCAAAGAAATAATGGGGAGGAATTTTTATGGAAAGTCCACGAGCAAATCCTCATTGGTCTTATTTCAGCTGAAAAGGTCTTTTTCTTGAGACAGTGCAATGGGTGACTGCACGTCCTTACTTTGAAAATCCAACAAGTGTGAGCCAGGGAAGGAGGCACAGCACCCCCTTGTGTTGGCTTTTCTCATGATAATCCATGGAATAGGTATCGTCCAGATCAGAAAGTAGTCACACATAGAAATATACCATGAGGATTACCCCAACCTAATCAGTGGGCATACATGGAACCAGAGCAGATTCCATTATCCTGCCTGAATACAGAACTTTGGGAAATAAGTATAGCCAGGGAGGTAGCATCAGCCACCTGGTGGTACCCTATGAAAAATGATAAGACAGACAGATGGTGAAGACAATGAGCAAAGAAGTGAGAAGTAGTCCACATGTCAGCTTGAAAGATTTCACATAGCTTTCAGAAATAAGTGGTGAGGGAATGAGCAAGGTAACAAATCTGATGAGATAAAATGCAGTACAATCTATGAAGAGTAGATCACATAAAGAAAATGATGGAACCAACCTGTAACCTTTGTTCTACTGTACACTTTATGAAGTTATATTTCCCATTATATGGGACATCTGTATCAACAATGAAGTACAATGAAATACTTTCTTTGCATTACCTGTACCACACTGGAAAGTCGTCATCATCTATTGTATGGTATCAAATCACTCTTTTTGTTGCAAATTCAAGAAACTTTCAATATTTGCAAGGAACTCCTTCTACCTCTCAACTCTAATTTACAGCTTATGCAGTTTTTCTTTCACTAATATATTTAGGGGCAGCTTGTGAGTTACAGTGTAATTTCTTTCTAAGTAAGAAGTTTTCCTTGACAACACTGTATTAACTTGATAACCATTGCAGCAGTACTATTTGTGGTGGGATGTTGTTAAAATAGTTCTAAATTCTCATAGTGTGTGCTGATCTTTCTTTGTTGATGATCATTATGTCATAGACAACTCTCTAGGATTGATGTGTCCAAGTTTTGCACTCTCTTTGCTATTTTACAATGTGAATATCTTCTATTAAAAACGTAAAATAGACTCCTGCAAATATATATCTACAATTAGCATCACTCCACTGTTGAATGGTTTGGAATTTGCTATGCATTATGTATATAACTGCTTAATATGATGTCATGATTCATAACAGTTGTGGCATGTCAATGTATGAATACATGCAAATTATTTTTATAAAGTACTATTAACCCTTCAAAAAATAAACTTTCAATTCCAATCTCTCCAATTATAATAAATTTTGTTTTTAGTTGGAAGTTTTAAAACAAATATAATTGTATCATACAGAAGTTATAATTTTCCTACACTGAAAATGTATTTTCAAAATGTACCTCTTTTCACAAGCTTAGATACTCTTATTCAGTGCTGCCCTCTATATGCAAACTGTTCATTTATGTATGCCACAAGCCTTTCACTCTCCCATCACCCCTGATGGAATTGGAAGGTTCCAACCTGTCTTTCCTGCAAATCATCATGCATCACTTCTTAACCAATAGGAGCATAACATACTCACATAGTGGATGTGGCTCCCTCTACCAAATCTTCACTTCAAACTTTGGCATAAGGAGTGAGCACCAGAAAAGTGGATAGGAAGGATGGGAAGGTTGGAAGGAGGTAAGCACCTATTGGAAATATATTTTCAGTGTACAAAACTATAACTTCTGATGCAGCATTTACCTCTTCTGACAAGATTGACTAGAATCCCACATTGAGAATGAGGAGGGACTAGTGTTATGAAACAAGAGAAGCACTGCCATGAAAGAAAGAGATCAGGAGAGTAAAGTAGGAGAACTGCACCATTTCTGAGCCAGGTATACTCTTTGCCCATGTGTAGAAATTCTTAAAACACATGGTCAGAAATCACAAGGTTTATAGTGGCTCAGGCATGTGGAACCATACTCCGTACTTGGCAAGTCAATGATATCCTCTACAGGGTGCTGACATCTATGTGAGGGTAGGATCATGATCACGCCACTTTCATCTCCAACCTGTGAATCAGGGATTAAGATCAGCACTAATTTCTGGGTACAATACAAAAATAAATACCCTACAGTAATCCAGGACTGGTCATCCACCATAAAGAGGATGGATTCAACTTGTGCAAGGAACTTGTGTTGATTGGTTAATTCAGTTCCAACACCTAAACACTGGGAATCAATGTCTACATGAAGGTAGGATGAGATCTTCAGTCAAATAGGATGAATTGCACATGTGACAGATCAACTCCAGGTGGAATGGAATGTGTAACAGGAAGCCACATCAGACAGTATGGCTATGGATCGACTCCAGTGGTTGTGGGTATTGTTAAATATGTAAATAGTGTATCAGGTGGACAAGTCATCCAGAAAGGTGACAAACCAACTCCTGTGATCACATATATAGTGTCAGAAGGCTATGTCATCTTAGAAGATGATGAATCAACTCCACAGAAGGCCACACTGCATCTACACCACTCTCCCTTTTTCCACTTGAAGAAGGGGGTAAAACTGTTGGTGAGTCACGAGGACCATCACCACAAGAGACAGTGCAATGAATGACCACAACACTTCATTTTGAAAAGCAGATCACACCGAGTTCTTCATTCAAGGGATGGGGAGCTTTTCCCTTCTGCTTTAGCCGTTCAGTCCACGGGTGGTACAATCCAGAATGTACTAGTTTATGAAGCAATTATAGCATGGTAGATAAACCTTCTTGTGATCTTGTGGAACACCTCATCTACAAAGTGGTAAATGTGGAGTACAATGTGGCTTTTGATGTTAAAGAATACCTAGCCAGACATTACTCACCACAGAGTTAGATCCAAGAGATGTATTTAAAGCAAGGGCCCCTTGCAAGAAAATAAAGCATTAAAATAGACTTAGCCAGTGCCATAGCTGCACCAAAATCTGAAGTACAGCCACAGGAAGTAGGCAATACCCTGACAATGCAAAAACTGCAACATAAGAGATAATGGGATATGAACATCATTGTGGCAGTCAAAATGCCCTATTGTAGATTTAATGTGAGGTAACATGGTGGAATGGAAAATGGAAAAAGCCAATTGGATGAAATTATGAAACCAACTGGTAAGAGTAAAGGGAGAAAAATCCCAAGAGGAAGAGAGCTGCCAGGAAATAAACAGCCAGGGCCAGAAACAGAAACTCTTGACAAAAGCAATACAGACAATATAATAACAGTGCATGCACTGGGCATAGAATACATATGGATCAGAACGAGGGTAAAGTGAGAAAAAGCTGGAATAAAAATGAGAAAGAAGGAGTTATCCATGTGAGCTGACATGGTCATGTGAAAGAAAAAATGATCCACATAAAGACGACTTTGGATAGTTCAGTGTAAGAGAGATGGCTATAGCAAACAAACATATCTGACTGGTGCCACCTGCAGGCCAAGAGATGTTTTGAGGGATAAGTGAAACAAAGAATACAAGTCACTAGACTCAAACAGAGATAATGGATCACAAAGCCACTGAAAAACAAAGTAATGAAGGGACCACTCCATCAGGTAAACCTAGACAGGTCCAAAAAGACATTATGCTACAAGATTGAAAGCATCTAGTACAAGACATGCAAATTAAACAAATGTGATGATCTGGGGCACAAAAAATTGGATCCAAAGTGAGAAATGCTGGAATATCGACCAGGTGCACTCTTGGTTACAGATAGGAGCTACCTCTGTTGAATCATGAAAGTGGATCATGACCAAACAACCCCCGAAGATAGGAAGAAATGATCTAAAGCCCAAAATTCATTAAAGAGTTTAAGTACATTGATCAGAAGAGAATGTTCCACTACAAACCAATGTGTGGACATCATATCAGCCAGACTGAGAGGTATGAGAGGGATCATCAAATTACACATTCCCAAAGGAGATAGAACATTGCTAGTAGAAAGTGAAAGAGCAGACACAGCATTCTGAATGGCCTGTATCACAGAAGAAACTCAGATAAGAGAAAGGTTGTTTGTATAACTCTCAAACTCCCACAGATAGATGTAGATTAAATCCCTGACAAGTTGTGTGTACCCGTGGCCTGAAGTATGGTTTTAGACAAATTAGATGGATTCAAAGTGGTAATGTGAACTTTGGAATGCATGCTCAAAATCATACAAATAAAAGAAAGATAACGCTTTCAAAATGAAAATGAAAATTGCTGGAAATAAAATGTAAGTTAAAGTAAACCACTTCAAGTTGAAACTGGAACTAAAGAAAGACAAAAAACTGGCACTGCCACACAAGAAGTGAAGGTTCAGTAGAGGTGAGTGGAAGAAACCACATGCTTCACATGAGCAGGTTATGCTCCTGTTGGTTAAGAAGTGACACATGATGATTTGCATGAGAGACAGGTTGGAACCTTCCAATTGCAACAGAAGAGGAAATGAAGGTTCATGGCATGAGTAAAAAAAAAAAAAGCTCTCATATGGAGAACAGAACTGAATGAGAATAGGTTAGTGCCCTATCTGAACCTAGAAGTTATAAACAGATAGGATAACATTAAAATTTAAGAATGGTTTCTCAAGATCTCAACTTAGCACAAACAAACAGTAAATTAATATTGTGATGATAAAACCAGCTCACAATAATGATTTACCTCATCATTAACTTCATGTTTGAGCCGCATTTTCCATAAAATTGTTACAAAACCAACATACAAACTGCAATAATGAATAATTAACAACAGAAACACTAGGGAAACATTAAATAGATTTTATGAGGTAATATCTGCAATTCTGGATATATATGCACATTTAGAAACATACTTAAACTACTCAATAGTTAACAATAAATATTTGTAATTCAACATTCAATACACTGATTATTTACTTATCACATAAATCAAAGTTTTGTATGTAAAACCTTATACCTGGAAAAAGTTCTTTTAAGCACAAAACTCAAGACTATAGGATAATCTAACTAAAATTATCATTTGTATTCCACTTTAATTTTTTCCAACACAGAAACATGGTTGTAAACTCACTGAGTCTTTTTGAAGTCTTTTAACAATGTTCCATGTTCGGGCATTTTCTTAATATCTTCCCAATCTTTTTCTGTAAATAGAAAGAGAAGTTGTAAGCTACTGCAACTTTTAAAACTTGTTTTTTGTGCAAATAAAGATATATAATAGTTGATATTGCTAATCTATATCAGGGGAAAAAAAGTACAAACTCAACGTCAAACAAGTAAATATTACAGAACTACAGAAGACTGGAATTGCTATCAAACTCAAACTGATCTCTTTACATTATACAAAGAAACTCACCCAGAATAAAACAAACCTTGAGGAAATCCCATGACATTAAATATTCGATCAAGTTGATCGTGATGATATGGATTACTAGTTTTGATATCTTCCTGTCGGCAGTGAAATATAGGTTCTGATGTAAGAAGTTCTGCAAATATACAACCTATGGCCCATATATCTGCAAAAGAAAAAATAAGGCTTTTGAAAACTAAAAATGTATCATTAAATTGTTTTATCAAAAATCTTCACACACAAAAAAGAAGAATCCAATAGTAATATTATAGTTTTAAATAAATATTGTTAAAGCTACTGCATTCACAAATGCTTTGTTATGTGGTTATTAATTAGTTATAGATTTGGAAATATGTGAATTCAAGGAGTCTCACCTATAGCTTTAGTGTAATGTCTAGCTCCTAGGAGAAGTTCTGGGGCTCTATACCAAAAAGTTACTACAACAGGGTCAAGGTCAGCCAGAGGTTTCAAAGGTGAGTTGAAAAGCCTAGCAAAGCCCATGTCAGCTGTATAAAAGATTTAACCAGAATTCTGTTAACATCATGCACCTATCCTGCATAACTGGTCAGGAATTTCCAGGACAATTATTCATAACCAAATTTATTACCAAAAACTCAAATCTAAAAGCTCGATAATTTTCTTTCAACTAGAACAGTTACCTGTGTGACATCTTGTTTAATTTTTATAAAATGCTAGCTTAACCATCTGTTCACAGGCTTGTTCAAACTGACTTTGAGCCTACACATACTAATGTTCACTATAATTCTGAGTGTACTGTGTGTATTTTTGTGAAATTTAGAGCTTTTCAACAAACATCACAAGTATATAGCATAAAAAATCTAATTATTTAAGAAATAAAATATGTTTACTAAAGTTATATCTGTGAATTTAGAAAGATTTTACAAAGTCAGAATGAGTGAAAAGTGATTTTTCATGCTCCAAATAAAAATACTTCTCATCTTAAATGTTTTATATTTCATTTGCCTAATCCAGTGGTTCTTAACCTGGGTTCAATCGAACCCCAGGGGTTCGGTGAGTCAGTCTCAGGGGTTCAGCGGAGATCAAGACACACACACTGTGTGTGTGTCTGTTCCGTTCACCCCACTCAAATGATTTGTGACATCATGCCAAACTTGGCCATCATTGGCTGTGGCTGATCACGTCACATCACTTGGCCTTAATATCTGTGCTGCAGGGAACTTCATGCACTTAGCAGTCAACTTGTGACTGTAGTAATCATGCATCATTTGTGATTTTTTTCCTAATCTTTCAATCCCTTCATACTAACTATGTCCAGCAAAAACAGAAAGTGTCGGACAAATATGTACAATATGGATTCACATGTATAACAAAACATGATTAGAGTCAGCATCCTCAATGCATGATTTGCAATATCAAATTGAGCAATTTTATTCTAGCACCAGCAAAACTAAGAGAACACTCCCTAAAGCTGCATGGAAATAAGAAATACAAGAACACAACACTTGCTGAATTCAAGGTAAAGAGAGCCAGGTTTAATGAAAAGGCTACTTTGTCTGTTCTTGGATTTGTACCCATCGACAAACCGATCCTCACAGTATCATACGAAGTTGCATACTTGATCGCAAAGTAGGGCAAACCAACACCATTGGTGAAGCACTCGTAAAACAAGTTGCATTGAAGATGGCAAATATCGTGTTGGGAAAAGCTGCTGAAAATAAGTTATCCCAAATTCCTCTTTCAAATGACACCATCAGCAGCAGAATAGATTACATGAGTGATAACATCTTGGCTCAAGTAGTTGCAGATCTGATTTCAAGCCCAGCAAAATTCAGCCTTCAACTCGATGAGACCACCAAAATTTCCAATCTAAGCCAGCTTTTGTATTCGTACGCTATGTAAAGAACGATGAGATAAAAAAAGATTTATTTTGTAAGCCTCTTACAACAACAACTAAGGCAGCCAACGTGAATAAACTTGTGGATGACTTCTTCAGATACAAAGATCTTTCGTGGGATATGGTTTCTGCAGTTTGTTCAGACAGAGCTCCAGTCATGCTGGGACGAAATTCTGGTTTTGGTGCGCTGGTGAACGCCTATGCACCACACATCATTGTTATGCACTGTGTTCTGCTCAGGTATGCATTGGCAACAAAAACCTTGCCTTTAACACTAGCAGAATTATTAAAAATTGTAGTGGAAAGTGTGAAATAGTGCCCTGAAGCACCACATCTTCATAGAGCTGTGTAATGAAATGGGCTCTGAATTCGAGGTATTTCTGTACCATTCTAATGTTCAGTGGTTATCCCAGGAAAGGTGCTGAATCGTGTTTTTTCCATGTGTGTGGAATTAGCCCCGGTTTTACAAGAGCATCAACATTGGCATGTTCATTCTCATTTTGGCGTACATGTCTGATATCTTCAATGCTCTCAATCATCTCAATCAACAAATGTAGGGCGGTGGAGTGAACATCATCAAAGCGAAGAAAACTTAAAGGCTTTTTAAAAAACGCTACCATTATGGAAATGATGAACAGAGAATGATAACATCGCAAACTTTCCTCTGATGGACGACTCTGTAAGTAAGATTGAAGATGTGTCTGAAATCGAAGACATTTCTGTACCTGGGGAACTGAAGCAAGTAATTGCCATGCACTTAGATGAGCTCGCAAAGTCTCTCAACAGATATTTCCCCACCAGAGAGTCATATCCAGCATGGGTGAGACAGCAGTTCACGTTTAGTGTTGCGACAGTAGATGCCAATGATGAATACCTCAATGAAATCATTGAACTTCAGCAGAGCCAGGTTCAACAGCAACTTCTCAGAACAACAATGCTCTCAACGTTTTGGTGTCACCAAATCGTAGCATACCCTCTTATTGCTAAGAAAGCCCTTGAGATACTCATACTGTTTGTTACAACGTATCTTTGCAAGCAATCCTTTTCGAGGATGGTAGACATAAAAATGAAGAAAAGGAACAGATTTTGTTGCAAAAATGATATAAGAGTAGCACTTGCCAAGGTGAAGCCGTGCATTTCTGAACTTGTCTCTGAAAGGCAACAGCAAAAGCCACATTGATTTGCAGTAAATGTTCATTGAGTTATGTTTTTGTTTTTGTGTGAAATTCATGTTTTGTTGGTTTTGTTCTTTGAACACAGTGATATTGTGTGCAACTGATGCATGGTTCATTTTGTGCACTAATAAAATATCTACTTATGTTTTGAATTTGAAAAAATCATATTTTATTTTTCTAATTACAAAGGGTTCAGTGAATACAAGTACAAAACTTCCAGGGTTCAGTATCTCTAACAAGGTTAAGAACCACTGGCGTAATCTCTAAAATCTCCTTAATGAATATCAAGTTCGTTTCCAGTAAAACTTCATATTATTTTATTATTTTCTCTATCCTAACACTAACTGTGGCATAATAATAAATGTAGAGTGAAATAAAAATTTGAAAATACAAAATACAATGATTAATATCTTTTTGTTCCTCACCATGGACTTCAGTATTAACACAGTTACTGTTTCAATTGTTGAGCTTTTGTCATTTTTCTTTTCAATTTGGTAATGCTTATGCTATATTATTTCACCCACTGAAGTAATAACTATCACATGAAAAGCAATAAATCACTGAAAGAGCCAAGTAGCTAATCCTTCTAGAGATAATATAAACATCATGTAATTGTGAGGCTTTCTGGAGATAAAACTTGTAAATCTTAAATGTTTCACTTCACTGTAGGTATGTTAAAGCTGAGAAGATTCTTATTTGTGTATTTACTACTACTGTAACAAAATATATAATAAATAAAATATATACATTAAAACAAGTATACGTAGAACTCACTGCACATTCCAGTGGGTTTGCACTCGAGTGAAAATGGAAGTTGTTCCTCCATAAGTCTAATTGAATCTCAGAAGTAAAGGTGTCCAAAATAAAGGGTTCATGTAGCTCTACATTTTATTTAGTTTTTAATTAAGCTATAATTATGTAAAATATAATAAAATTTCCTTAAACATTCAGAGCAACTACGTATGATCACCACAAACCAAACAATTTATGCAACTTACCTCTTCAGTGGGAAAGTAAACAACAGCTCAGAAAATTTATATTAAGGATAACCTGCTCTATCTTTTGGCAATAAGATCCATCAGCTGTGGAAAGCTGATTAGTAAACAATCTCAAAAGTCAGAAAGATAAGGAAGGAGGGTTTCTTTGATGTGTTTGACTTATTTATTGAAATCTTAGCGAATCAACAAAGCAGCATGTTCAAATTTTGGTTTTTGCTTGTAATAATGTTTAGTTTCTGTTCCTACATAATAGAAAAACTGAGAAGCTTATTGCTAAAGTTAGAAGGTTCTAAAGTAAAGAAATCAGAGCACAGATACATGACATAACCTATTTTTTAATAAAAAATAAACCTCTTTAATCAACATACTCTAAACTAAGAAACCAACATATATTTTTCCAGTCTTGTAGTTTATACATTGCATTTTATGTTTTCAGCACATAGACTAACAACAATATTAGGTTATACTTTTGTTACTAAATGACATGGCATAAAAGCCATTGTTGGAACATGTTACCAGAACATACTGGCTTTTATATAAATCAGAAGTTATTTAAGGAACCACTTCTTTTCTATGTGTTATTTTTCATTAGCTTATTCCATTAAAAATGATATGCATATGTGTGACTGACTGTCTGTTTGTGATTTATAATTTCTAATATGAGGAACCCTTTCTTTTCTATGTGATTTTCTACTAGCTTGCCTCATTAAAAGAATGCACATGTATATACACACATGGATAAGTAATACTACCCAGGTGCACACCCTAATGGTCCTAATGGGTGCAAAATTTCAAGTTTCTAGCTTCTTTCCTCTTGGAGTCATGGCAGTCACATGCAGATACACAGACGTGATCTTTTACTATTATAGATATATTTCATCAATAATTTTATTTCATTTTTCTGTTTAATGGTTTTTTTCTAGATCTGTGTTACTTAGATGAGTGACATGTACAGCATTGTAAAATTTACAAAAATGTAAAGATGACACACAAAATCAAAAACAATTATCAGTAGTACAATAATTATTATACAAAATGCTAAAGAAAAGTGAATAAGCTAAACAATGCGCTAGCATTTTCTCTTTGCTTCAAATACATTACACATTTTGTTTTTTATGTTATTGTAAATTTCTCAATGCATGATTGTGAAAAATTGTTACAAATGTCTAATATTATTCCTCAAAATTCAGTCAAGCTTAGTTGTCATTTGATCTTCTGAGTTTCCATACAAGCCCATACAGTCATAATAATATTCATAAAAGGGATTTCTCTAGGATAAACTATGGTTACAAGTGTTTTACTGACCTCTTACTCCTTCTAGATATCATTTCAACACATTTCCTACATGCTTTGGATCACAATCTTACTGGAATATAATTCCCTATCTAAGAGGATCTTGTTTCCAAGGGAATCAGTCTTCAAGTTTGTGTGCATTTCCAAAGCCATTTAGTAAGATGCAACTCACACTTGTATTTGTACTCCAGCATAATTCATTCGAGATTTTTTTACACTCATCATGATACCGTCCTCATTGCTGACATTGGATAAATTATCATTGATTTTTATCAAATAATTTAAATATGGATTTTATGTAAAGAGCACCTGCTTCCAGGTGCTTCATACTCTTAAGTGTATGAAGTCTGATGATCATTTCAGTTTTTTTGGTTTGGTTATCTCTCCTGAGCAGTGGTTTGGGAGCAATTGTGTATTTACTGAGGCCTTTTATACTAGCCTGTATACTACTGTTCTAGAAGTAATATTCACATAGGTTCCTAAAATTAGGTCGTTGAAAAGATATTTACTGGACTGTCATATATCACATGAAAAATCCCAAGTTACTTAACATCATCACTTCAGAAGAAATTAAGCTTTCTGCTTCGACCAACATTACTAGTGTCATATATCCTCTTCAAAAGTTCCATAAAATTCTTGTGAAAATAGATTTCACTTCAATTTGTCAGGTGAAGTGAACACCAGTCAAAACTTTAACTTATAGACATTTATCATATGGAATTTCTACTGTAAAAGCCATACATGCACAATCACCACATTAATACTGGAAACAATATGATTGAACTATACTTTTAAAAGCATTAAGCTTCTGTGACACTCTTTGATTGGTTGGAATGACAGCAATTTGCAGTTTAAACTTACCAACACATGACTGTATTCTGGTGCACTTGGTTTTAATATGATAGGAGATTAATCTGATATACTTGCATTTCATACCTCTCTCACCTACTCTTTCCATAATGATTTCCAATATTATATATATGTACACATACACACTGATTTATTACAAATTTTGTTCTATTTAATTGACTTACCTATTTTAACTCTACCTCTTTCAGGACCTTCACCCATTACTAGAATGTTGGCTGGCTTCTAAACAAATATAAATGTATCTTAGATACCAAAAAAAAAATAAATTTTAAGACCCATTAGAGACATTTTATATTATGAAATATTTAAATGTACTTAAAACTCAGAATGTCTGTTTAAATAAAACTATGAATTTACACAGTTATACATATGCTGATGACTAAAAACTAATCAAAGGAAAATGAATATCACAAACTAACTATTTATATAATTAATATAAGTTTACAAGAAGGAATTACTGTAAATTACTATAATGAATCAGATTCACTGGTTAACTGAAAGTGTGTGAGCCATTCACAAATTTTTAACCTATCTTCTTGAAGGACACATAATATCTTTCAAAAATGAAGTTGAATCAATGATAAAAATAACCAAGAAAAATATTATATTCAATCAAATTGGCTTTATTAGCTGGGTCACTAGTTCTTGTAACTAAACTTACTGAACACAGAATCTCAAATAAGTGAAAACTGGTTAATAGACTGAAGAAGTAAAACTTTAACAAAAGAAAGCAATGAAAACTTTATCACTTGCTTAAAACAGTGACCTTTTCTTAAATGTATTTAAACACAGTCAAGTTAATGACCATGATATCCTAAAACTTTATTCACCATAATGAGGAAAAAATGTTTTTAAAAATGCCACTTTGTAAATTATTTAAAACCAACTCACTAAATCCCGGTGAAGAACCCAGTTGGCATGGAGATAGTGAATCCCATCAAGGATCTGATATAGAAGAGATTTAACCATTCCCTTTGGAGTGGCTACAGGCTTTTTGTTCGCTTTAGCTGCTCGATGGAACTTAATTATGTGCTTTCATAAAAGATTATAACAAACAGATTACCACAAAGAACAACCTCAAATCCTTCATCAGCTTCTAATAAAACCTGATATTATGCATTATATAAATAACACCAACATTAGCCTACTTTAGAATCATAATTCACAAATATAGCAGCTGTTTTATAGAGGAGGCTATTGTATGCTTTATGTCTAAAAAACAGTTTCAATGTCTAAATTTGACTATAATCAAGACTACAGAGAATATTCCAACCTGCCCACATCCCACCCCACACACACGTAAAATAAATTAACATAATGTCTGTTATGATTCCCAGTTTTATGCTATCAAAATTTTATGTTCTTTGTTTCAAAAGAAACCTTTAAAAACTACTTAATACTTGATGTATTTTGACATGATCAACAAACTATGAAAATGTTCTACTTTGGCATTCTGTAGCTTCAATAAAAAATGTCTGTTGTGAAGTTGTATATCTAAAGTACGAGATGCTTGCAAAATATTTGAACTTGTACATTTAAAGGTTTTCTAAATAGCTGCAACTGAATAAAGTAATAAATTTTTTCAACCTTCCCTGACAGCTGCCACACCCACCTACAGCAGTTTTATTTTAGTTTTATAGCCTACACATAGATGTCACATACACATATGTATATTCACCAGAGAGAGCTTATATTACACTATTATTTTAAAACTGATGTGCAGGTTGTTATCACTGAGTACATATGTATCTGATTGTAATGCTGTTTTTTCACCTTAATATGTTATAGTTAGAGATACAGTTAGTACTGCACTTACGTATTACTCTTACATTTTAGTTAATTATTTATATCTTAAAAGGCATAACTGAAAAGTTTAAATATTTTTTAAATGTACATCATCCTATGCATAAGTTCTCATGGCTTTTGTGATATTATGCAGAACACAAACATTTTGTCATAAGATTCCACATGTATGCCAGAGACACTGTTATATGCTTTAAGAGCATCATTGACTTGCATCAAAATGAATAATAAGTAGTAAAGAATAAGAAAGAAAAATAAAACATTAAAAATTAACATGTAAAAAGAAAAACCTGATATTATGAATTTAAGAAAACAAAAATATTTAAAGATAATCAACAAAACATTAATAGGTATGTATTTTTTTCTATTTCCTAATTTTAATTATTTTAGTGCACTGAATATTGATTATAATAGCTAGAGTGAAAGATACAGTAGAGAAAATGAAAAATAAAATATAAACATTTAACTTCAAAAAATCTGATATTCATTTAAGAAGTCTTGGTGATTATGAAAGTAAAACACATAACTATAAGATGTAAAAAAGTATTATTATAGTTAAAATGAGAATCACCTTGCACACAATTTGTAAATAGATTAAGTGCAAGTTATATATTTACAGTAAAAACAATTAGAATTATGTCACTATGCATAGTGATATATTTATTTAAATATTTTCAAAAAAGTAATCATAGAAATAAAAAACAAAGAATTGTTTGCCTCTGTATGAATACTGTTATGATTTGTTCTAAGTTATTATATGAAATGTATACTAATAAGTACATGAAAGAAATACTCACCCAAAGATCATGTTCAGCATAGTCAAATAACAACCATACTTTGCGGTCTACATGAGACAAAAATACACGTTGTAGGTGGATGACATTTGAATGTTTTAGTTCTCTGAGTAGCTGTAAAAATATGCATTACTGTTCATTATAATCTTTAAACAAAACAGCTTGCATGATTCATAAAATAGTAATGGAGATGATTAATGTTCTGAAAATGTCACATAAATATTGCACAATGAAAGTTAAAATAATATAAAAGTAACCACCAGTAAAATGGCTGATTCCTCAAGACTGTTAGCTTTCTTGCTGAGTTATCTTCTCCATGCATCTGATTACCTCATAATTATCTCACTTCTCTGGTTGATGAGGAAGAACTAGATTGATTTTGTGATTAAAATGTCTAGGTCACCATTGCAAGAAATAAAGATCTGGAGAAAACCTGAGGAAAATCAAACCACTTGGAGTGGCTTGGTTTGTTGTATGGTGGTTTCACCTTTGAGATAAAATACATAGTGTGCTATCTGACATCCTATGGACCATAGTGTTTTGGCTTCAGTTGACCTTAAAAACCTATTTCAAGAGATTTCATGATTCCTGCAGTCTACATTCTCTTGCACTTGAGAAAATAAAAGAAACCATTTGACAAAATTACATTTTCACTGTTGTATATGTGGTAATTTTAATTCTATTATTTGAGCCTGAGGCCTATTATATGCCAGGAAAGTGCTCTAACAACTGAGCTAAAGTTTCACCTACTACAACTTGCTAGTCAATCACTTTTTTACAACTCAAGTTACTACATGTCTACCATAAATAATGAGAAGGGATAAGTTATATTTCCACTAATGGATTTGCTGAAAACAGCAAAAGAGGAACATCATGTTGATAGGCTTGCCAAATTGTAGTTCTGATGGCATTTTATGTTTTAACTTTATTGCATAGTTACAAAACACCTAGTATAAGCTTATATTTTATTGTCAATATTGTGTATCTTGGATGGAAAATCTCTTGCAACAGCAAAACTACTTCCCAGATTATTCCAATATTCTCAAAAACCCAATTACATTACAATGGATTCCACCTCATGTGTGAAAGTTATGGGCAGTAAAAAATTAGATCAATTAATAAAAGTATTTTCCTTTATCAATTACAGTATTTTCTGGCATCAAAGATGCTATTTTTAACCCAAAAATAAGCCTCAAAAATGTACCCTGGATCTTCCAAGCCAAAGATTACATTGCTCATAGACCTAAAACTAAGCCTAGAGAAAGCATTTCAATACTAGACAGTAGTCCAAGCACCTCTATACGACCCAAAATGAAATGTATAACTTACACTAATATTAAATAACAAATAAGTAAGAACATGTCACCATACATAGTGCTGTAATATCAGCACTCTTTTTAACTCCTCAGGCTTAGAATAATATTATTACTGGTAATAATACAGATATTCCAGTGGTAATATAAGATATACACTTTCAAAAGTAAATATGATAGGCACATAGCTCACATAAAACGAGAAGTGGACAAGCAGATTCATATACTGTAAGTCATTAAACAATCCATGAAACATCTTGGTAAGATTGGTGGAAGTGTTGCGATCATATTCTTATGTTTATCTTTTTTTCAAAATTTAGCTAATCAAAATGGGGATCATCTTCGACACTGAAAAATATGGTAATTCAGAAATTAACACCTAAATGTTTGGTCTTGTTTTCAGTGCTGAAGCTGGTAACCCTTTTTCTCCAGAAATACCCAAGATGTACAAATATTTCAAAGCCCACATTTGTAAAAATGATAATGGCAAAACTTGGCAGACATATCCAAACTTTCTCTTTGTAGACCAGAGATTAAGGAAATTTTTACCCAATAACAAATTGGGCAAAATGCCAGAAGCATCTATACAGCATTGTGTCCGTCATCAAACACATCCTACATCCTAAACCACAATGAGCTTTTGTTATAAAAAAAAGTGCACCAGCAATAACAACATCTATTCCTACATAATAAGCCACAACAAGCTTCCATTATACACAAGCATGCACCACCACCATCTATTTCTACATCATAAACCCCAATACGCTTCCATTATAAAGAAGTATGCACCATCACCACCACTAACTATTCCTACATAAAGATCATTTTCATCTTCTTAACTACTGGAAACATGCATATTTAATATAATAGTATTTTTTCCCGTAAATTTGTATAATGGTGAAAATGTTTAACTAGACTACTGCTTAATCATACAACTGCAAAATAAAGAATACTTCCAGCAAAATCTTCTTATGAGTTATTTTGATAACCTTATACCACATTTCATATATTTCAAACAATTACTGTAATAATCTTGACTTACTGCAATTTCTCGGCATGCTGACATCGAAATTCCTGTTCCTTCTATTTGTTTTAAGGCATAATCTTTAGGATCTGAGCTGGAAGACAAAAATTGACATTCCTTTGTCATTTTACCTTCTCAAGTTATTTAAACAACTATATTCTATAATCTGTATAGAATTATGATACATTTCTGGTCAAACTCATTTGTAATAACTGTGACAACTGTAATTATAATTCAGGAATGCTGCTTAAACAAAAATTTTACTGTTGTTTGTTGACGAGTTTTTCATCAAAATAATACACAAAGATGAGACTACAAATAATATACAATAAAACATTAAATATGAATGTTGGTACCTGTATGTTTAATATTTTTCACAATCCTCATAAGCTACATAGCTGGAATAAGAAAAGTTGATATGGTTGAATTTGATAAAGAATTATTTCCTTACATGGCCCACAATTTGTAGCAGAAATAGTCTTGTCAATTTGATTATTTGCTCTTTTCTCAGCTTAGGTCCAAATCTGAAAAACTCACCCGTCTTTTCGACGAGCCTTGTACACATGACCATATGTTCCTCTACCAACTTTGCATCCTTCATACTCAAATAAATCTTCAACTTTCGTTCGTTCTGCAGTAGCTTTCATCTTGAAGTCATAATCCATTTTTAACTAAATAAATAAAATACGTAATACCACAGGATTACTATTATTAATCCATACTTGAGCAGGCTCTTGACACACAATACAACAAATTAAAAAAACTTTAAACATTTTTTTCAGGAATATTTTCAATGCTCACCATTAAAAGCAATCAAACATTATGTAAATGTTGAAATATAAAATCTGGTGTACAACTGGACAGGGTGAAATAAAGTGATGCTAGCCACACTTTGTTTTTTATCAAAGTTTCACCACATTTGGACATTTTACTTGAAACTTATTAATGAATGACAATAATTTCTGGAAAAACAAGCATTTTTATTATTTAATAAATTATTTACCTTAAAAAAAAAACACACACAGTGGAATGGAATACAAGCCATTTTCAGAAGACAAACATTCTAACAGCGCCAAGTCAGCCTACCTTAAAGGTTTGCTCAAACACTTACAGTGGAAGTATCATTACAAAGTTAAACAAATAAAACGATGAACTGACTAAAAAATAACATCATCTCTGGGTAATAACTATAATAATAACTTTTCAACTATAAATAAGGTGTAGAAGAAATAATATAAAAAATCATGCACTGGTAACTTAAGAACATCATTAGCTACAAAAAATTACACAAACAGATATAAACATGCACAAAGATAAACAAAACTCAGTCTTACAATATTTACAGTAAATGAGCAAAAACATTAATTATAAATCTATACAAAAATGTATCTTACTTTTCTTTTTTTTCAGATACTTGAAACCTATGGTGTATAAAACATCCTGAAAAAATGCAAAAAATAATATTGTCAAACACTACATGGCCAGTATAAATATTAGAGAACCTTCTTTTGAAAATATATATATATACACACACACACACAGTAATGAAGTGCACATTTTTCAAATCCTGTGTGTAAAAAATATACGAAGAATTACAGAAATGATAAAATTGTACAATCCAACACACTCATTCTTTAATCCTCTAATGAATTAGCTTGAAAGCAAATAACAGAAGGGTTGCCAAACAGAAATTTAAAATATATATGTAAAAACAGCTCGTTTGGGCTGTTTTTAAACCTGATGATGACTGAAGAAGGTCGAAACGTTGTTCGCTCCTCTACGTAAAAAAATTTTCTCAAACCAAATGAGCCATTTTTACATATATATTTTTCTCTGCAAGTGGGTTTTCTTGACATCACTGATTAGAAATTTGAAATGTATTTAAAATATACACATCCCTCACAAGCCAAGTGGTTCCTTTACATTTTAACTTGTTGAATATTAAAAGTTCAATTCAGAAATTCCCAAAGAAACTAGTTTTGGATGCATCTTTTTCACGCAATTTTGACAGAAGTTTTTGTTGACTAATAATAAATTTTTAAACAAAATACAGTATCTTCAAATTTCTATACTAACTAGTACAAACGTCTACAAACTAGCAGTAAATTCAGTATATATCAATAAAGCCATGTTCTCAACATCAGTAAGTAAGCAATTGCCAATCTTTTGTGCTTCTGCCAGTACATTTAGCTTTCAACTGAGATACAAACAATTTCACATCCAATTCAGTAGGAAAGGTTGAAGTATCATGATAGTCAACAGTGGGATGAGCAGACGAAAACACTTTAAAAGCAGCAATAGGCATAACATTGTACTCATCTTCCACACTATATATACATACACACATATATATATATATATATACATACACACATATACCAAAGTGGTTCTAAACAGTTCCTGAATACTTCTGCATGCTATATGGAGACTTCTATGCTTGGCTGTTAAGCTCATGATAAGTGTGAGAAATGCCTGCCTTTTAGCCATTAAAAATGTTCAGAAAATTTCAGTTCAAATTAAGAAAAACCAGATTGGATAATTTTTTCTTTTTGAATGAAACTGACCTCCACTGGCTCGTGAGCGTCCTGTTAATAACTTTGGGGTCAAAAGTGCAAACATAAAAAATTAAAGTATCTGTGCAAGCAGTTACAAACTTGAAAAAGGTAGGTTAAATGACACAATTTATGTTGTTTTTATAAATTTAATTCAAAGATAAAATAATACAAAGTGCTATATTTAGTCTGGATTATCTGTTTTTGTTTTTATGGATAGGTACTTGATGGTCCCAAAACTTTCAATCACTCTATGTTTGTTTATGACCCCAAATTATAGCTACAAGTCAAAATTACTCTCAAATTGAAAGAATTACAATGAAATTAATCATATGTGGAAAAGTAGTTTTCTACAGTTTCTAAAATTTAAAATGTAAAAATCTTACCCAAACCTTTTGTGAATTACCACAGTAAAGATTTTAAAATTATGATGGGAAATCTCAGACAGGCAAAATAATCTGTCTACAAGTGCTTTTCACGATATGGTAAATTTCGAAGCTAACAATTACTGAAGGTGGAATTATTTTCTCTTACGTTCTATTTCAACTGAAGTACTCAAGTTATTTTCAAAAAGCTTGAGGGGACTGTTGTAAATAAAACCCATATTTTGTTAGACCTCAATGAGATTTATCCCAAAGCTTTTGCAGATTAGCACAAAATTGATTTTATTTACCAAACATTCTCTGCCTTTTGATACCAAGGAAATTCTTTATGACTGGAAAAACTGCCATGATTATTCACGATTTTAAAATGATAAGGTCACAAGATGATATAGGTAAATTATAGGTCTATTAATTTGTTTTTGTTGGAAAAATATTGTAACCTGTTGTCAAAAGTCATTTAAAAGATTTGGTAATGTTGGCATTGAACTAAATATTCTCAACATAATTTTATAAACTTTTTTCCTTGCTTTCCAAATTTCTAAAGGTTTAAAAAAATTTAAAAAAGAGACAAAGTTACACAAAGTCATTCAGCCTATTGAGGTCACCCAACATCAAAACCAGCCTAACCTAATCATGTCTGCTGTCATCCATAAAATTACTATTCAACAAAGATTTACTGAATTCAAATAAAGGGCATTTCCTTCCACAATTTAAGAACTCTAACAGTTAAAAAAATTGCCATAACTGGCCAGGACATAAGATTTAAATTTTTTTACTTATTTCTCCATAACATTTAAGATTTTGAACACCAACCTTATTCTTTCATTAGTCAAAAAAAACTTTACAATACCCCTCCCAGTTTTACACATTTAAATTATGCTATTTCTAATTCTTGTATGCTCGAAAGAAAAGAAGTTCTCCATAACATTTAAGATTTTGAACACCAACCTTATTCTTTCATTAGTCAAAAAAAACTTTACAATACCCCTCCCAGTTTTACACATTTAAATCATGCTATTTCTAATTCTTGTATGCTCGAGAGAAAAGAAGTTCGTACCCTTGTCTCTCTCTACACAGCCTATATGTCTGAAACCATGAATCATTTTGGTAAGCTGAATATAAATGTTTTCAAATAAATCAATATTTATTTTATAATATGAGGACTGAAACTGAACACCGTACTACAAATAAGATCTCACTAAATCTGGTAAAAAAATAAAAACAGATCTACCATTAAATATTGTAAATTATGTACATGGATGTAGAAAATCAGGAAAGAAACTAAGTTTCATGTAAAAGAAAAACCACCTTTGCAGGTGATGGAAGTAAGAGAAGGAGAGGGTTCAAACAGAATCATTATCATGAAAGAGAAGGAGAGGGTTCAAACAGAATCATTGTCATGAAAGAGAAGGAGAGGGTTCAAACAGAATCATTATCATGAAAGAGAAGGAGAGGGTTCAAACAGAATCATTGTCATGAAAGAGAAGGAGAAGGTTCAAACAAAATTGTTATCATGAAAGAAAAGAAGAGGGTTCAAATAGAATCATTGTCATGAAAGAGAAGGAGAGGGTTCAAACAAAATTGTTATCATGAAAGAAAAGAAGAGGGTTCAAATAGAATTGTTGTCATGAAAGAGAAGGAGAGGGTTCAAACAGAATCGTTATCATGAAAGAGAAGGAGAGGGTTCAGACAGAATCGTTATCATGAAAGAGAAGGAGAGGGTTCAAACAGAATCGTTATCATGAAAAAGAAGGAGAGGGTTCAAACGGAATCATTGTCATGAAAGAGAAGGAGAGGGTTCAAACAGAATCATTATCATGAAAAGAAGGAGAGGGTTCAAACAGAATCATTATCATGAAAAAGAAGGAGAGGGTTAAAATAGAATTGTTATCATGAAAGAGAAGGAGAGGGTTAAAATAGAATTGTTATCATGAAAGAGAAGGAGAGGGTTCAAACAGAATCGTTATCATGAAAAAGAAGGAGAGGGTTCAAACAGAATCGTTATCATGAAAAAGAAGGAGAGGGTTAAAATAGAATTGTTATCATGAAAGAGAAGGAGAGGGTTAAAATAGAATTGTTATCATGAAAGAGAAGGAGAGGGTTCAAATAGAATCGTTGTCATGAAAGAGAAGGAGAGGGTTAAAACAGAATCGTTGTCATGAAAGAGAAGGAGAGGGTTCAAATAGAATCGTTGTCATGAAAGAGAAGGAGAGGGTTCAAATAGAATCGTTGTCATGAAAGAGAAGGAGAGGGTTAAAATAGAATTGTTGGCATGAAAGAGAAGGAGAGGGTTCAAATAGAATCGTTGTCATAATTCCAAAACTATTTCAGAACACATAACTGTGATGAAGATAACAAATATAATAAAGTTCTTGTTTCTACCTATGGAAATCTATATTATAAAAACTGTTTAAAACACATCAGTTTTGGTCCATTTATTGCAGGAAAAGTGTAGAGAACTTGGTTTAAATGATTCAAGCTAAAAGAACAGTTATTAAAGTTCAAAACTTGTTTCTCTTGAGCACAGGAGGACTGGAGCAGCCATTATCTTCAGTTGTTTTAGCATGTATATTGTATTAATGCAATTTAGAAACTAAAACTGATCACAGTACAATATTACCTATCAATAAAGTGATACACAATGTTACAGTAACTTCTCATATTCTTAAAAGTTTTAAAAAAGCATACCAGAACTCCATCAATATTTACCAGAAATTACATTTAACATTTATCTTAAGGAAACTAGCTCCTTTTGAAACCTTTAGATCCCGTATGCATACTTTACACTTTTCAAAAGAGTTTCTGTATTAAAAAAAAATTCTTACAGTATCTTAATACTACCACTGAATTCAGAAATATTTGTTCCCATGTATTTTTTTTAAATATGTAATGCAAACAATCACTAATGAAGATTCCACACAAATACACACCTGATGGACCACCTTCTATCTATTGTAAAAACATTATCACCATCCTGTTATTTATATCCAGTCCTTAAGGATCTTTACAGTTGTGGAGAACTCTAGTATGACCCTGGAGATGGAATGGTTATGTTACAAGAATATATTAAAATATCTCAACTTTTTTCACTCATGTGAAGAGCAAGAAGTGATCTCATTAATAAATGTGCAAGGGGTCAATCGTCCATTGGACCAATCCCATATTAAAAAGTTAAGCTGACCATAATTCCAAATTTACTATGTGTCTATACTAAATGTGACAATATTTTAGTAAACTGTACAGATAAGTTGTACACACAAAATCAGGTGTGTTAAAAAGTATTTGTACTCATAAAACGTTTGTGAATTGATGACACTGGTCTGATTCAGGCAATAGCACATAAATGAGTTCAACGTACTTTTTATGCGAAGAATGAAAAAAACATTATGTCCATTGCTCAGGTTACACAATCTGTTTGCATTACCTCAAGACCTCCAATATGCATGTCTACAGTAGTGTTTTTTCAACATCCCTCTACATATACTGTATATAGTATTTACTCTCCACTACCATAAACATTTGCTAAATTACCAATGTAGGGGAAAACTAACAGTTGCACAGCACTCTGTAAAAGGTCATGACATGTCCCATTTTGACTCCAACTTATGCAAACAGGGTCAAAGTATACAAGATTGTCCGGGGAACTGATGGTAAAAGAAAAAGACCTTTTAATTTTTGTGTACTGTATTTTAGAGATAAAAGAATGATAGAACACAAACTTAAGATTTGGAAAAAGACATACTAGTTATGATAGTTTTATATTTCTAATATTCCCACCATCAGTAGTATAAGCCAGTGCTTTAAAAGAATTTAAGATGGAAATAAATGATTTCCTAAAAAAATAACAGGTTAGTTTAGAATTTTACTCTTTTCAAAGGTGATTGTGCATGGACAGCCTTGTCATCTTATCAAAGTTTACTAAAAGTAAAGATGCTTAAATCTAATGAGGATCATTATCCATAGAAAGAAAATTCCCTGTCATGAAAAAACAAATTCAATCCAGTTTGAAAGGCATAAGAATTACACAGAGAATATTAAACGCCAACTTTCACAACGTTCTTCTTAATTACTCCTAGTAAGCTTCATATTTTCTTGATCCTCTATACTTAAAGAAACAAAAAAGTTCTCACTGGCATACTTCCAGACAATAAGTTATGTTGTCCTTGTTCAGCAACTTTTAAAAAACAACAAAAAACTTATTCCTTTGTTAACTTTTTTCTACATATTATGAGTTTTACTACAACTACAATATTTACTATGAAAAAGATATTTGAAATTTCCTTAATTTTGTTTAATTTGTTGTAAAAACTATATTTTCTTCTCTTTAATAATTCAAAAATCTTATAAATTTTATATTATACCCTTTTTTCTCCATAATTAAATTATCATTAAAAATAAAAACTTCAGTACCATACATATATTTCAGTAGAGTGAATAGTTTGATCTAAACCTTTATACTTTCATTTAGGTTCAGACAAATTACTAGTTGTTTGGACAGAAAATAGTTAATCTTGTATGATGCCTGATGGAGTGAATGGTCTTCTGTCACTGCACTTGTTCTCATTTTCTTGACATAATAAAAACTATAAAAATCATAGCAACTTGAAATGAATTATTTCATAAAATATTACTTTTGTATCGTAAATCACTCTGTCCAAATGATTTTGACATATAATCTAGTTTTATGATTTAGAATATGCTATCACTTAACTGTATTGTATAACATCTATATTTTTTTTTGATGAAATATTATCTTATTTATTAAAAATTGTTCATAAAAGTGGCAAAACACAAATTAACCTTTACTATGCACAAAAAACAACTAGTGTTTTAATAACTTTGTATAATGAAAACTGGAGACCCTGTAAGAATATTTTCTTATAAAAAAAAAAGTAGAAACTATAATTAATTGTAACTAATTGGTTGTATTATGAAGTGATATTTGACTTACACAGTCAATTACCTTATTTCATCCAGCTCCATCTAAACTAATATCCTTAATAATGTTTATAATAACTCAAACCTCAAAATACCCCCCTCTAATACATCAAAGGTGATCTGGTGCCTTTTGTTCAGGACAAAAATTTTCTCAACCCAAACGAGCCATTTTTACAAATATATTTAACTAAAGTTTTTGTACTAAACATGTGTCTGTGAAATGCTGAAGTCGGCCTGTCTCAAACTCTGACAAGTCAGAGTGCAAACTGATGTTGATGTGAAAAATAAAAATACTTTTGTCCATCACACAGTTTGCAAATTGCAGCTGCAAAACCTTTACAGCCTCCTAGATGCATATTCAGTTTGTATGGTGTGTTGTTGTTTTCAGAATATATCGGGTTTTTCTCTACTCAAACATGACTTACCACAAAATCAACAATGTATATGTTGGCAACTCTTACATCAAAAGCGTAACACCGTGTTGAGTAACAATCTAGATAAGCTGAAGTAATGCATACTTACAACTAACCCACGCAAATATTGACATTCTTTTGTAAATTCAACACCACTGGTAACGAAGTTGTTGTTTTTTGAAATTTTAGTTTTATGAGTAAGAGTTCCAACTTCTATCTTTGATAATATTAATATTAATGAATAAGCTTGAGAACAAATACAGGTTTCGCACTACCATGACGAAAGTAATCTGAAAGTTTGATATCAAAATTAATACATATATGTATTACTGATAATTTTTACTGATGCAAACAATGATAAACATTATTAAAATTAATAACGTAAATATTTATTTGCGTAAGCCAAGATACAAGATATGGCAAAATTGCTTGTTTGTTCCCTTTTTCTAATAAAACATGTTTAAAATGCTAACAAACCTTAGGTCTAAAGGATATCTGATGACAGATTTTTTAAATAAAAAGAAAGCAATAAATGCCAATCAAAAACTTAACCGCATCATTCAAGCCACTCAGCTCTCTACTTCCACTTTATGCCACTGGAGGGATAAAGACAAAAATACACATTTTTATTAAATTGTTTTGGAATTTCGCACAAAGCTACTCGAGGGCTTTCTGTGCTAGCCGTCCCTAATTTAGCAGTGTAAGACTAGAGGGAAGGCAGCTAGTCATCACAACCAACCGCCAACTCTTGGGCTACTCTTTTACCAACGAAAAGTGGGATTGACCGTCACATTATAACGCCCCCACGGATGGGAGGGCGAGCATGTTTGTCGCGACTCGGGCGCGAACCAGCGACCTTCAGATTACGAAGCGCACGCCTTAACGCGCTAGGCCATGCCAGGCTCATTTTTATTAAAAGTGAAATTTGTAATTTAAAAAAAAAAATATATATATATATATAATATTTAGTTAAGTTTGATTTTCCTTTTAAACAAAGGTTCCCAGAAAACTAAATATTCCATTGCAGTGTTAAACAGTTTTAATAATTAAGACGATATGAAATAGGATTCCATGCGTGAAAGATAATTCTAATAATCTATTTTTTATATGCTGAAACAAATAGTATGATGTTACACCTCCAGAAGTAGAATGAATCCAATCGATATCTGTTACGGTGGGCAGCTAATGAAGATATAACACCAGTTGCCTAATCTGTACTAGAAACCATTAGTCTTTGTTGATATTGAAAACTATTACCGAGTTAAGCAGTCTCCAAATATTTATTTCTGAAAACTTGGTCTTCATCCATAAACATAGGTGTGTTTTCTTTCATTACAAAGGAATTGTGAAACTTTTTTGCTTGTCTGGTTGTATACAGTTTTCCCAAAAAATAAAATGGTCTAAAAAGTTGAGATTACCTTTTGTTCTTTATAGTAAATAACGTCTTTTATGCCCAAGAGAATAAAGCACCTAAGTTCAGGGTATTAGTGACTGTAATATCCTTTGCTGGCTTTACCTAAATGTAGCAGCGGATTAATGATATGATGGTTCATATAATTAGGGTGTCGACTGAACAAAAACTGAGTTCGCTTGTTGAATTCACGCGACTTTTTCTTGTTCAGTTCTTTCAAAAAATTGTTGAAAGAAGATCTTACTTGAATATAAATACGTTTCAGTTCTACATAAATCAAATCCAAGAGAGTAAAAACTCTGGTATTTAACTCAGTTGAAATTTGATTGTACTTGCCAATACTCGCACTTTGCTTTCTTTTTATATTTTCTGTAGTAACGATTGATTCCATTTTCCTTAAATTTGTACAGTCTTGTTATTTTATACACACTAGGCAAACCCAGTTATCACATTCACCATTACTCTCCTTATTTCATGAGCGAATCTGCTATTGATAGGGGTACCACCTGATACTCGTCTAAAATATCACAAATCATTGAAATTTTTCTTCAAGAAACAAACACCAAAACGTATGTAGATACTTGTTTATACCGATATTATCTTTATCTGCACAAAATGTGATACAAAATACAATATCGGTATTCTGATCTGTATAGGAGGTCAATGCTCTTTTGGTTATGAATTTTGGTCATTGTTGTAATGCCCACGGGTGTATTGTGCTAAATGTGCATCAATGAAAATGTAAGTTTTACAGATCTTATTAGCACTTCTAGGTTTACTTATGTGCTTCGCAGGTAATAATTCATTCTATTCCACTTTTCTTTATAAGTTTCAAGTAAAATTCCTGTTCATGATATGTGAAGAAGCTCTGACAATAAACCAAAATTAAATAATGATTTTTACACTATTAATTTTGTATATCAATGTCATAATTAACCTAGATCTTCTAAGTTGGTTAATATTGTATAACTGAAATTATCGTTAATAGCAAGGCTACCTCAAAGCATCTTAAAGATTGTAGGCTTCAGTTTTTAGCGTATTAGCTTGAGATTTAAGACAATTTCGTTTTAAGAATTACTTTTACTAATTTTCAACCTATTTTTTAAATTTATTTACGTCGTTAACTTAGTTTTGGTTGGTTTGGTGTTTTATGAGGCAAAGCAACTAGGCTATCTGCGCCAAACATCCAGTAAAAAATTAAAAAGGAATCAAGGTAAAACAAAACAAAGTTTAATTATTGAATTAAAAACATAAATAGCATTACATCCAATTTTTATATCTATTCTAGTGGTAAGAGAAAAACTACAGTAATACAAGTTGCAAAGGACTTTCTATAGCAATATTGTAATTATCGTAACTCGTCGGGATAACTAATGGATAAGTTCAAAAATCAGCGTTACTCACCTGAAGTTGGCTTTTCCAGTCCTGGCTTCGAGTTATTTGACGTTATGGCCGTTTTAAGAAAGTAGAGCAACACAAATTTAAATAGACTTGTAGCAAAATTTTAATTATTATAACTCGCCAGGATGACTAACGGGTAGTTCAAACAGCGTTAGACACCTGAAGTTGGCCTTTCCAGTCCTGGTTTCGAGTTATTTGATGTTTAGGCTATTTACGGATTTCAAATCGAACTAGATGTATTTTGACTCTTATGATGAAATAACATTTAAAAAGGACTAATTTATATATTAAAAATATAAAATTCATTTCTGAGGTGGAAAATATCATCATCGCCAATAACTCTGTCTAACATTATGGATAAACCTTGGGACAAAGCATGTCTAAAATGGTGCCGTCGTCGAGAGTCGTAACGACGGCAAGACAGTAAAATGTGGCTTATTGTAACCTGAGTGTTACACAGACAACACATTGGTGCATCAGTCCCAGATAAAAAGAAAACGATGAGTCAAAAAACTGTGACCAATGCGAAGTCTACTTAGGACAACTTCCTCTTTCTAATACTTAGGAAAGCAAGACGGCTAAAGTCCAATAGAGGGTTTTATTTGGAAAAACATGTTTTCACGTTGCTCACTCTAAGTCAACTACCATCTGGCACAGAGCCGAGCCTTGAATACAGGAACATAGTCCATGTATGAAACAGGCACAGCGGTGATAGTGCCAGAGTTGCGGTGTCGGCGAACCCGTTCCCGCGAATACAAACGTGGCCCGGTATTCAGAAAAACTGAACAGACGTAGATGTTAAAGAGAAATGGGCCAGTCAGTATTGAATATCGGCGAGAACACGGTGTGAACTAACATGAAGCAATTCCAGGGCCAGTAAAAAACTAAGCAAGTCAGTATAAATAATGCATCTTGAGTTCTGCTAGCTTCTGTGTGATCCAGGGCAAGAGAAATAGTACACAGTTCAGCAGTGAACACAGAAGTCATAGAGGAAATTTTGCGCACAACCACCGAACCACAACAGACCATGGCAGAGCCTACACATTCACCTGATTTTGAACCATCCTATAAATAGGAATAGAAGGATTGTTCGAAAGATGTTCAAGCAAATAGCAGACGGTATTAACTCCATCGGGAGAATCTGCTTTTCTCAGATAACTTAAAGGTCACATTTGGGGACTGTAATAAGTCATGGTCGGATGAACTGAGCAGTGGATACAGCAATGTTATCCAAGGAAAGATCCAATTCATCCAACTGTGCCTAGATATGAAGGTCAAAAGAAGCAATGAGAGATCGTCTGTTCTGGAAAAGCATGGACCAACGAGGAAGGAAAACACAACCCCAGATGGGATACTCTGGTAAGGAACAAAGTTTTTAAGCATACAGTAAAAACAGCTGGAAATGACAGGTGTAAAAAAAGGTTCATGAGACTTTGTAGAAGCTCTGAATTGGGGAAGTGCAGAAAGCCCCAGTGCAAAGCCAAAGTTCTTGATAATTAATAGGGTCCAGTATCTATAAGGCCGAAGGTCTGGCAGAGCCATAGACCAGTGATCCATCGTCGAGTTTCGATCAAATAAGAGCACAATATATATTTAGCATAAAACATCGATCCACTCCCCAAGTGGTAGTACAGAGGACACGAAGAATGTTCAGTGTTCTTGAGCATTTGCCCCATATCTGCTTGATGTGTGGTATAAAGGTCAGCTTATGGTCAAAGATAAGCCCCAAGAACTTTGTCTCGGGGACCACAGGCAGCATAACTTCACCAATACAGAGTTCAGGATCAGGGTGAATACCCCGTTGGCAGCAAAAGTGCATGCAAATGGTTTTAGAGAGAGAGAGAGAAGTTAAAGCCGTTTGCTGTGGTCCACTTCAGTAAATGATTGAGGGCAGTTTGTAGCTGCCGCTCAAGATATCTCATGTTTGATGACTGATATGACATATGAAAGTCGTTGACATAGAGCCCATTGCAGCACTAACGAATTGATCAATGATGGCATTAATCATTATACTGAAAAGTGCGGAACTCAAAACACAGCTATGAAGGAATCCAAGTTCCTGTAGAAAAGAATGAGAAAATGTTGAACCCACATGACCTTAGATTCGCCTGTCCGTTAACATTTTTTTATAAAATGGGCAAATGGCCACGTAATTCACATAAATAGATGTCTTGCAAGCTGCCACATCTCCGTGTAGTGTCATAGGCCTTCTCAATGCCAAAGAATATTGATACAAGATGTTGTTATTTGAGAAAGGCTTTTCTAACTGATTTTCCAAGTCGAATCAGGTGGTCCATTGATGGAGTGCTGTCGTTAGAACCAACTTAAGGTGGGCGAGAAGAGGTTGTTTGATTCGAGAAACCAAACAAGACGAGTATTAACCATCCTCTCTAATGGGTTACAGATACAGCTATTCAAAGCAATTGGAATGTAATTTGAAGGAATCTTGGGATCCTGCCCAGGCTTAGAGAAAAGTAGGAAAATAGCTCGGCACCAGGAAAAGGAATCACTATAGCCATAGAGACAATCAGCTCAAAAGGATAAAGGTGGTTGCCTTGCCCGAGTCTTGGTGGCTAAAAGGTGGAGAATGAAGCAGAAGTCCTAGACAGCTGGCAAGATCTTTCACCTAGAGTAACTGGCGATGCTGCGGGTATCAGTTACTTCCTGGCCATCAGAGAGCAAGACTGAGAGGGGGACAGAATTATATTGCCCACTGACCTTTTGAATCTTGTCCCATATGACTTTGGAACTGGTGAAAGAAGATATGTTAGTTGTGAACTTAGTCCAAGAGTCTGGGTTTGAAGTCTTATCCACCAAGCATGAGCATAGACCTGGTGAAAAGCAATGTGGTTTGAAAGTGTGGGATACCTACAAAAAGTATTCCAGGACCGTTTTTGAGCATTTTCTGCTATGTGGCAGGCACGATTCCAGCACGGATGAGGATATCGTGGAAAATACGTCAAGGTTTTAGAAATACATTGAGTAGCTGCTTGTATAATAGTCAGTTACTGCTGCCAGTTGTTTATTGATGGCTTACAGACAATGGCAGGATAAGTTCTGCAAGAGGGCTAGTTTGCTTGATCCAGCTTCCATTGATACATGCGGGTCAGGTGGCATCGACCACGACCTGTCTCTCTCAAAATTAAAGGAAAATTATCACTGCCTCGTAGGTTATTGTCAACTCACCATGAAAAGTGAGATAATAGTGAAAGGGAGTAAACTGAAATCAATAATACTGAAGGACTGATTAAGTGCGTGAAAATAAGTATAAGAACCAGTATTGAAAAGAGAAACGTTGTGATTAGAGAGCATATGCTCTACAGAGCAACCTCCCATCAATATCAGCACTTTTGCAGGATTAAAAAGGGAGATGACAACTATTCAATGAGACCATCAAGGCCTGATTGATCATTGGCCTCTCCAGGCGACAGGTAGAGAAAACAAACAGTAGTGGTACGACCCAAGGAAACACAGATGCCTGTGGCCTCCACGGGTATGTCAAGTAGCAAAGATAGGGTGGGCACATGCTGATCAACCAACAGTGCCACCCCTCCATGCACTCATCCATCACACATCTTGTCATTTCTGTATTAAGAAAACTGCAAAAAGGTGACTGTATTAGCAGGTTTCAGAAATGTTCCCTGTAAGGAAAGACAAACAGGATGGTAGGAAGCAATCAGTGTTTTGATGTCATCCAGATTAGAACGTAAACCTCGACAGTTCTGCTGTATCAAGGTGGTCGTTTTAATTTATGTGTAAGCGAATTGGATGGAGAACTCTTCTGTTTATCACATCTTTTTTCTTTACCATATTTATTCAAGGGAGGTCTGTCGACCTCCATGGATCCTGCCCTGGGTCGATTGTGCAGGTCGTTGTTGTTGAAAAATGATTCCAGAGACTGAGGACGTGACTAATGATTGTTTTGCATCTTGGGGTGGAAGACGTACTAGAGTAAATGTCTGTGCCCTGAACCAAAGGAAGTGGATCTTGGGGTTTGCTAGAATGAGTGCTAGGGAAAGAGATGGGTGTTGATGTTTATTCATTAACTTTTTTAACCATGGAGGTCACAAGACTTTTTGTAAGGTTTGAAAATGATTCTTTTGGATGCACAGAGAGATCCATCTACATTCCCACTGTAGTAGTGGAACGAAGTGCAGCAGCATACATCTGAGATTAAATGGTGGACAGCAATGTTCGAGCCTCAGAAAATGTAATGTTTTGAATTGTCTTCAAACACTGCATCTTTTTTCTTTCAACCATTTAGAGCAAGAACGAAAGTAGAATGAGTGAGAGCCACTGCAATTGATGCAACGAGAGTTCGTTTCACACTCACGGGCATCGTGGTCCTTGCCACTGCACTTAGCACACGTCAAGGTACCATGACATGATGTCTTTGAGTGACCAAACTGCAGACACTGGAAACATCCAAGAGGGTTTGGAATGTATGGCCATACTTTGCAGTTAAGGGTAAACACGATGATATAAATGTTAAAACGAGGATATTGGTCAGCATCATAATTCCATCTTTGTGAGTGGAGATACCCCTCACTGTAGAAACTCCTTGGGTGTAGAAACCAGCGAAAATCTCTGACTCGGGAATGTTCTTTAAATCCCTCTTAATAATAACTCCTTGTGATGAATTCAAAGTAGCATGATGCATAACTCCAATAGGTATATCCCCAATCACCTTTGAATGTAAGAGGAGTTCACTCCTCTTGTTGAGATGTAGATGTTTCCACCAATATGTCACCAAATTAAAGCTTCTTTACTGACTTTGGAGAGCCAGCAAGTCCCTCTAATCCCTTCTGAATGAAAAAGGGAGACATTTGTCCTGAAGGTTCGTCTGAAAGAGAATGTAGTATAAGAAAATGAGGTACAACAGGTGGTACAGATGTTGAAGATTGCTGCTCAGAGTCTTCAAGACGTGGTCCTTTACCTATGGACTGTTTTTCACTATTTTATTTAACTTTTTATTTGGAGGATCCATAATATTTTTTTTTTCAGTGCTTACTGACTCCACCCACCATGGAGCTCAATGAGAGGACATACTGCAATGCCAAACAAGGACTCTGCAGCAACACCAGTTTCATGAGTAATATACCCAAATAACAACATCTGATACAATGTCCATAACACCTGTTGAGATCATCCATCACTGGTTCTTGGTTGACCATAGCCCAAATGGAGCAGCCGACTGACCCTAGGGGGTCACCCCATGGCTGCCCATCTACAGGACTTCATGGCCAAAGTAGTGTGTTAGGTTGCACCCCTCAACCACCAGGATCCTCTCCCCCTTCATGGATCACCACACACGAGAAATACGTGGGGGGATGTTTTAGATCCTGGAGGTTGGTTGGTTGGTTGATTTAGTGTTTTATGGCACAAAGCAGCTACGCTATCATCTGTGCCAAACATCTGGTAAAAAGTTGAAAGTAAATTTAGTACAATTCATGAAAGGAAATTAAGGTAAAACAAAACAAAGTTTAAAAAACACATAAATAGCATAAAACCAATGTTTACATCTAGCCTAAGATGCCAGAGGAAGTAAAATGAAAGGACAGAACCTGGGAGGTGCCCTCACCATGTAGAGGAATCCACACCAGGAGCCCTGTAAGCAACCCCCATGACATACAGTGGTATACTAAACAGAAGCCTACAGGGAAAGAGATATGCTAACATCATTTCCCAATTGAAATGCAAATTGGTCACTATGAATCCAAATATTAGGAGGATGGGAGAAAAACCAAACAGGGTTGGAAAGTATAGTCTGTAATAACGAAAGATGTTGGCAATAAAATATAGAAGCAAGATACAAAGCTTCACATAACTGAGAAAAAAGTTCAAACTATGGAAAACTGAACAGAATCATCAGGAAGGGCATGGGAAGACACAGCAAATACATGGGGTGAATGGAAACAGGCACTCAAAGTCTTGTCAGTTTGCCTGGGTTCCACGTTCAGGAGGAAATAGGATAAATTCTGATAAAAGCGGTTTACCCATTTAATGTTCATCCTTCCTGTGAATAAAGGCCAACAAATCTCCCAATTTACATAACACACACACAGTGCAATAATTATATTTCAGTATTGGGGTGGGTTGCAGAAGGTTTGTGACAGAAGTAATAAAAAGTTTGCATATAAAGGGCAGCAAAAATGTGAATAGCTAATCTTGCGAGGGAGGGAAGTACTGTATAGTAATTTTAAGTAGTTATGAGTGTACAAAAGCAAAACAGAAGAATATTTTGTACTTCAACTCTGTAGTCACTGTTAAACAAAAATAAATACAATAATTCTTGCATCTCATAGGGGTAGGATATCTGTATGTATTGTGTTAGTGAAGACAATAGTATTAAACAAATCACAACACATTTGAAAAAGTGATCCTTTACAAGCATTGACTTTGTTTGAAACTATATTAAAAAGCTTCAGTACGACTTTTCATAATACCATGTCACTGTCTTCTTCAAGTTAAACCCTATCATTCATCACTAAAGGAAGAATCAGTCATGTTGTATTTTAAGTTAGTTTGAAGATGAAACTTGTTTGAGTGGTCAAAATGAAGAGTACTCTAGTTAGTTATCTGAAAGCTCATAATTCAGATAGTAAAAAAAATACAATATAAGTTTTAGAGCATAAGAGTGAAATGATGAGCCAAGGTTGAAACTTTAATCAGAACAGATTTCTTACTCTTAAAAGTTAAAGGATACTGAGATAAAATGTTTAACTTGTAAAACACATTTACTTGCTGCATATGCATGTATGTTAAAAAAGGATATACATAGCTTATATTTTGTCAAATCTGACTACAAAATATCTTACCAAGTCATCATCAATTAACTACAGCTGTAAACATTCGTTGCTTGTTAAAAAAAAAAGTACAAAATGTTCTGAATGACCTAGATAACATTTAAGACGTCAGCTTTCATTACATCAACTTATATATCATTATTATTTGACAAAAAGAGACTAATTAGAGATTTACATATCTTCGCTTCTTAATTTATGCCACATAAAACCATTAAAACTGATAGCTGTTTACAGTTGTTACAATTTTTTTAATTTAAATACCAGAAGTTTATTTGTTTACATTATTTCTGGATGATACACCAAAAATCAAAAGTATTTCATAAACCACATAAAATGTTTAATAAAATATACATTAAACTTTCTATAGTGTGAGGAGTTTTCATTAAATGTCATCCTTCTTTCACACAAGTTTTCTAATTAAACTTAGAGCTATGATAAAACAAATATATCTCAGTGCAAAACAAAGTTAATCAAAGAACAAAAGTACATATGTACACCTCAAACCTGCTAAGTCCAATTTAATTAGAAATTTGATAAAAATATAAATTTCATCCTTCTCAAACAACCACAGCAAGTATTTTTTTACACAACCTTGCTAATTTATTAATATCTGTATTTTATATAGGATTCAAGTATTATCGTTAGGTTTCCAGGACTTGCCCTGTTGACAAAAATATCAATTTTCATTTTCAACTTAAATATGAAATAAATTGATTAGCCTGGATAAATACTTTTATTTCTTAATTTTATAAAGTTAAATAATAAGTATATTTGGGATTTGCAGTGTTTAAGTTAATATTTTATTATAAAATTTATTTTCAAAATTATTAGGAGATTCTGAACATCCTCTGGAGCAGCTTTGTGTATATTAGTACATTCAAGCTTGATTTTCAATGTAAATTTTTACACAGTTTCTCTCCATGATGTTTTATTCCGTTACACTGCAGCACCAGTTATAGTTATTCTGCAAGTACAGAATTTATTAATGGAAAATATATAAAATATATATATACGTTATTTGTAAAAGTTTACACATCACTTTCAGTAAGAAAAAAATATTTTCTCAAATTTAATTTAATTATGCAATCAGCTCTGATTTTTAGCACACACTAACTACACAATTTAATGACCAAAAAACTAAACTGATTTTTGATTCATGGTACTGTATTATTAGTCAGTCTTCAGTTTTTGAGACCATCAGTTTTAATGCACTTAGGCAGATGTGGAATTTTCCAAAATTCCTTGTCCAAAAGAAAGAACACCAAATTTTAACTTCGAAAGTGCAAAGCAGTATAGCATTTCACTAACTTCAAACCATGATGTCTGTTAAAATAACTCATCAAGCCAGGCTGTAACTGCTGCCTTCATAGTGTCTCCCATTATTTATAAAATACTCATTGGTATTGTTTAAAAAACAGATGTGGAAACAATAAAAAAAAGTTTAAGAAAATAAAGATACAGAGATGGCAATGTACAGAAACAAAGCCAAAACAAAACCATACAAAATCCCAACACAAGTAGCCACCAAGTCAATGTTACAAGCTTATTGGAATTAATTATTGTAAGACTTTATAGCATTATTCAGTTTAAATGTTTTTATTTGAACCCAAATTCATGAAAGTAAAAGGACTAACATTCAGAGGCTGATAAAAGTATTTCTTGGAAATATTAACTACTTGCATAGGGTTTTTTGAACTCATCCTGACCTTGTTTCTGTACTCGTTGGCAATGCTATCCTTACTCCATCCTTTTTTCATTATTTGTTTATATATATGCCATTTTACAGTACAGCATGTAAAATACTACACATACAATTGATAAAAGTTGACATAAGTGCTGCCATGCTTTTGCTACTTTCCTTATGTTGAATGTTCTACCTAGAGCTAGCAGTCAAATTGTATGTTCTTTATATAATACTGTTTCATTAATTTAAATATGGTTGTCACTGTGTATGTTATCGACAGTTTGTTAATTAAAGGAATACATGTATTGGTGTATATAGTTTAGGTTAGTTTTAGAGATACACATTTGTAAAGTTTCATACGTATGTGGCAAGACTTTTGCAGTTTAGAATTTTCAGGAAGTTTTTGGGTTCCTTACAAATTCACCTAAAGCATTTTTTTCTACCTTTACAGTGAAAGAGAAAAACAAAACTAATTGTCCAAAGCATGATGGTAAAACCTTTAACCAAATCTTGTCATTTCCTGCATCTGATTATATATAGTAATTCCTTACTTGTACTTAAAACTTACATGTCCTGTCTTACTAAGCATCAGTTTGCATTAAAGTTCAAAAAGTCCCAACTACCTTTTAAATCAATGATGTTTTTGAATGCAGAGTAAATATTGTTTTCAATTAACTCAACATCAGAAAAACTGTTGGAGTTATGAAGCTTCTATTTTACTTCGTGCAACATCTAGTTGACAGAGGGTCCTGGCTGCAACCTTCCGAGCACGGGCTGTTTGTAAACTGCTCACAGCAAGTACTAGTTCAAAGGTGAAGAATTCAGGCATCATTTTAACCATATGAGGAACCAGTCCAAGTGGCATGAACTGTAGTACAGCACTGGCTTGCTCTTTGGCACAAAGAACAAGCTGTTCAAGAATTAGAAGTGGGAATGTGGAACGTTGACTAACAAAATTGTCCGATGCAATATGTGATAACATGCGCATAGTATCTGCAATTGCTCTGTTCAAAGGATCCCATGCCATAGCACGAGTCTCTTCGTAATTTGACTGTAAACCAAAAGGTGTTTCATCTAGTAGTTCCATGTCACTTACTCCTCTTCTTATCTTACTTGGTCTCTCTCTATCAAAAATTGCATACATTTCTTCCATTTCCATGTCTCGCCTGGGTCTCTTCGTTCTCCCACTCCTTCCACCATGCTGGTTTGCACTTTGTCTGGCTTGAAGTGCTGCATATATAGTAAGTACTACAAGTCTAGCAAGGGCTGATCCATGTGGTTCAGCTAAGAAATGTTGACGAGACTCAGAACGTATGTAAGTTGGCAAAACATGCAGCAACAAAGCTAATGCACACTGCTCAATGTCTATGTAAAATAGACCAAATATTAGTTCCACTGCACGGTGTAAGTCATCAAGATGATCGAACTTCAAAGCCTGCCTCACTAGTGTATCACAAAACCACTGAGGTCCCCCAACACACATTAATGTGTCAAGACTATGGGTGGTTTTAGATCTAACCAGCCTCTACCATGGGCAATTATAAAAATTCCATCCATTATTTCCCATAGAGGAGTCCGTACAGTGAGCCCTTGAGAAATGGCAAGAGCACCTTTGGATTTTGTCTGGGATGGAGGGTGCAAGTCATACATCATTTTCTTAATGATGTTGATCATTAAGGTTGATCTTTCCTTATAGTACTGATTTACCTGTTCCTGACCTGAAGAAATTCCTCCAAGACCATCTCCTGAGTATGGTGTTGTAAAGTGCTGTATCATGTTCACAGGTTTCAATCTCTCATCATGATGGAGAATATTCACATAATTGCACAACCATGCTGAAATACAAACAGGCAAACAGCACATTTTGCTTTTCACATGATCAAGAATATTTTTAACAGTTGCAGTAGGTAATGCATCATATTGCCATGCCACAAGGATTTCTTTGATGGCCATGGGACCATTTATACACACTTCATGCCATTTGACAAGAGTAGTTCTGAACTCCTGGTCTGGGTTAGTAAACTGGGAAAGCAAATTATCAACAACAGATGAATCACATCTACTTAAAACAGTGTCAGGATTTTTGTACTTGCCACTTTCTGCTAAACATTCTGTAACCCACGTATAGAAGAAAGAATTTTTTGTTTCTGGATTAGATGTAACTGCTTCAATTCCATATTGTTGAGCAATTAGACATAACATTAGAAAAGTAATGTCAAATAACAATGCACGAGTCTGTGCAGCTTTGAAATCTTCTGGTGGGCCAGAATTTTCTTTGTTGTATTCATTGAACTTTATCAGTTTTGTTGCAAAACTATGCAGTTTACCAGTAGCTGCTGCAGCAGACAAAATCAGTTCAAAGCTTTTTCCAGTGTTCATATGACTCAATACTCCAAGAAGAGCATCTTGGTTTTTAGAATAATCAGAATCTAAGGTTTTAAGAATGCTTGTCACAGTAGGTTCAGCTCGGAGTATCAAGCTAGCTCCAGCTTGACTGGATTGTTGATCTGAACGAGGAAGTGTTTGCCGTAATGATTCTCTCTGTCTGCGTGCCAGTAATCTGTCATATTGGGCATCACTCAGAAGTTTCACTTTGCAGAGCTCGTGAAGTAAAAACTGCAAACAATCACAATTACTTCTGGTGTCAGTAAGATCTAGTAAAGGAGTGTACTGCATTAACAGTTCCAAACCCTGTTCAAGTGGAACTGAATCCTCTCCAATGTTCCACAAAGGGTCTTCTTTACAAGCTTTATGCACTTTGGCAATAAACTGTGGGACTTTTAAAAAGGTAAAAGCTGCCCATTTAAGATCTTCTGAGCTCCCAGCTGCATCAGCAAGGCCCATGAAACAAGCCCTTATAATTTCACAATAAAATTCTGGTAGGGAGAGGTTCTCTAGCTTTTGTACAAGTAGCAACTGATCAACACAAGCCTGAATATCACTTGCAGGGCTTAGTACTGCATCAATAGCAATCAAAGCATTCAAACTACATACTATTGGCTGGGGCCTCAAACACTTATTAAGGGTGTTTTTATTGGAAATATTAGGTAAATCTTCTACACTCTTCACAAGTCTCAGAGTTACTTCTATATTATCTTTAGATAAGTTGAAGCCTTGTAATTGAGTCACCTTACTCTCTAATTCTTGCTGTTTCTGAACAAGCTGTGAATACATACCCTGATCTTCATGTTTTCCCACAAATAAGAGAGCTTTCAGAAATGTGGAGTTGCAAAAGAAACTAAGGGATTCTATAGCCTTTTCTAGTATAGATATGTTTTCTGGACTTTGTTTAAGCTCTGCTAACTTTGAAAGTGAATGATGAACACAAGAATATAACCAGTGTGTAACATTAACAACTGCTTGACAAAGACCAATACATTCCTCCTCATTCCCATAGTGACAACTAATTCTTGGCTGGATTGATTTTAAGAGATCAAGCAAACTTATAATACAGTATGGTTTGTAGAAACTTTGGTACCGTCCTATACTGATCAATACAGCTCCATAGGAAACAACATGTGAGCTAAGACAGTGAGTCAAATAGGACAAAAATAAGCTGTTTGGACCTGGTCCTACTAATGCTTGCTGTAGAATACAATCTGCCAAATCATAAACATCACCGCTAACACCCCGGGGCAAGACATTTTTAATGTTTATTCCCCACTTTATATCAGTCCAACGTTCTCTCCATGCTTGCAACAAAAGGGATTTGATCTTTCTAGTTTTACTTGTATCCATAACTTCTGTGTTGAAACATGGACCTTTCATGTAACCAAAACCTGTAAATTGAAAACAAAGTCAACATAACTAACAAGTGATTACCTTATTCCATAAAATATCAAGTGTTTAATAATTTACAATTTCTTAAAGCTTTCACATTGACTTTTTATCATAAGCTTACTTACTGATAATATCTAAAATGCGATTAAATTCTTTAAATCCTAGATTATAAGGTTTTTACCTTTAACATTTAAACACACCTCTATGTCTCAGCTATCGAGTTACTATCAATTTACTGACATTAGTTTCACTGACTGTATAAATATATCACATGCTATCTCACAGTGTCAAACAATTATGACAGTAATAACACTTAATCAAACCCTTAGTTTAGGATACGTAATGTTAAAGCCTAAGCTAAAATGTTCAATCCAGTGACAATATTGTAGGTTAATTATTTTCAAAACCTTTAAGAATAAATTATTTCAAGTGAAACATTAATTTGGTTTTTACTTTAAACAGTTTAAGATATATATATTTTACATCTTTTTACTTTTGCTTATTTTTGGTTTCTTGTTAATTCACAATTACGGGGTATACATATAATTTTGCACTTCCTGCACCATCACTCAGTATAAAGAAATGATGGGAAATGTGGGTTAAATTAACCATTTCCTGTGCAATATATAAAGGGAACCTCATGAGTAATTAGTGGAATTAAGTGCAATAATGATAGTATTTTGTTTTGTGACTTTCATGTTATTAATGACCTTATAACCAACAGTCTTAAACCTACAAGCAATTTGGTGTATATGGTTGAACTGAAAAAGAAAAACCACTGATAATAACACACAGAACATTACTTATACTTCCAACAATGTCAAGCTCATTATTATAAGAGACTTCAAGTTTTAAAAGATCTGGTTAACACAGAATGCATTCTTTCCACATGATACTATACAATCTGAAATTCTACATTCAAAAGGGGTAATTTCCTAATATGAAAAATGCTATTTAAACCTTATTTCTAGTACTGGTGGGGATATGGTAAGATAAGTAACTATTAAAGATCAATGAAATGATAGAAACATACTGGCTCTGATAAGATGTGGAGAAGTTTCCAAACCTATCCTCTCACACACACAACCCTTTTGGAAAAGTAACAATTTAAATCCACAATTTATTTTTCAAGTAAACACTTGTAAAATACTGACCTACTTTATCACTGATAGCAATTAATTCTATAAAGTAATCATCCTACTAGGGCAGTAAAACTATCTTAAGGGCATAGACTCTTTTTTTCCATATTATAAATTTGCAACTTTTCCCACAGTTTTCAAAATTCAATATAAAGAAATCAAAGGCCTTTATCCTATAAATATATCTCACAATAAGTGAATGTTAATAAGACTGTTCTTCTTTCCTCAATAAAAAATAAAATATCTTAACCCATCTTTAAAAATAGTCATTCTATTATGGAATCATTCTTGTTCTAGTAGCTGACCCCTGAACTCTTTTCAATAACTTATAATGTTAGGTAAAGGAACAAAAAATATATACATTATTTTAGCTGAGACCTAACTATTTATTTGTATGAAGATTACCTTTTTTAACTTATATTCAATAAATCTATAATTACACTTTAAAAGATTAATAGTCTTATAACTAACAGAGTAATGCCTCAATGGTTCAAGTGATCTACCTACTACAAAGCCAAGGTCCTTGTCTATGGTTACAGTACTGAGTGGGCTCCTAATTATCTTAAATGTGCAATTAAAATTATAACTCATGCATTATCCTTGCACTTTATACAATTGATGACCATCTGTCAAATAACTGTCCAATTTACCAACTAATTAAAGTTATTCTGTATTACCTTAACATCCTAAATAAAGCTAGAAATACCCGAGTTTCATATCATCAGCTAAAACAAACTTTACTAACTTACAAATTATAACAATATCAGTATCATAATGGTATATAAAAAAATGTAATGATCCAAGCATTAACCCTGAGATATTCCACAAAAGCTTTGCACAAATATCGTGTGAAATCAAATATTTAATGGACAAAGAAATAAACAAAAAGGTAACATTTCAAACATGAATATATGGCATGCTTTGCTAAATAGTTACCCACTATGAATCCATTGGAGCATCTCTGGTCCAACATAAAACATTATGACTGTTAACATATCTATTGTTCCTTGGTGAAAAGACTTCTTACAGACCTTTATCCTGATACATCCCTTGTCTTTATAAAGCTGGATAGAAATTTATAATTTTTGTACTAATTTTACATATCAAGAAAAAAAGACAAATTACCTCAATAGTATTTAATATTTTCTGACACTGTTACTGTTCTTTTTGTATACAAACCATTTTAAATAGAACATAGTTCCTAAAGCTCCATCACCTATTCTAGAAAGTTGAGGGTCTATGACTTAATATTTTTAGTCACTGCCATCTTTTTCCATCTTTCATCCAACCATCTTACATCAAATTAATTGGTCTTTTTTCCAAACCATACTACATAATTTTAAAACTTCTTAAAAATCATAGCTCCTGTAGCATAAAGTCTACAAAAATATTTACACTATAATGTGTGATCTACACAGAAACTAACACAACCACCACCACCATTTTAACTTTTGTTTATTTGCAATTTGCACCATTTTTATAAACAAAGCTTTTAAACTAATAAATGTTTTTTTCAGTAAATACCAGAAGAATGAAATAACTTTCAACAATCAGAACTAGCACAATTACCTAAATTTGCTGTATTCTTTTGCAACATGCAACTTATTAATTACTTACTGAAGAAAAAACATGAATTGATATAAATTATGTTTCAGTGAATCATTAAAACAGTTATGATGATGGTATACGGTAGCCTGCACACTACAGTGTAAACATCTATGTAGACTGCACACTAGTAGCACCTGGTTTTCTTAGTTAACCTTCTATGGCACCTTTTAAAAACTTGTTGAAAATCTAAATACAAATAGTCCATACTCTTTCCATCACCCAGGCAAGTAACATCCTTGAAAATAATTAATAGCTAAGTAAGGTAAGATTTCCTTTTTGTATGCTATCTCCTTTTATATTTTACTAAGTGATTTTCTATGACTTGTTTTATCACACTCACTGAAAGTTTTTCCATTGCAGGAAATATTTACTTGCTCTGTCTTTCCTATGATAAAGCTACTAGATTATCTGCCACCAATACTAATTTTGAATTGCTAGCTAGATGGAAGACAATTAGCTGGGACCCACCCAAATCTCTGTTTACTTAAATATTAAATAAAAGGTAAACTCGCCACTTTTCTCACATTAACAACTTACAATCATGCACAATTCTAGAGAGCTCCAGACTCCATCCATTTTTTTTCCAGAAATTAATAGCCATATTCTTCAATGTTGTATAAGTAGGCATGTATCTAAGAGTCAGATTCAATGTCTGGCTCCACAATTTTTTATAGTAGTAACTGTTACTATTTAATGTTCTATACATAGGCAAAGATCTAGCAAAAGGGTCTAATTTCAGACACTAATAAAAAGCCAAACATTCATACATTACCATAAAGTATTACAAGGAAACATAAAATGCCAGTTTTTATTTGATTAAGCTAGTAATTACAGTAAAAGTTTGTTGTTTGTTTGTTTGGGTGGGGGTTCTGAAATAAACACAACTGAAGTCTACAGCAATCCACTTAAAACCTGAGCCAGTAACCAATTATTTCTAAGCTAATACAACAACAATAATATTAACCAAATAATGTCAAATTAAATGTTTGTGCCTTGGCTTTCTCCAGACACTAACTTATCTAGACTTCATAGAATTGTTCTTGTAAAAGTTTATGCTGTTTAGGACATCTGCAACAACGATAACATACTTATTACACAAACAATGTTTTCATTAGTAAATCAGAATTCTAATGAAAAAGATTTTTTTGTATTTTTTATGCAAAAATAAGTGAAAATGCAAATTATATTACTTTACAAATACCAACTCGTTAAATTTTTAACAGGTTCTTTGTTTAACAAAGCTATAAATCTTTGTCTGAATATGATTATAAAAAACTAAAGTTTTTTAAATATTAGTCACAGATTGGGAAATAATTACTTTTTAACTACTCTACTTTCATATCAATTATTACTACAGAGAAAGATATAAGCTCTAAATTCACTGAGTTACAGCCCATCACTGAAAATTTTCTCAGATTTATTCTTAATAACAGTTATTTCAAATCTGATTCAACTCTACAAACAAATGAAAGGCATCACTATGGGCAATAATATCACTGTTGTTATGGTCTCTATTTTTATGCATTTCTAAGAATCATCAGCTCTTAATTAGTGGAATTCTGAAACTAATATTGAACCTACTAAATGGTACAGATGTATTGACATTTTCAGTACATGAAATCACAGACTACCTTCTCTTTTGGAATTGACTGAAATCATTAATAATCAACATTCTGACATAATACATTTATTCATAACATCCAAAAATCTATACTCTTTCTTGACATCACATTCACTATTGTAAACTACAAACTTGTTACTTCCATATATTCTAAACTATATGCTAAATCTATTACTCTACATTCCAACTCCCACAGTTTACCAACTACCAGAAGATGTGCCATTATCGGTCAATAAAATTGAGAAAACCTGCAAGCCAAGACAAAACTTCAAAAGTTATTGTTAACCAATGGTTACCTATAAAGTTACATATGATATCAAAAAATGAAACTACCAGATCAAGATATTGTTTCATGGAGTATGTCCTTTGTGAAGGAAACTTAACTACTTCAACAAAGGATTAGAATACTTGGTTTGAATACCAAAATCATACAAATAAACTAGTAGAAAACTAAAGAATATACTCCTTGTTTAGCCTGTAATAATGACAATACATGTATATACAAAATGCATTTTGCAAATTCATATGGTTTAGATAAGTCCTACACACTTAAAAACACTAACTTGTACAGACAGTGTTCAGCCACAGATACAAGATGAATCCAATTGTTTCATACACAAATGTTTCAAGTAACACATTCGTGCTACTGGAAAACTTGACAGCAAAAGTTAACACTGATAATTACTGAAAAGAACACTGCACAATCAATGGGACACCTTATAGAATCAAAATTTGACAAACTTGGCAATCTTCTCAACATAAAATACAATGAATTATTTTGGATTTAATCCAGATGCCCTTCCACTATTAGATAAAATGTTTGGCCGCTTTAACACTGTCATTTTTATTCATTTTCATCATTTTGAATTTAAATACCAGATATAAAAACTGTACAACTGGGGTGAATGAAAACAGGAAAACCAATACCTTGTTAGAACAAGGCAGTGATTGGAAAAACTTGTGAAAGTAACAGACCATTATTTTTTTTCATGTTTATACAAGAGGAAGGTTCATGTACTAACTCATACATAATCACATATAGCTCATTACTGAGCCTTTATATTAATTATATTAATCAATTACCAAACGTTAATCCTTCAGCTCTATTGAATACTTGATGCATATTTAATACACAGCCTTTATATTTTTTCTTTCTCATTTTTTGTCTTATCTGGAGATATCAAACCAGGAAACATGTATTATTCAAAAAACACGTGTCCTTCCTTGCCAGCCATTTTCAAAAACTAAGCATGTTGTTACTGGGATTACATTGTGATGGAAAACATTATAATGAGGTCCAAAAGCTCAACTGACTTTGGTATACACTTGGCTCTGTATATTTGATGGCTTTATAGAACTGACAGTTGTTTCTGAATACAATGCTGAAAATTACTATACATAATGTGCTGAAATCAAAATAATATGTCACATATTCTTATACAGACATGATCAGAAAAATTTACTTAAAATTAACAAGGGCTCATTTCATCATGTATACCATGACATGTCTAAAATTTCTAAATGCAGCCTAGATGTCTTGCAAGTTACAGTAACAATACAAGTTGCAATACTGTTATTACATTTTGTAACTTAACTCCACAACTAGTATTACTATGATTCTAGTAGTAGTTTTCATGATTTTAAAGTTAAATAGTTTATTTTCGCGTACCACTTAATATTTGCCGGAGAAATCTCTAAAGGTCGGTCAGTAATTTGGTAACTGTGTTTTTACTTTTTATTACGTTTAAAAAAATACAAGTGTAAACCTCTATTTGGTATTAGCACTAGTTCTCTAGTAGAGTGTCACTGTCACTATACGATATACCACAATCTAAAAATGTTCAGACTAAGACTGAGCCTTCTAACTTACACTGATTATGGTAAATTTTAAAATAATCTTAAACTTACTATTTACCAGTAGTGCTGTTACTACTAGTATGGTCAACTTATATATCAGGCTTAGTACTACTACTAGTAGTACCTAGTAGAAGTAAAATACTGACATATTTTCATTATTCTACATTTATAGCCACAATAATATAGTTATATATACACTAAGCATTGTGTTAAAAATCACATTAAAAAGAATGAAGCTTCATCAGTTAAAAATGCTAAACTCCAACAACTTCCAATTTTATAACATTCATCTCATTTCCTTCCACCCGCTTAAACGATTGTTGTCTATCGCCCTCTCACATGTGCATGGCCAAATTAGACATTGTGGTAACATTTAAAACATTTTCAAAAGTTAGACCAGGCACGTGATATTAAAACATCAAAATATCAATTAAATCTTTCGAACATATTAGAAAAAAGACCCATAAAACATTATATTAATAACAGTATTATAAATGAGTTACGGTTAGAAATATACTTCACAGTTTCTACGAGTGACTGAACGAACTCTGAAACATGGCATGGCCAAGTGGTTTAAGGCGTTCGACTCGTAATCTGAAGGTCGCGGATTCGAATACCCGTCGCACTAAACATGCTCTTCCTTTCAGCCGTGGGGGCATTATAATGTTACGGTCAATCTCACTATTGTGCAAGGAAATCATGTTTTCTCTTCTCCCTTTAATTTACATAAGGTATAGTTTTTCAAAATGTTTGTGCATGTTTAACTTTCGATATAGAAAGTCTAACAAAACGTTAAGTCTTCCTCGCTTTAATTACACATAGAATCAAGCCACTTTACCAGAGTGGCACATATGCTGTCTAGCAGTTAAGATAGCTCTAGCTTCTTTTTTATGGTGTACCAAAATAGACAGTATCTTCAGTTGTACAATTAATATACATGTCTTGAAAAACTTGCCCTTTGTTTGATTTGTGTATAAAAAACCGGGTTTTCTCAATTATTATTAGAAGCTAGGAAGAGACTACATGATAATAAAGGATTCAGATAGATCAAGCTGTAGACACATGCTTCAGAGATAGAAAATATCAAATACTTCAGGTAAGTATACAAATAAATACCACTGGTTATGATAAATCATAATAATTTCTTTCTCTCTCTCTCTGCCTAGTGAAGGATACACTTAAGCTTGTTTTGAGTTGTAACCAGTCTCTTTCTTATAAGTCAGGTTCAGTCTGAAGGTAAGAAATTCAGGCATCGATTTTGCAGTATAGTCTATGGTTTCTATTTTTTCATACTTCGAGGGAAATCATGGCAATTTCAGACTATCATTAACGGTACCACGGTTTCACAGTTGAGTGCATAAACACTCAGTCCGAAGAAGAATGAAAATCAGGGGTGTAGATTTTTTACACCCGATGGGGAGGATGATTTTTGCAACCACTTATGTGGAATGTTCAATTTGCAAATTGATAATCTCTGATTACGTGAACCTGAAAGCTGTGAACATGCAGTCACAGAGAAATCTTGTTGCCACGATACTTTAAGGTTTCCAGGTAGGTTTGTATAAGTCAGGTGTTGTGAACAGTTTTCAAAATGTCAATAGAATAAAGACAAATGTGTCACAAATTAACTGCCACATGAATTTATTCCTGCACACTGCACAGTATAAAAGATGGCCATTATATTGGGTTGAGGAATAATTCGTGAGCGTTTTTTCAAGTTAACAAAATATATTCATAAATGAAACGCTTTCGCAAAATATTTCATGTCATTTGGAAGATAATTTTTTGCTCTAATAGATGGTGTGTTTGATTTTCATATGTCTTTAATTTTTGCTTTCATTTTCAGCTCATTAAATGGAATGTCAAGTGGACAAAATCGAGCATTTTCGACATCATCTGCTTTTCGCATTTAATTTCTTGCAATTTCGTTTAAAACAATGCATGCTATATACCTAGGTATTACATGAAATAAAGTATCATAATAAATGTTTTGGATGTAATGTGTTCATGCATTGAAGTATTGTATAGTCTTGCATGTAATGCTTGAATGAAATTATTTAAAAACGCTCACGAATTATTCCTCAACCTAATACTTAACAACGTTACTAATAACTTTCATTGCATGAATTATATTTTAAAATATTAATAAAATTAGTAATTACCCTTGATAAATTTATATCTACTGAAAAACTATTCATGTTGTTTGATAAAAATAATTAAAATGTCTTTGCGAGCTCTTGAAAATTACACATCTCTCTGTTCGCAATACCCGCAATTGCTCAACTGTCATTGCAGATGCTTCAATCATGCCAGATACTGCCGCTGATTTTGCTTGGAATGCACGGTCCTCTAATGCAGCTAATGGATGCTGAGTCATCAACAATCCTAAAATTGTCTTTCCTTTGTCATTCTGTCCAGCAGACCTCGTGTTTCACTGCTACGTCTGATTTTCATTTGCTAATTCAGACAAAGAATCAACAATGTCACTGTAATGATCATTAGCACATGTAATTGCAGATAGGCGGCACAACCAGCGTGTTGGACACAGTGGGCGGATGTATTTAACTTCACCATTGTGGCTGTCTGGCGATACAATATTTTCAAAGATTGTCTTGTATTTGCCTGACCTCTGAAACAAGACACCAAATTGATGTACCCACTGGATAGAATCTCGAACACATTCACAAGCTTCAAATGCATGTTGCATTATTAAATTGGTTTTGTGTGCTCCGCAGTGAAAAAAAAATTTGACGGTTGCTTCTCTTTTATTTTTGCCTGGCATCTACTGTACGCACCACTCATGTTAGCGGCTCCATCATAAGTCTGTACTCTTAATCCTCACAGTGGTAAATTGGGTCTAGTCAGTACATAAAGTATCGTCGAGGATATTGTTTCACCAGTTGTACTAGAAACACTGTACAAACAAATAAATATCTCATGGACGTCAAGGTTCTCATCTACGTATTGTACACATATTGCTTCCTGTTCAGTACCTGTAACATCTTGAGTGCCATCAACCATTAATGCAAAGATTTTACTTTGCTGCACGTCGTGTGCTATGTTCCTCAGTATTTGATGGCTGAACATCTCCATTATTTCATTCTGAGCCTGGGGTGATGTGAATGTGGTTTTCTTTGACAAGTAGGCCATAAACTCAGGATCTTCCTCTTCTAGGAGCTTCAATAACTGCAGGAAGTTCCTCTCCGTATCAGTATGTCCACGTAATGCTAAACCTTGACGCAGTAAGAAACATAAACTTCTGAATATTTTGGCTAGACTTCTCTTGCATTCTTCCTGCTGCTTCTTTTTTCCATCATGTAGCTGGACAATCACTGGAGTTACATCAAGTGAAACTTCTGGAGAAAAAGCAAATCTGTGCTGAGAGGAGGATTGGTGTTCGTTGAATTTCTGTTTTGCCTTTTTCCAGTTGCAAAACCGGTGGATATGAAGGTATACTCCACTGGCCTCTACAATTTCCCTGTAAAAAGGCCTCTATTTTCTGCCTTGGCACAATGAAAGTATATGACTTTTTGAGTCTGCTTGTCGAAGTGCAGCCATGGGAACTCATCAAACCACTTGCCCTGGAAGTTGATATTTTGAGATTTTGCTTTCTGTCGTGATATTAGTTGTGCGTCTGGGTGATATGGCTTTCTACATTGTATCTGTGGAGTGTCAGATTTTTCATTACTGCACAAACTTGTTTGACAACTGTCTGGTGGTTCATGATGTGCAATAGTTGCACAAGCATTTTCAGATTCGTCCTCTGATGAACATGGTATTTCCTCTGTATGGCAAGTTTCTATTCCTTTACTTGAGGTTGTTGGATTATCTGCATCCGCATTGTCACTTGTAGTACTAGTAACTGGCTTGCAGAACTGTCTAATATCGGAAAGTTTCAGACGTTTGCTTGTAATAATTGGAATCTGTTTCCCAGATGACTCAAAGGCTAAAATACAGTCTTTATTGAAAAACTCTAACGCACAACGAACGAAGATAGAACACAATGGAAGTAGGACTGAACTGTACAATGTATTTGAGTCGAACGCGCGAACTTCACAGTGACTACCGAGCCGACTGATCGCCTGGACATCGCTGGGACAATAATGTGTGCTAGTTACAACACAAGTAATTGCAAGTTTCTCGAAAAATACTTAAACAATTACAAATATATTTATTCCCATTAAAGCTCATCAAAAGGCAAACACGTTGTGATATAATGTCTATAAGTACGTCTATTAAATAAAAACACCTAAACAAAAACTAGCAATACAATTCGAGTAGAGGCTTCAGGCCGTTGAAATCGCTCCTTTTGTGTTCTAATTATACAAGAAAAAACAATATTTTTACTATCTATAATTAGAGAATATATTGTTCTTTTACCATAAAGAACCATCACTTTATTAGAGGGCGGTGATAATCTGAAATTTCATGGATTAATGAGGGCCACAAACACAGATCTAATGAGCCCTGTTGTAAAATCGAGGCTCAGACTAAAGGGAGCAGAGGGGGGTGATGTAGGGCGCGTCTGGATCCGAGCGGTCCGAACCTGTCGTTAACTGTACACTAAACGTACACTATGGTCAGCGACTTCGGCACTGGCCCGGCCTGGCCAAGCGCGTAAGGCGCGCCACTCGTAATCCGAGGGTCGCGGGTTCGCGCCCGCGTCGCGCTAAACATGCTCGCCCTCCCATCCGTGGGGGCGTTATAATGTTACGGTCAATCCCACTATTCGTTGGTAAAAGAGTAGCCCAAGAGTTGGCGGTGGGTGGTGATGACTAGCTGCCTTCCCTCTAGTCTTACACTGCTAAATTAGGGACGGCTAGCACAGATAGCCTTCGAGTAGCTTTGTGCGAAATTCCAAAAAACAAACAAACAAACAAACAAACAGACTTCGGCAGCTGAGGAGAGTAAGGCGTTCGACAATAAAACCAGCTAGACATGCATAAGAACAAATGGCATAGGAAAACCGCACAATATACACATAAGATTGATGCAGTTACAAATGGCCTGCCAGGTCTAGATCACAGGAGTTTACGCTTGGAAGTAATATTTTCGAATTTCATGCTCTGTTCAATCTGTTGTGATGAAAATTTTACTTAATCTTTCACTACGTACAAGACGTGATATTGCTTGCAAGCTTTGCATGTATACTTAGACCTACTGACTGATACGAAAAGCTTAGAAGCCCGCCTATATTAAAGATGTACATTTCGGCTACTGAAAAAGCCTACATCTAGGCCTAATTATGTAATTCGATTGGTAAGAACACAAGAATCACAAATTGGTACTTTAAAAAATCAGAACTGAAAGCCATAATCGATATTGTTTTGAAAAGCCGAAAATTCTTACGGCTGTGAGCTCGAGCGCCCAATCTTTTAAGTAGTAGCGACTCCTCTGTTTCTGTGATTTTAATATATAGATATATAATTAGTGAAGAAAACAGAAGATAAACCAGGACAACAGCTTATCACGCTATTGTAAAAGAACAGACACTGTGAATTTTGTAAACAGGGTCAGAACTTTATCAGTATGTTTTACTCCTTCAAGTCAGAAACGAATCTGAATGGAAACTCTAATTCTGCTATCTGGAGATCTACCTTGTTCCAGTAGTTGACCATTCAAAACATTTAATCACAAGTTATGGAGATGGAGGAGCTTTTGCTTTTGATTATAATGGCAAATTAGTTTCACATATGCAAGACAACGTAGGATATACAGTTATGTGAAAAAGTTAGAACACCCTATTAAAGCTGTGTATTTTCGTAACATTTTTGGATATATATATATTTAATCTCAATTTTAACAATACTGACAGATTATAGGAATGTAACTAAATTAAAACTGAAGAAAAGACTTTTCAAGATCTTCTGTAAATGTAATTCTACAAAAATGTATATTCTAACTGAGGAAAAAGATAGGACACCCCCACATTTATTCCCACTTAAAATGGCCCAACTCACACGCAGGTGTATCACACCAGATGCACATGATTAGAAGATCGTTATTCAGCCTTTTGAATGAGGCTTAACCCTATTTAAACCTCAGACATTTAGTTTGGTGTGCTCCTGACTGTTGAAGTGAGAGTGAGCACCATGGTGAGAGCAAAAGAGCTGTCTGAGGCCTTCAGAAAGAAAACTGTAGCAGCTTATGAGTCTGGTAAGGTATTTTAAAAGGTCCCAAAAGATTTTGAAATCACCCATTCAACTGTCCGGAAAACAGTCAACAAGTGGAGGGCTTTCAGAACAACTGCCAACATGCCCAGGTCTGATGGTCCAAGGAAGTTCACCCCGAGAGCAGACGGCAAGATGCTAAAAGACGTCTCCAAACACCCTAACATGTCATCACGGGACCTACAGCAGACTCTGGCTACTGTTGATGTGAAAATGCATGCCTGTACATTCAGAAAGAAACTGCACAAGTTTAACTTGCATGGGAGGTGTGCAAGGAGGAAACCTTTGCTCTCTAAGAGAAACATCAAGGCCAGACTGATGTTTGCCAGAGAGAATGTAGACAAAGACCAAGACTTCTGAAATAATGTTATTTGGACAGATGAGTCCAAAATTTAATTATTTGGATGCCAGAACATGTTTGGCGTAAACCAAATACAGCATTCCAGGAAAAGAACCTCATACCAACTGTAAAGCATGAAGGTGGAAGTGTCATGGTTTCGGGCTGCTTTACTGCAGCAGGACCTGGACAGCTCACAATCATAGAATTCACCATGAATTCTTCTGTGTATCAGAGGGTGCTTGAGGATCATGTGAGACCATCTGTACGAAAATTAAAGCTGAAGCGGAACTGGACCCTCCAACACGACAATGATCCAAAACATACCAGTAATTCACCAAGGACTGGCTAAAAACTAAGAAATAGAGAGTCCTGGAATGGCCGAGTCAAAGCCCAGATCTTAATCCCATTGAGATGCTGTGGGGTGACTTGAAACGGGCTGTACATGCAAGAAACCCCTCAAACATTTCACAGCTGAAAGAATTCTGCATTGAGGAGTGGGGCAAACTTTCTTCAGACCGATGTCAGAGACTGGTAGATGGCTACAAGAAGCGTCTCACTGCAGTTATTTCAGTCAAAGGAGTAACACTAGCTATTAGGTGGTAGGGTATCCTAACTTTTTCCTCAGTTAGAATATGCATTTTTGTAGAATTACATTTACAGAAGATCTTGAAAAGTCTTTTCTTCAGTTTTTATTGTTTAGTTATATTCCTATAATCTCTCAGTATTGTTGAAATTGAGATTAAATATGTATATATCCAAACATGTTACAAAAATACACAAGCTTTCATAGGGTGTCCTAACTTTTCCACATGACTGTATATGAATAACGTTAAAACAACCAACAGACATTACTTTCTAAAAAATTAAACTACACGATCTTAATAGTATTTCTTTCAATGAATTAATATAATGATAATGTTTTTTCGTTGTATCTATGTAACACGTGTCGCTGGGGAACGTGTTGCCTCAGTAAGGTATCACATTCGATATCTGGACAGCAGGTGTTACATTGTATTATAACAAACAATTTGTGATGTCCATAAACGTCCACAGATGACAGCACCAATAATGTTTGCGTATGACCATTACAGAATGTAAATCATCGAAAAGGAACAAATAATCTGTAAATATTCTATTTTCCTTTTATTAAATGCTCCTATAAATATACACATTTTATATAATAGTACCATCAAAGATACATGTAACACATTTCAAAAATTGTCTTCAAGTATTAGAAAAAACACGGAATTGCTAACTGAAATATAAAAATAAAATAAAATTTATAATTCTATTTTGTATTAAAAGGCATTTGATAATTTTCAAAACATTTCAAGCATCTAAGAGCATTTCAATTATGAAATTAAATAATTTCTATTCTCACAAACGAATAAATAGCTTAGTTAGAAATAATAAGTTAATAAAGTTTGTAGATAACTGAATGATAAAAATTAGTCAACATGTTTTATGAATAGCTAATTAAACACGTTAGTGATGACAGTGGTCGGTGATATAAACGTTAGTACTGGTAGTCTAGGTTATGTTTTAATTTAAAAAGTTAGATTGAAATACATGTATGTAGAATTTGTGTTGTCTGATAAATTAAAATTATCCGTATGTTTTCATTTATATGATACGTTAAGAAACGGTAAGCAGTTGATCGTGTTGTGCTACTAAAGTTTGTAATCATTAAAACTGCAGTGCAGGGTAAAGCTTGTACTTCTACCACTAGTGGCAGTGCTGCTAATAGTAATACTAGTACTAGGGTGATATATATCATATCCGATTTCTCTGCTAATATAGATAGTATATTTGATTTCAGTGGCTGTCTTATGCAACAGATAAAATATGTCATTTTTGTACTGAATTATACTATTGTAGCTTTAATTTAGTTGTAGCATGTGTTGTACATTTGCAACAGATATTATTTTTCACATTTCAATAATGAAATATTTAAGTTACAACTACAAAGTATACTAACTTGTATAACACTTTCACGATATCATACAGGTCTTAACTGATAATTATTGTTTTTAAATATAAATTTCTGTTAAAAATGAAAATTGAAATTTGTAAACAAAAACTATAGTTGGTCAATTGCATTTTAGCCAAGTTTAAAAAACAAAAAAAACCTTTTAACACAGCCTATCAACTTTAAAAAACCCATTTAACACAATATCATACTATGGCAGGGGTTGGCAATCCAAGTAATAACAAGAAGAGCCCTTTTTTGTTTTTGAAATTCAGTGTAAACACAAGATACTGAGATCCACAATGCATTTCAGTAATTGGACCATAAGAAGAATAGAGCTGGAGGTTGTTGCCCCATGCACTATCTAGTCAAGAACCCAATTAAATATATGCACCTTTCCAGAAAAAAACAAACCATTCTGCTAGTTTAAAACAAATGAAACAATTCAAGGCTTAAATCTATCTGTTACGGCACAGATAGCCTAGTTGCTTTGCACCCTAGAATGCCCAAACCAACCAACCTGTTATAATTAAATTCATATTTTTAACTTTCACTTACCATTCAGACTTGTTATTTAAAAAAAAAGATTTCATGGCAAAACCTTTAATATTTAATGCATATATCAAGCTCCTTCTAATTCGTCTGTTCCATAAGTAAATTAAGCCTATACACGTAAGCTTATCCACACATTTAATGACTTAAACCAGATATCATTTATAAATTGTGCTTCAATTTGCACTCCTTCCAGTTATTGATATTTTTTCTAAACTAAGGGTACCAAAACTGCAAACATATTTCAGATATATTTTCCAGTATTTTACAAGACTACAACAACCTTAGAATTATTAAAAGGGGAACATGTAATGTCTGAAAGATAATGGTTAGTTGTGCATGGATAGACTTGAAGGAGCTAGACTAATAGGAATACAGTTCTCTTATTCCCTAAGTACTTTTTTTTTTTTAATAAGAAACATTGATAACCTCATTATCATTGAGGTGAAGCACATTTAGAGAATTTAAGGGAAAGCTTGGTAAATATTTAATGGGTATAGGCTAGCTTTGAAATTTTTTTTTAGGAGTTCATGAATGGGACAGTTTCAGTCGACCAACAGGTTTGATGTTTTCCTTAAATGTTGTACATTATAAATTTTCTCATGTTAAGAGATTTCTGTAGATATCTGTTAAAACCCACTAACTTTATAGCTTTATGAACCAGTCAAGTACTTTTCCATGTGCACTATATAGTCAGAAGAGGTAAGACCTGATGGGGTGTAACCCTTGGCTTGAAGCACATGTGCTGATGTTATTATTTTAGCATAATAATAACTCCTGAATACACAGTTTCTACAATATACAGTTTTACAAGAGTGTTAAATGGGTTTTAACGTCATAACTATCAAGTATTTTTCTAATGATGTTAGAGTATTTTGTCTGTGTTTAATCATTTTCTACTATGTCACTAAGATCATTTAGGTATCACATGTATACCTCTAATCAACACAGGGTCTTAAACAGATAGTTAAAGTATCTTTCATTTATGTGGATTGTTCAGGTATCATTGTTTTCCTTCAATTCTCAGAGGTAAAAAGAGAAAAAAAAATCACTTTGATATAAGAATTTGTTGATTGAGGCTAAGCAGTTAACTTTTAAATTATTTTACCCAGCTGTTAATAAACTTATCCCACAAAACTGTATAACTTATTAATTATTAAAGCATTTAAGAAGTTAAAAAATAAATAATGTTTTAGTTATATTATTTAATAGTTGGGTGTAGTAGTGTTCAGTTTCAGGGTTGGTGCCATACTTGAACATAAAAGCAAAATTGATATGTCAGTTGTCATGGGTCAGTAAAGCTGTCTTGTTTAACAGCTGTAGTGTCATTACAACATGTATGTACTTCCTGAATATTGTCTTTGTTTCATTCTGATGAGCTAGGAGTGGAGGTTTCCATGCAAATAACACTCTGTACAGGTGTGCAACAAACTTCTTAAAATTGCTTCACAGAGAGCTAAAACACGAGTCAAAAGTATATCTGTTCTTGGATTCCTTTGTTCTGTCCTTCAGATCAGCTTAAATAATTACTATGTGATGGTACTTGTGTATTATCTGTAATGAAAGCTGACCCGTTTTAAAGCTATACTCTAGTTCTCTTGTGCACATGGTGTTAAAGAATGTGTGCTGTGTTATACTGGTTAATAGTGTATCACTTGCTGTTTAGAATGTGTGAAAAAGGTTTTATAGTTGAATTTTGCTTCCATAAACTCATAAGAGGTAATTGATCTGGTCCTCTGAATTACTTTGTAGTAAAATGATAGCATTACACTTGTGATTAAGAAGAGAAACATTAAATCACAAGCAAGGGTGATGGAAGTTGTCAAAAAAAGCATTCTCTCTGAATGCATTTATAGGCTTTATAACCATCAGCTTTGTATTTCAAAAAGATCTCGGTCAGAGCTTCTGCCCGAGAGTAATGAGCTCACTTTTAGGCCTGGTAATTTAATTAAAAATGAATCGTGTAAAGAAAAACTGTGGCGGGTAGGAAAGTTAGAGGGTCAGCAAGGTTTGTTTTGCAAAGATAGTGTTAAGGTGAGTGAAAAATATGTGTTGAGCTTTGGTATCTTCTCTGAAGCATAACCTGAATCATTTGATATGTTTTTTTGAACTAGTACATTAGTTGAATACACTTAAGTATCAACATAATATCTGAGAGACAACAGTAGGTTTATTGGGCCATTGTGGCTTTCCCATTCATTTAATCAAATACACAATTGTCTATATCCTGTCAAGATCTTATCAAACTCTCTCTCGAACTGTCCCAATCCTCTTTTATTCATTACATGAGAGCAGTCTATTCAGTTAGGTAACCACCCAAATTGCTTAATTTGGAGACCCATTATACCCTGCCAAATCTTGAATCCATATCCACTAGTTGTACCATTCTTACCATTAAACACACAAGATGTTGCATCAGATGTAGGAAAAATATACAAATTTGAAAATTTATGTTTATCATTTTTTAAGTTCATAGTTATTCCACTCATTGACCTCATATGTTTAAAAAGTGCACTTGACTGTGCATTATATATAAATATACTTTCTAATGAACAGACTGTTTATAGTGTCATTTGTTCAAAAAACATAATGCTATGAAGCTTACAAATGGAGAAATGTTTACGTTAGATGTGTTAGTCAAATCAATATATTATGTACAAAATGTAAAAGGAGCATTCAGGATTGTAATCCAGATGGATCTGCCTCAAGGTCAGGTTTAGCATTAAGTTTCTTAGGTCAGATTTTTAGTCATGCTTCAGGTGTTGGTAAGCTAGGCAAGTAGCTTTGATTCTCATTTATTTTTTATATATGTATCCTTGTACAACAACTGTGTGAGTTGTGTTATCAATGTGTGCATGTCATGTACTTTTCACATAATACTACAAATAGGTTGTATGACATGTAATGCTACATATTCTACATCATACTATTATTGCAATAAATAACTTTAAAAATGTTTCTGTTGTATTACTTACATTGTATTTGACACTGAAGTCTTGACTTTTTTGTTCCTGTGACTATTTCCAGTCAATGTTCCTGTCAATCCTGTCGATTCCTTCATGATTTTGAACACTTCAGTGATATCCCCTTTGACATTTTTTATCAAGAGGAAATTGTTTTTTGTATTAAACTCACTGCAGTTGTATACATCAAAGCTCATGAAACCTGTCATGTATATATTCATGGACTATATACTGATACACTTTGTTTTTCACTTCCATTTGGTAACAGTACAGTGGTGAAAAGTTTTTATTTTTTTCTGTATTATATTCAGGAGATAAATAGTGTCATGATGATACAACAATTATTTATCAACTTCCTTGCTTATAAATATACATGAATTGTTGTGTTGGAATCTTTTGCTGTGTAATATAACTCACAGCCTCAAGTATATCTTATACTGTAACTGTTACTGTCAAAGTAGGTGTGTTTGTTATAGTTTTTTTCACATTGCCTGCTAATTTAATTAAGCTTTCGAGGTGGCCGTGCATTAAAGTGTAATTCTAATAAGAGGTGATTTTAATTTTTTTGTATTTAATCATATTTGTGATCTATATTTATGTGGAATATGGAACAAAGATTGAATTAGCATCTGTATCAGATTGCTGTACCTAAGTTTTAAAACAGACACAGTCCTTGGAAAATGATGAAAATATTGTCAGTTTCCTGTGGCTATTGTATTTTTTGTGATAATGAATAATACTTAATTTCTGTAAAACAGAGCAAGTATTACTAGTTGGCATGGGAACTACATTTTTATGAGTTTAGAAAGCCCAAAGTTGTATTATTATTTCTTGTGGATTCAGTGTTGTGTTTAGGTTTTCTTGTTTGTGTGTGTGTGTTTGTGTGAAATAAAGTATCTATATATTGTTGTCGTAATTTGTGGATTTTTCAGTTTCTTCCATTTATACATTGTTCTATCATTCTGTAACTTATCTCTTTAAAATAAGTAGTGACTTCCTGCAAGAAGGCAGAAATCCTGGAAAAGTATAAAAATCTGTGGAAAAATGAGTTTTACTGAGTCATTATAAAGTCCAATTTGGGAAGAAACTATGGTAGATACACAGAAAGGAATTGTGACATTAGAGCTACAACATCAGGCATATATGATGTACACTTATATAAAACTAATACTATATCACTGAAATAAAAAGTTAACAGCCAGTAGCCTCAGATAGCATTTTTTGTTTTAGTAAAATGTGGCTCTAGCACCAAATTGTGTGAATAGTTTAAGAAAATCATGGGTCTTCATGATAATAACTACATATAAACAAGAAAATGAGTTGAAAGGTATCCTACAGTATAGCACTAGTCTTATGTTTAGATGGGCCAGTTTGGTGACTTTAATTTTCTGCACACATTAGAAACTGAGTTTGATCAAGCCTTAAAAGTCAAAAGAAACGTATTTATACAAATCACTATGTTGTCCTCATGTTGAACATTATTTATGTTACTGGTATTATAAAAAGAGAACTGGAAAGGAGTAAATGCATTTTCTATCAGTGTTGAAATAAATTATTTGAAACTACGATTTTCAGGTTAAAGAGTCATAAAATAATCATTTATGATTATCCTTATTCGTATTTGTTACTTTATGCTGTAGGCACATATGCGTGTGTATATGATTTATTTTGTGACCTCTCTGTTGCTAAAAAAAGTGTTTAATTCATATGATGTAATGAAAATATTTTTTCAGTTCAGTACTGAAAGAGATAAGAAGGAAAGAATGGAAGTGGAGTCGCCAACTGCTACTAATGCTGGGAAAAGTAAGAAGATATTCTGCTTTAGTATTTGTGATATTTTTATATTTATGTGTTCTTAGAATTGTATAAAGTAAATCATAAAAATTGTCAGTGTATTAATTCTGAGTTGTGCTTTTCTTGAAAAACCATTTTGGTCAGCTTCTTGATCTAAACATTTTGTTTTCCCAGTACCTAGTGGCTGTGAGTATATCTGTGTGTAGTGACAAACATTTTTTAACTTTTTGACCCCAAGTCACAATGAAACTTTCAGGGGCTCTTCGGTATGCCAAGCAGAATTCTAAAGCTTATAACTTTAAATGTTTTCTTATTTTTGTGAGTGGAGGAGGTACCTAAATTTTTAATTTTAATTTTTTTACTTTGCATGCAAAAAACAACTGATAACAGTATAGTTTAATCAATTGTTAACAATTGTAATCAAATCTTAAAGATATATTTCTTTTCTGTTTAGACTTGATTTTGCAAAATTTATTTATTGCAGAAAGTTATGAAAGGTGAAGTTAGGATATACTATAAGGTGGGGGATGTAATACTTGTTTCATCATTTTTGACAGGACATATGCTAGTATATATTTATATTCTGCTATAAATGTATTACTTCAACTGTGAAATGCACTATTTAAAGAAAGATCCAGTTCTTTAGTCCCCCCCATATAATAATTTAACTTTTGAAAAACATTCATCTTTATCAGTACTTTATCAAAATATCAAAATGTTTCATTTTCTTGAGCAAATCTTCCTCAGTTGATGAAACTTAGAAAACTTTGCTGAATAAATGAAAAATATTAATACAGGATTAGTTTTCAGTCTTCTGAGAAGAGCTGAAGTTCAGAAAAATCTGAGTGCCTTCATTGTAGAATAAGATAAATTAGTGTTTCCTCATTAAACTTTCTGTCATACGATATAAACTGTGTTTTAATGATAAGAGAAATGGACAACCCTCTCTCTTCAAGAAATTTTCTTTTGTTTTTCATTCAGTTTTTATATTGTTTTCTCTTTACCTTCATGGGACTTTCAGTTGTTATTTTATGTAGTGTCTATGTTTTTTTACATTCAACTTTATATTGAAGTAATTCATGCAATCACTGTAGTATTTCTGTGAAACTTTCTAAAGTTATTTCATCAACATATCCATTCTTTCTTGTAACTTATCATCTTTGTTCTGTTTAGCTATTTTGGTTATTAAGTAATATCAACTTGTGTTTATTTGATACACAGATTATGTATTTTTGTGATGCTGTCATTAAGAGATATCTTAGGATATACAATGTTTTTACGTATGTGGTCAGGAAAAACATTTGTGTTTAATGAGAATGTAATTATATTATCATGTTTCAGCAAAACATGTGCAATAAACTATTATTTGTTTAACTAGATTTAAATATCCAAGGTTTTTAAACTTTCTTGTTGTTATGCATGTAATTGTTCATATATTTAGCACGAGACTCAAACATTTTTGCAGCTACTGCTAAACGTGGCCGAGCAAGGGCTCTCTATAGCTATACTCCTGTTAATGATGATGAACTACAGTTACAAGTGGATGACATTATTGAGGTTCTAGATGAAGTGGAAGAAGGCTGGTGGAAGGGAATGTTAAAAGGACTTGTTGGAGTATTTCCATCAAATTTTGTAGTAGAAGAAGATGGAAATGGTAATGTGTTTGAGCCGAGTGGAAAAACTGAGAAAGAATCCGAGATAAATAATGATCCAAGAACTGTTGCAGCTCCTCCAAGTAAGACAATGTTTCATAGTTGCATCTCATGTTTTGTGTTGCTAAGCATGGTTTGTGTAATGATGTGTGATCAGTTTTAAGCAATACTAATATAATAGTGTCAGATGTGTGTGTAATATCCACAATATGTAAATAGGGTGTTAGTCAGGTAGGAATGTTTACAGAGTTCATGAAGTAACTGTAATAAATAAGAACTTTATTTTCAGTACATCTTAACGTATTAAATTGTTATGAAATTTGAGGTTATAAATCAAGACATTGTGGAATTTCTTTAGGGGTTTTGAAATAAGTGATACCACATGCATATTTCACAGGGTGGATTGCAACAGATGTAAAGGTGCAACCAGAAGAACAATGTGGCTTGTTAAACAACTTCTTATCATGTCCACCAATCTGCATGTAGTTTCTATGTAATGCCTTGTACATCTGATTGCAGGTTTACTAGCTACATCAAGGTGTTTTTTTTTTTTGTTATTATTTTTGCTGTGTATGGGTCCTGGAGTGGTGGGCAGAGAAGTAGATGTTGTATCTACTGTCACTGCATTTGCTGAACATTGGTGATTGAGAACTTTCCAGATGATCCTACCATTTCTGCTGAACTGGTGTGATGCTCATGCTTGTGTATGTGGAAGATTTTGGGAACAGAATTTCCAGTTTTTTTGTACATGGTTTCTGCTATGATGTTCAGTAGTTCATTTGAGCCACAGAAACTATTCAGTGATATCAGGTGCTTCTTAACATCTACAACTATTGAACACTTAATGGAATGCATAACAGCACTTGCAAAAAGTGACAGTGGCCATTATGAATAACATTTATTACTTTACACCTCACTTCCATGCTCCATTTAATGGAAGTATGCATGTTTTAACTACAACACTATGTCTGCCCAAATTAAATGTCTAGACATTCAGTAGCTCTATGAGTTGTATTCTCATATTTCCTGACATTCTGTTTAGCTATTCTGGAAAAAACATTGTTTAGTGCATTTACCTTATAAACTAGTTTTACTGTGGGTAGTAACGTAAAATGTCTATCTACCAACATTGTCACCTTCAACAAAAAATTGAAAACAATCACTTTCAATGGATATTTTTCAATATTCAGTTTGTACTGAATATTAACTTGTACTGTTCTAAAAGTATTGATAATGAAATTTAAATATATATCTCTCAGCTACTAAACATTTAAGTTGCAACTGTATAGCATTGTATAGGAACAGTAAATTCATAATTTAATCTTATAGTTATAAAACAATGCATAGTTGTATTTCGTTTACATTTACTTTTAGGATATCACAGTAGACAAGTTAAAATATGGAACTTGCGACTAATTAGTGTTGTGTTTGGAGTCACTGGTTCCAAAATATTTATAATCGAACAAGTTGAATCTTCATGATGGTAAATGACAGAAATCGGTGAAGTAAAGTTGGGTATGGGTTAAAGAAACATATTTTAAATTCTGTGACATGTTACTATAAAAAAAAATGCCACGACTGTAGAAGCAATTACTAATGCAAAAATGTTATCATTTTGTCTCCATAAATAGTGATGGAAAATTTTACGAAGGCATATAGCAAGTCTGAAAACTGTTTGAATTTATGCACAACCAGTGTGGAGATTGTATATATTTATGATTAAATAGTGTAAAGATTGATTTACTTAAAGTTGTTCAATGTGGAGACTGGATTTACTAACTTTAATTCACAGTGAAAACTACAGCTATTTACTTCTGAGACAATAACAGATCTCCACATATAGAATATCTATATTCTTCATTTATCTGTCTCTGATATTTGCATGCCACTGGCCTTGAGCTAAGTCCCATTAAAATTCACATATTTAATGTGAACTGCTTTGGTACATGAGGACATTAGCATGCAACAACAACTCCTTTAATAGGAGTGTGACACAATCTCCATGTGTAGTAACTTGCCTTAAGCACTTGCACTCAAAATAACTTCTTTTTTTTCCACAACATTACCTTGAAGATGTGTTAGTTTTTTCAGGTCTCTCTTCAGTTTACTGAGATTTGGAATAATCTATGAAGCTTACATTATTGATCTGCTATAGTTTTTGTTTGAAAAATATTGATTAACACATAATGAATTCTCAAGTGATAGTAACACTTGATTTGTCCTGTGAGAGTAACCGAGTTACAAACATAGGACCTATTTGTACTATTGTTTCTGGAGGGTAATTGGCTGTTGAGAGTGTTAAAGCTATTGTACAACTTGTTGTGAGTTCCTTTGGATAAACTGGTTCTCCTCTTCCTATCCTTTTGGCTGATGTCCTTTCTCTACAGTTTATTGTTGACCAGGTGTACAACAAATTTAATTGACTGTTCCACTTCACTTGGGTTTGCAGTGGTTAACATTGAAATTTTTTTCTTGATGTGATTTCTTGGGTCTGTTCCTTTCATTATCTTTAGCAGGTCTTTTGATTCTTCATGTCTTTACTTCATGAAATCAGTTCTTGGGATTGCTTTATCATTCCTCCTTTACTGAATATTAGGGTTTATGCTGATTCTTTTCTTTAACAGCTTGACATTCATATCCACATGCTTGATCCAACCTCACATTACTGATTCTTTTGTTTTGACTTCCAGCTATTTTTCTTTGCCATTTCTGGACACCTTGTCTTTGGAATCTTTTTTTTTTTTTTCACTTTTTAGTTCTCTGCTTCTGCATCTTTTTCTCTCCACTATTCTAAATTTACTCTTCTTAGAATTTAGCTTTTCATGTATGTATTTTTCCCTTTGGAATAGCATCAATTTTTTTATGTTCTCAATTTTGTCATGAAGGTCTTTTCTCATCTTCATGGATTAGGTCTTTATATTTGTTTCTCTATGATCCATTGAATTCTACTTCCCTATTCTTTGAAGATATACTGTCATATCTTCCTTTCTTCAGCAGGATACTGCTTGATTGGAATGATATGTCACACTTTGCAAGTTCTTTTGCATGCCAACTTGATATTTTGTACTTGTGGGCATTATCTTCTAACCTCATCTTGGTCATCTTTTACCTCTTTGCCTGTGAGATATAGAATATTTGGTCACTATGGTGTACATTTCCCATATTTATCCTGTGCATAAAATTATTTTGCTTTTGGGGGGGCTTTTGTTTTTCTAAGAACCACTACTAATTCCTTTGGGTGCACCCACATGTCTTTTCCAGAGATCCATAAGAAATCAGTGGAATATTATTATTCTCAACTCTGAACTTCTGGAGGATTTGTCTTGATGGCTAGAATATGCCTGTACCAAAACTTTATTACCACCCCTTCACTAGATATTTATCTCTTAACAGTTTTTTTTCATTTTGGGTTTCCGTGCACCTCTAAATGATACCATGTCTTCTGGTATTTGGGCATGGGGAGAAAGTTCACTTCATTTTGACATACTTAAACTTATTGTTTATGAGGCATGCTCCCTTTTTTACCTCTTATGATGGATTAGTTAGTCATAATCCTCTTTGACAATTCCACAATTGCTTCTAATCTAACCTGTTGAGGGGGCAATTACTCCAAGACTCTTTGCTTTCAGGTGTTGAACTTCTTCTACTAGACTCTATCCCATAAAGTTCTTCTTTTTGCTTGTTGGCTTTGAACCTTGTGGCTGATTGCCTCTCTTGGCCAATCTGTATTTTGCCTTTGGGATGGTTTCTTCACCTCCAGGTTTTTCTTTGGTTTGTTCTTCATTTAACCCACATTCCATGGATACTTTTACTTCTTGTCAACTTCAAGCCTCCTCTATTCTGGTCCCCAGTTTCTCATCCTTTGGCTTTAGCCATCAATGCTCTCAATGAGGACTGACCTCACGTTTTAATGTATGCCTGTTTTTCTTTGGGTATTCACTTTGATATGCAACTTACCTTGGCAGGTCCTATAAGTGGTGCTCCTTTCACCAGCTCAGTCCTCATTTCCTCTGCTTTGACTGGTGTCCAAACTATTCTTCCTTTACCTAGTTTTCTATCTCTGTTGCTTCAAACACACAAACCATTTTCCATTTAAGAGTATCATTCCTTTATCCCCATGCATGGGTTTGTCCAGTCTGTCACTCTTCAGGCTGGACTCACTAATCTTGTAGGTTTTTCTTCTTATCCCATTAATATCATGTTTCCACTTTGTCTATCAATATAATTGGTAAGATTTTCATCATTGGTCCATCTGCTACTCTCTTCCTCCATGTTGTCCTACCGTGACATACCTTTCTGCCATTTCACTTGATTGTTGGCAATGGTTTGCTGGTCTCCACCATTGCTGGTTATAAGGAAGCCTCATCCATTACTTTTTCTCTTTCCATGTACGATAGAGTGTTTTCTTCCCCTGTCATCTTCCTCTGTACAGATTTTTTTCATTTTTTTTTTCATTGATACCTTCATCTGAATTTTGTGTCTGATTGGGTGGGACCTTGCTGTAGTGTTACTTGCTTTCATCCATTTAATGTCTTGATTACTGGCTTTTGAATCATTTTAATCTTTTCAAAAAATAACTTAGTATTATCAAAAGTTTTCTTGCCAAATAGTAAATGTTTTTATGTCTTTGCTTTTTTTTAGGGTCAGCAATACTTTGTTTTCGCTAAATTGTATTATATCACATACTATGACAACAGTCTTTACAAGTTTTATTGCATGGAATTTAAGAACAATTCTTTTTTATCAAATAATTAGTTTATTTGGTTTTATTATAATATTCTCAAGAAAAATTATAAAAAGAATCATATGGGATGCAATTAATTATATTTTCAGCTTGTTACAGGGTTTTTATTGAATTACATATACATATGATGCATTTTCATGTTCAATGGTTTAGAACTGGAGCTTACTCCTAAATACCTATAGATGTCTTATTAATTGAAGAATGTTTCAAAACATATTTCTGAGGTAGTTATAGTTTCTCAGGAGAAAAGTATTATAATAAAACTTAATAGTCTTCATGTATTCTCAAGGTGGCTGATATGGGTATTAAAACTTTAATTAAAATAAAGTACATAACAATGTTTTGACCTTCTTAGGTCATCTTCATGTTGTTCTGTACTTTATTTTAATTCAAGTTTTAATACACATACCATTTTTACTTCCAGTGGGTTTCTAGTCATCGTGGATTACAGTATTCATCATATTTGTTCTTGTAACATTTACATAAATGTACTTTTATCAAATTTTAACAATCACTGTTCCTCAGTCATAGTTGTCATAGTATGATGTACTTGTGAATATCTCACATTTGAAAAGTCATAAGCTATTGATCTAGACATTGTGAAAGCTTTTTTTTTTGTCCATTCTCTTGAACAGTAAAAGCTGTCAGGACTTCCAGTTTAGTAGAACATTGTATACAGTTTGGAAGAAAAAAAATAGTGATAAAATTTAACTTTGTGATAAGGTTGCTAGAAGAAAAGATATCTATGAACTACAAATATGGCCATGATGGTTTTGTTAAAGCTTACATTATAATCTTATACTTCATATGAGTTATGATGTTGAAGTAATGTAGAAAAAGAAACTTTCATTCGTGTGGAACAAGGTGAGGTAAGCTTAGTTGAATCATTTTGCAATAAACTGTTTAATTTCACCAAGCATACTGTGTTAGACCTTGTTTGTAGTAGACTGGTTTGGCCTATGTAACTGCTTGAGTGGACAAAAAAAATCACCTAAAAAAAAAGAAACATGAAAAGGTTATATGTAAATCAAGTTTAAAAATTATTACATGTAGTTGTCTACATGTAGTTGTCTACTGCCTTATTTCATGTTATTTTTATCAGTTTGTTTTATGAAAAGAGTTGTTAATTTATAGCTATACCTGGAAGTGTGTGAGCCTTCATCCACTTCAAATATTTATTTATTATCTTGTTAGTTGTACCAGGGATGAGTGTGGTTTATGCTGCCCTATGGATCAGCAGGTTACATTACAGCAAAAGCATAAGGGTGATTGCCAAATCCCATTAGTGTGCAAATTAAGAGGTCACAATGGGTGCTGTTGACTAGCTGCCTTCTTTCTAGTTTATCAGTTCATAATTATAGAGAGGTAGTGCAGATAGCCAGTGAGTAGCTTTGTGCAAATATCCAAAAATAAGTAATGGTATCAGGAGATATACCCAGCTTCATTGAAGTGGCCCTTTTGTGGGCTGAAGATATTTATTTTATAACCACAGATTTCGCAGGAATTTGCACATGACGATATTGTTCTGAACTGACTTTACATGTGGTTTTGGGAATAATTTGTTCTAAATTTTTTGCTGCATAAGTGTTTTTATTCCATTGTAGAGCAGTGAAAGCTATCTTATTTGAAATATTGTTTTCTTTGGCTGTTAGTTTTATGAATATTTTCTGTTGGAAAGGCTTTTTATACTCTTCAAGTCATAAGTCTATCGTGAGGATTTTGCCATTCACGAGAAAAGGTGCATCAAGAGACAATAAGTCAAGTTGTTCAGTCACCAAGACAACATACAAAGTATCTGCAACAAAAAGTTTTAATACACAGATAAATGGATAGAAAACTAAACCATGCAGACTGTGGATTGAAGGTGCCTTTATCACTCTTGGGAACATGATGACACAGGACATGAACAAAAAACCACTCCCTGTCTTCCCTCAGTGCTGCAAGGCATTAGAGGAAGGCAGAATGAATGACCAAAAGAGAGGTGCTAATCTTGTTGACATTGGCATCTTTTATGTGCAGTGACATGCCACTGTATTATTGACAAAAATCACACAAATAAAGTGCAGTTAACCCTCTTAATTTAATTGGCCTTCCTCTGAATTAAACTGTGACAGCATTGAACAAGAATGGATGTTATTTTTTGACACTGTCAACTAGTATTTCTTTCAGTATTTGCTATGCAAAATCTATAATTGCTATAGATTAGTTGACTTCTTTATTCTATTAATTTATTTATACTAGTGACACGAATTTTTGTTTGGAAAACTACTGAGACTTTGGACTGACCAGTTCATTGCTTACATGTCATCTATTCTTTTCTTCTCTTCTAAATACCTTTTGGTCACTCAGGCAGTATGTTTTGGATCATTATACTGTTGACATCAAAGCCAGCTAGTTATGGTCTGTTTAATAAAGTGTATTCATGATTCTTCAGGGGCTAACTGAATAGGAAAGGTCCACCTTTAAAAAGAATTAAGAGTTATAGGGTATCATATGTTAGTGTAAGTGTAATGAGTCACAGTGTTGTGATAGTGCTTCATCTTCATAATACCATCAACATTAAGAATATCTTCCATTCCTTTTTTACAAATTTAGGGTGCAGCATGGACAGGTGGTTAGGGTGCTTGACTTGCAATCTGAAGGCTGTGGGATTGAATCCCCATTACACCAAACATGCTCATCCTTTCATTGGTGGGAGCACTGTAATTTGATGGTCAGTCCCACTATTCATTGATAAAAGAGTAGCCCAAAAGTTGGAGGTGGGTGGTGATGGCTAGTTGCCTTTTTTTTGGCCTTACACTGCTAAATTAGGGACAGCTAGCACAGATAGGACATGTGTAGCTTTGCACAAAATTAAAGTCAAACAAGCAAGCAAAAAAACAAACAAAAAATCTTCACCAGGAAATTATTATATACCTATTATTATATTTTACTGTTTTGTGTCAGTTGGATGTTGAAATTCTGAATGACAACATCCTGCCACCTTGATGTTGTTCTTGGATGTCTTTCCTTTTCTTAATATTTAAAACTTCTGGCAAAACATGAATATATCTTAAACTGTTAATGCTAATGATATGCATAATATACCAATGAGTTTTCATTATGTAAAGCAGTAATTTGAGTTAATTTTTTATTGCTTTATTTTAATATTATTGTTTACAATTTTAGCAGTGTTGAAAATTGAAAAGCCTTTGGATGTTGTTAGCCATTATTGACTTATTAATTGAATTACAATTATATTAGTGATTTGAATAATAACATGAAAAGTAAAAACATCATCGTAAACCATGAGTAACGAAATCAAATCCACCCAATCTGCATTGAATGGCATTAGTATTTGATGTGCAATTAGGTAATGATAATGAAATGAATAATTATGAAATTTTAAGGATATAATATGGAGGAAAATAAAACTGTCATGTTTTGTTCATGTTGATAGCTATATTTGCTTGTTGTTGTATCAAGATGAATTTACTTTTGTTTGTCTTCGTGGACTTAGGCAGTACATATGGCTGCATTAGCAATGCTATGTAAGATTAAAGGCCATAAAAACTACCTCTACAATGAGATAGCATTTTGTTTGCAGACTGTAATGTTTTATCTACTTTGTAACATTTCTGGAAATCTGAATATCTATAGTTGTGATACATATGACAGATAAGGGTTAATCTATAGAAAGAGTCTCAAGAAGTTTATTACTGTTACATTAAACAGCATAATGTTGTCCAACTGATGGGATGACACTTAAGCAATGAAGAGCAATCTTAGTGGCCTGTGAATTATTATTGGAAATGCACTGACTAAAGTTCAAAATAGATAAAGACTAACATTTTTTTATTGGGTGAATCAACACAACCACTCAGATGTAGATCAAACCTTTTTTTTATCTTTGTACTGTACTTTATAACAACTGTTTTGTTATTTTATTTTCAGTATTTGTATAATTTTAAAATCAGTGTTACTGTTTTCAGTTTATTTTGTATTATTTTTAATAGGTTATTTTTTTCTGTTTACCTCCATCTATTAATTTTTGGCTTTTGTTTATAATTATTTGTTATTTTATGTTTAAAACATTGTTGCCACATATCTTTTCCTGTATTGTTATGCTTCAAAAATGTGGTAATTCTCACTAATCACAGTATCAGATTCTCCAGTGGGACAGCAGTAAGACTAAAGATTTACAAAGCTAAAATCAGAGGTTCAATTCACCTCAATGGATACAGCTGATAGCCAGGCATAGCTAAGCTATATAGAAAAAACAGAGAAAAAAACAACAGTGTCAGTTAGGTACTCTGAACAGTTTATAGACAGTTTTGAAGGAAAACAATCTCTTGATATACCACTATAATAAATATAATTTTCTTAATAAATATTTTCATTCAGTTTTGCTCTATGTAAGTTTTTATTAAGATTTGGTGTTTCTCCTTTTTGCAACAAGGGTTTGCTTTTAACCTGTCCTAACCATTATAAGTTATTATAATATTGAAAATTGAACCTTTTTGCAGATTTTGAAATTATAATGAAGGTTGAAATACCTGAAATCTCTGAACTTTTAATGAAAAGAAAATGAAAAATCACTATTTTCCTTAATTAACTTATGACTTCCTGAGAATCTCATACTTTGTGTTTTTTTAGCCCACCAGTTGTGATATGAGGATTTTAATCATGATTTTATAAAGAATTTTATAGTTTATACTGTCACTAAATGAACACAATAAAAGAACTGTCCCCTTCAAATGCAAAGACTCATTATTTAACTGTACATTCCAATCAATAAATTCTTGAAATTAATGTCAGTGTCTTTTTTTTTTTTTAAACAACAACCTAAGTTATTTGAGTGCTTTTCATTGTAAATATCTTGTGTGAAATTTGTCCCACAACGTAATGTGGGTTTTTTCTTTTGACCAATTTGCACTTTTATCTACTAGCCAATATTAATTTTATCCAATTGACCAGTGTGAACGTCTTTCTGCTGCTTAGTGTGATTTTTTTTTTCCTTTTTGCCAGTTTGTTTTTTTTCCTGCTGATCAATATTCTGGGAGTGGTTGATACACATCTCAAGAAGCCTTGGTGAACTCCTTATGAAACATTAGTTATTTATTTCTTTTTGCTGTCTTTTTTTCAATAGTTTTCAAAGTTTTTATAATGCAATACAATGAAATAAAAAATCAGTATGACATATTTGTTGTGAAACATTTTACACTTGGATTCATAAAACAGTGGATATTATTAAGAATATACCATCTTTAAAAACAAAAGGTCATCAAGAAACCAAGGAAGTCACTAAATAAATATTTATCTTATGGCACCGTAATGACCAAACTCTCTATGCAGTTCATGTACATAACATAAATTTATCCTGATTAAAGTCTTCACTACAACTTGTATGACTTTCCAAACTTTCACAGCAGATTAATATATCTTTATTCACCTAAAAACAATACACATTTGATTCAGCTTAAAACACAGTTATCATATGACTGCTATATGCTGGTATTGGGTTGTTCATACTCACAGTTATTAATATTGTATTTTTCATGAGTTGTGCTTTTCTTTCTTAACTTTTTTTCACAGAGAATTCTCTACCAAATTCTCCTACACAAGAAGAGGTTAAGCCTAAGCCAGTACATGGAATTGGATATGGCAACATTTTCAAAGATGGCATAGTAAATTTAAAACCTACATGCCCAGCTAAAAGAGTACGTTGGTAGTTTTCCTTTCAACTTTTTACTGTAATTGTATCATAAGTTCTAAGTTTCCTTGTAGTTATTATGTGTTGTAAAAAAATTCCATTTGAATTTTTTAAAATTGTACTAACTGGATTTTATATGGCATGTAAAAACATTTACATTGTTTATGTAAAAAGTTGTTATGGCATTTTTGTTCTGTAAAAATGTGTATGAAGATGTAAAAATTATTATAGAAACTCTTTGTAACAGTTATAAATCATCATAAACTATTCAGTATGGTAGAAGAGTTTGGTAGCCATTTATTTTTTCTTTTGCTTTTAAAATCTTGGTTTATTTTACATGTAAAGTAGAAGTTGCTGTGAGAGAACTTGTAAAATGATGCTTAGAATAAATTGAAGATGATATGGAAAATAAAAGTAGTAATTGTTAATAACCAGAATATGTTACAGTTTCAAGTTTTCAGCAAAGTTGCAGTTGATTACATAATTAACAGTTTTATTTAGTATTATACTTCTGTGGAAAATGAAGTAAGATAGTTTTATTTGGTAATCTGCTTTTTCTTTATACTTATGTTGTTCAAGAAGTAACTAGTTTTTATTGTGAGCCCGTTACATTGCTTTTAGAATCCTTCTTTTCAAAAGAAGCTGGAATTACCAACAGACTCAGATGCTCCAAAGCTGCCTCCCAAACCAGGTGATCAATTTTAAATTTTTTTTCTTTCACTATTTGTTCTGAAAGTGAAAAAAAACACCCTCGGACATTTTGTTCACAAGTAAAATGTACAAGCCAGAAAGTGTATAGTACCATGATATTTCTAATTATGATTAACAGATTATTTACATGTCAGTTTAGTACATGCTTCCATTACAGAGAATAATACATGAATTTGTGTCAGTGTCATAGATTTACTCCAACAGAAAAATACGTGTGTATCAGAGTTGAAGTTGTGTTTTTAAGAAGTTTTGGTTAGTTCAAATTTTGGAAGTTAAAAACGTGTATTTTAGGGTTTTATCACAAATTATTAACAATTTAAATGTTAAGTGAAAAACAATTACCTTTTTCTGTTTATTTTCATCTAACTAATTACAAAAAGCCTTTATCAATTTGTGAGCTCATTACTTGGGCTTTAAAAGAAAATAAATAATTGATAGGTTTTAAGCTGGCAGCTTAGCTCTTTAAATACCTTGTTTTTACCATTGAAATGCATATCATTTCTTTGTATAGCTTTTCTTTAAGTATTTAACACTTTTACCTCAACTGATGGTCCAACTTTAATTACTTCATTTAAGTGATTAAGTAATTAAAAACCAAACAATTCCCAGCTAATAAAACATTGACTGAAACTCCTTAGGAAGGTGCACCTTTCATCTTCACATGAAAGAACTTCAGATTGCTCTTTGATCAGTCATTTTTGTGTGTTTTTTTCTTAATTGGTCGTGATTGAGGTTTTTCATTAAGACAGTTGTAGCACTTGCTACTAAAATTAACTTTTTGTCCTACTTACTCATCTGCACCTGCAGCTTTCTTTCTTTCTTCTATTCATCCACCTACTAATATTAAACTGTTGTTAATGTTTGTTAGCCACAATTAAGAAGCTTACACTAAAATTTATATAATTACTGCTAAAAATGATGTTATATGTAATGAGTTTTAATAATTGCACTGAACATTTTGAAATAGTCTAAGTATTCACCACTTTTCTCTTGTGCTGATCTTCCATATCATTAGTTATTTTATCCATTTTGAGCACTGACTCTAACTGATACTTTCTTTAGAAAGTAATTAAATTTGTGAAAATCAAATGTTAAACAGAATATGAAACACCATCTGTACAGCCCTAGGGTTAGTGAAAATCATCAGATTTGACAGTGTGCATACATGATAATTTTGTTTATATCTAACCTCTATGAGAAAACTATATTTGCTCATATTTCTGTGAAGCAAAACTACAATAGCTAGTACAAAATTTTTATAAAATATTGTCCTGTCTATGGTTTCATAATTCATTTTGAAATCAGTGCTAGTGGAAGAAGCTTAGGTTTTAGTCAGTGGATCATTTACTTCGTTTATTCACAGTTTTCACTCTAAGAGGGCTGAGCTTGATTCATTGGATAGCATATTGGGCTATGGAATTTTTAGTCCATTGTTTGTGTCCACTTACTGCAATAAAAAAATCTTGTTTTATGCACTTTGGGGCTATGGATGCATTCAACAGTGATGGCCAAGTACTACAATTTAGTTTGGTGACTAACTGCCATCCATTTAATCTGTCATCTCAAAATTAGGGATGGCTAATACAGATAACCCTTGAGTAGCTTTGTGTAAATATCCATAAAGAAACTCAAAACAAAAAAGATTGTTTAAAGTAATGTTTTACATGACTCTTAGTACACATTTACATTAGATTTTAGAAAAAAAGAATTTATTTCAAAGTGCATTGTAAAAACAAAAGTTCTGATTTATATTTAAGTAATGTTTTATTGACATTAAAAATGTTCAAATTATGTATCTGAATGAAATTAAAAGATTTTATTTATATTACAATGCACAACAATTTTTTGAAAAGTTTTGCTTTTTGAAAACGTTTTGCTACTTGTGACAGGTAACTGGTGGGTATGCACAAATATACTTTTGGTTTTGCGCTATCACATAGGGACTCTGAGAAATAGACAGTTAACTCTTTTCCGGCAATAACGTATTTAATTGCGTTTATGTTTCTAATATGCTATCAAGCTCAACATAATTAAAAGTGTTTTGCTCCTGATTTTTGTTTGTATTCAGTGTCCGGTGCATCACGTTGCAGTGTCCAATAGTAGTCAGCAAGCATTGACGGATTCCAGTTGCCCTGATATCGTTTTTCCATTGCAGCAAAACTGAAGATTTTGATGAAACGGTACATGATGGGCAAATTTGGATATGATTCTCGTGATCAGCAGCCAAAAATTTATAAGGAACACCCAACAGTGTTCAAGAAGCAAAAACTTTGTTGTGCAGTGTAATTACTTCCTTGAATAATATTATTTTTCATACTATCTGTGTACTTAGTGAAAGAAATAATATGACTGTATGATTTTTGGAAAGTGTTTTCTCTGCAAGTTAATAATCCATGATGGTGAAATGAGGGAGAAATGTGGTTTCATAAAGAGTTTTTTAAAAGATTTTAAATATTGATAAAAAAACAGTGAAAAGAATATTACAGAAATGAAATATTTGTAGCTCAGAATGGCACTACCTGTGTTTGTTATACATTCAGATAAGCTTTGTTTGCTGTATGTTTACTTAAAAGTAGAAATGTCTATAGTTAAGACTCTTCATTCAGATGTTTTTAAGTTATAATTTAATCATGATTGATTCTTTCATTTCTTTTTGTAAAGATTAGTGTTGAAATGAATACCTTATTTTGCTGTCTGAATATTTATGATGGTTATTCATTTCATGTTTCATTATTCACTTCATACATGCACTGAAGTTTTGTTCACATGAGGGATTCCTGTTGAGGAATGAACAAAGAGTGACTGGGTTTTGTACAATTTGTAAAGTGAATATCCTTGACTACTATGCAACGTCAAAAAATTGAACTCCTGTAAAAAAAAAAGAAAAGAAAGAAAAAAGTGTATTATGTTTCTCTTATATTTTCTTAGTTTTTAAGATTTCCAAAGAATATGCTATTTTTATTTAAAAATGCAGCAATTACATTTCTCAACAACTTAGACTTAAAACAGTCGAGGAAAAATTGTCTTTTACTCCATCAGTTACTGAAATTTTATGTCACTATGAAGTTTTGTTGAATTCAAAATGTAACACTTGTGCTATGACTAATGAACAAAAAATTAATAATTAAGACAAATGCAAAAATGTCTGATTATTTTGGTTACTTAACATGCATTGAGAATGTGATACTTCCAGCACAATACCTTATCTCAATTCACATAATAGCTTTCCTTGATTTGTACTGGCCCAGTATAGCCACGTGGTTAAGGCACTTGACTCTTAATTTAAAGGTAATGGGTGCAAATCTTCATCACACCAAATATGCTCTCATTTTCATCTGTGATGGTCAATCCCACTATTCGTTGGTAGAAGAGTAGCCCAAGAATTGGCAGTGGGTGGTGATGACTAGCTGCTTTTCCTCTAGTATTACACTACTAAATCAGGGACGGCCAGCATAGATAGTCCTTGAGTAACACTGCGTGAAATTCAAAACAAACCTTCAAACCTTGATTTGTACTGCCTTCTATATTTGCAGTTTTTGCTCTCTGCTAGTTTTGAAGCTTCTAACTTAACAACATGTGTTTGCATGTGGTATAGTTGCATTATAGCAGGCAAATGAGCATATAACAGATCTCCACCAATAGGAGTGAAATTCATCTTCGTAGTGCAGTTTATTCCTTTTACTGTAGAGCATAACCTTCACTTCTTGATTTGGCATTTGTGTGTGTGTGGTGTAATGAAATATTTCTTTTTCTTTTAAAAACTTTTCAGACTTACATGTTTTTCTATAGAAGTATCTACAAAGACATTGTTTCGAAAAAATGTCACCTGATGACTTGATAAAATGACTCCTATAGTGGGTATTCCTCTTGTTTGGGGTCTTACCTCTTACATGAACTTGGGTCATTGGTACCATGACATGCTGTCTCTTAATTCATCTATTAGAACTTTTTTATTTTTTTTGGATGGTTCACAGACATTTCTTCGTGAAATGTGTACCATGCAACCTTTTGAAGGCCTATGATGCTCACTGAGAAAATAGGGTGTTTCACAAGACTGCTCAAGGGTTTCTTGCTGTATATTGCTTCATAAATAAAGTATTTTCCAGACCATACCAACTGATGGCCTATTATGCATAAAGCAGTGTTGGGATTGCTAGTTGAATAAACCAGGACTGGCCTGTATTTAAAAATAGGAATTTTGTGGTTATCCATTACAAGCTTAAGGTGTTTTGTTCCTCAGATTCCTCACTGCATTATTTCTCTATTTTATTCAATAGATTAAAGGAGCCCTTGCCACTTATCAGTTCTGAGCTTCTGGGGAAGTAGACCACAGAGGCTTCTTTCAGAGTGTGACCACTTCCATTCAGTTGAAGGTAGGGAGATGGTGTTATGTTATTGTAGATGATGAGTGCTCTCCTTCTACTTAAGACTATAAGATAAATGCTCAGTCTTCCTGAGTTTAGACTGGACAAATCTAGTGCATACAGTCCACCCATCTGGCTGGTTTTCCTCTATCATACTGCCACCTAGAAGTCTTTTTCTCATGTGGCCTAGTGTTGGATTGGAATAGGACCAGACAACTAGCCAGTGTGAGTCCTCACACATTTAGTTGGTAGGGAATCTCCTATTATCACAGACTGGATGAAAATTTCCAGACACCATCTGATTTTGAACTGAAATTGGCTTTCCTTGTTTTAATTTCCCTTCCTATTATTGTCAAGATGTCAGGTTCACAGGTGGCTGGGTATACTGGATCTGCACACACATGTCATGACTAGGTTGCCAGAATGGATGTTGCTATTTTTCCTTCTACTTTCTGGTTTTGAAATGAAGATAGTTGGGACCCTCCTTCTATTGTGTTCTGGGAGACACATACTTGGTGCTGCTTGGTTTGAAGTTGATACTGCAAATAGGGTCTTTTGTAGTCTAGCCACTCTGTGTCACCTGACTTGTTCATTTACTGTGTGGATTTGTATCTTTTTTACTTGAAGTAGTGACAAAAATCTTTAGAGTGAGTGAAGAGTATATCCTGATACATATGTGACATGGTATTCCTAAAGTGTGACCCTATATTTTATGGTGTCACACACTATTAGTTCTCTTTGGATACCTTCTGAAGAGTGATCATCTGGGTAACTTTTGCACCATTCCTTCCACCTCTTTAATGTAGGATTCTAGCTATGATATTAGTAGAGATAAGGTGTCATATCAGAAGATAACATTTTCCAACACTGAAAATGCTTTCCGATAGACACTTGCATCTTTTATGGTGCATCTCTTTTTTTTGCCTAATCTTGAAATGATGATTGTTCTCTTCAGTACAGAGAGAGTCAGCTGCACCAGGATGGTGTGTCACACTCCTATTGGTGGAAGGTTGTCACATGCTTATTTGTGTGCTACATCACATGTAATCACATGATATTACATGGGAGCCTGTAGGCTAGTAATGAGCAAAAATTGATCATATAAAGGGCAGTATAAATCAAGGAAAGCTGTTATGTGGCAGGAGGTAAGTATCTCTCAGAAATACCTTTTCAGTGTTGGAAAATGTTAACTTTAGAACTTGTTCATTAAACTGTTTGATATGGTGTTTTTGTGTTAATCAACTTGATTTTATATGATTTGAAGTATCCCTACATACTGCTATTTCTATCCTGCTGTAAAACTGTTGCCAGCATCTAAAGTTTAGACCTAAACTGAAGCTGTCTTATAGTAGATGCAGAATGCAGGGAATATTTCAAAATTTGAAACAAAAAGTAATATGGATAGTCTTGGAAACAATTTTACCAACTTTATGAAAGTTCAATCAATTCATTCAACTACAAATAGAATATTCATCATTTTATAATCAAATTTTAACATTCAAATGTTCATTTCAGTACTGGTAAGGAGACATTTATTGTGGTGAATAGAGAGTAGGAAATAATGTTTAAATAATTTTTATACTGAAAAACAAAATGGAGTAAGAGAACATTTTTGAATAAAGTTGTTTAAGTTGTGTTATTAAAAATACCACACTATCAAACAGATTTCAAAAATGTATTTAACTCATTGTGATTAAGCATTAATTTTTAGTTTTCAACATGATTGGTTTTTTAAAACACACAATCAAAAATCTGTATTCTGAAACCATCTGTTATCTCACATGGAAATGATGCTTTCAGTGTATTGAATGTAACTGCATTGTCCTCATGAGTTTCATCTGTTTTTGATACTGATGATAGTTACAAAATAAAGGTTTTAAGTTGTGTATTTTAAACCATAAATCAAGTATTTTAATCAGCAAAGCTAAATTTGTTTTAAAATCAGTATCTTGTTTTTTAAAAAAATTACTTTACATTCACAAATGTTTGTTTTTGTTTCTATATAAAACATTGTTGTGAATAATACCTTGAAAACACAAGCAGTTATGTCATTATGTTAATATTTTCCTATTTGTTTACTACATTTAGTTAAAGAACTAGTGAAAGTACTATTTTCGTATGAGGCACAGAATGAAGATGAACTGACTATACAAGAAGGGGACATCATCACTATTGTAACAAAGGATGTAGAAGATAAAGGTTGGTGGAAAGGGGAACTAAATGGAAAAATTGGAGTTTTCCCAGACAATTTTGTGGAAGTACTCAAAGCAGATGAGGTACAGATACTTTAAAAAATTATATTTATTTTCAAATAAATTTTTTAACATGTTTTGTAAAGAACAACCCCATTCTTGTAGTTGGTAAATGAACTTAAAAATAAACCACAGTTTGTCTTGTATTTATAGAACATGTAAAAGAAGAAATCTGAAAGTGGAGTGTTTAATTAAGCAGTATCAAGATAAATTAGATCATGTAATGTGTGATTCATCCACTACTGTTATGTTTATTCAAGAAAAAAAAAACCTACAATGTAGTTTTGTTCAATTTGTATTCTACTAACTTTGTATTAAAGACTCATCAATTATGTGTGGTAGAATATCTCCTTTGTGGTTTAAGTTGTGTGTTTTTATTTCTAATGCCTTTCGTTTACAATTTAGGCTCAATCAAGAAAGCCAGAGCGACCAGAAAAGCCTGCTGTTGCTGTTTTAGCTACAAATGTACATTCAACTACTCAGACAAATGCTCCATCATGTATAGTGGACAGTCCAATAACAGAGAAAGTAACCAAGAAGGGTACAGCAAGCTCCAAAATCTCTCCTCCTGCTATACCAAAGAAAGGTGTGATTTTTTTTTCTTCTTCTATGCATCCTGAACATAATTCACTTTCAAATCTGATGATGTGTGGAATTATTTCTGTTGTTGCTTTACTGATGTGTTATGGTAAAAATATTCCTCTGAATATGTGTCCATATGGTAGGAGAAGAATTTTTGGGTCATGGGAAAGGAGAAAAGGGCAAAAATTGGGAAGGAAAAGAAAAATAGCAAAAATGAAACTTTATTGAGGCCATGTGACTATGATGCTCTTGTTAAACAGTCAGACATATTTAAAAATTAAGATAAATTCATGGAGGCTTTTATTGAGGGTACAGAAAAAATTTAAGATTTTTTGAGAACTGCAGGTAGACATTGTGGTAGAGCTCTGGATTTTGAAGATGATGAGCCAGGTTCAAATCTAAGTAATACCACAAATTTTTACCTGTACCTTAAGCTGTGGTTGGTGTGGTAGGGTGTATCTCAGAAAGGCTGGTATGGGTATTAACACTTTTACTCATAAGGAGAGAACAACATTTTGACCTTCCTAGGTTATCTTCAGGTTAACACTCTCTCTTTCTTAACCTGAAGATGACCTAGAAAGGTCAAAACACTGTTCTCTCCTTATCAGTAAAATTGTTAATACCCAACCAGCCATTCTGAGATACATTTTTAATTCAAGTGGGTTTCTCATTATCAAGAAGGTGTGGTAGGGTGTTGCTGACTGATCTGCCTTGTCATTAGTAATTCAAAATTAGAAGCAGTGGTAGACATCCTTTATAACGTTGCCTTATTTTTTATATTTTTTAAATGAATATTTAACCCTATTGTGTTTCTGTGTTTCTATTGATTCATTAAAGTGTTTTGTTGTTGTTTCTGCTCACTCTTATAAATATTCATATTGAATATCTTCACACTAAGGAAAACATTTTATAAAATCTTATCAAAATTGGAAGTCACAGATATTGTGTTAAAAAACCACTTCAAATGTTTCAAACACTGAAAGTTCCCTTATATGCAATAAGAAGAATGTTGAAAATTTCAAACAGTTTATACAGGCTAAAATTAATCTTGATTTTTTTGTATATTTCCATACATTTGAAAACAAACCATATTATTTTTTGGAAAATAATATTGGTTCACTTGTTCTTCTAAGACTCTTTACAGCCTGACAGAATGTTATTTTAATTCTTTGGACCTTTACACGTCAGTGGAAAAATTAATTGAACTGTTGACACTCTGCAAATGGTAGAGATAGAGAAAAATGTATTTTTTTATTGTGTTATGGGGCTCGTTTCTTTTGATGATCAAAGCCATAGCAAATATTTTGTGCTATTTTTCTTTTTGCTTTCATGGAATATTTTAGACTACAAAGAATCTTAACCATCAAAATTATAATTCTGATATACAGTATGTTATCTATTCTCACAAAACAATTCTTGATTACTTCTGCCCTCTGTTGGTGCATATTTTCAATGCTTCTTACTAGCCTTCCACTTTCTGCTTTTGCATATCCACATGCAGATGATTGTGCAATAGCTATCCCCCAATTCCTATTGTAACCAAGTGCCCTTCTTACGTATGTACTCATTCATTATTTCTCAGTAAGCAGTTCTTTCCAGATGTGTTGGTTGTTGCTTGCATATTTCTCAACATTTGCCTTTGTACTACAAACTTAGTTTTCTTTACTATTTGCTTAATTTTTTTTAATTGTATAAGGTTGCTTTTTTTCAACTATTATTTTTTTAGGGGCATTTTGGCTAATGTATTGTGGATTGGATCCCACTCTGTGGCAAGTGGTGTCTGACCAGGTGTACTGTTTTTTTGAAAATCTGTACTTCACTTTCTATCCTGTGACTATGCTTGATGGCCAGTTACATTATAACTATTCCTACCGTGGACCTGATGCATAATTCCAGATGCTGCCAGGTTTTGGTTGAAGCACTTTTCCTTGTCACAAATATATATAATTGAAATATTTCTCTCAGGATGTATATTCCTATTGAGTACAGTGTTGGTTGGAGATGGTCTAACTAAGAAAGTCTTCATATGTGAACAGGCTAGTAACCCTTTTCCAAACTGGATGACAAATTCCCACTATCACCAGGTTTTTGACTGAAGATGCACCCCAGGTTTGCAGTCCTTCCTACCATCTGCTGGTTTCCAGTTTCCATGGGATCTTTGATTGGTTATAGATTGACACAACATGTTTTCCTACAGGAAGTACCATATCCATTGTTGCCAGGTATTGGATCAGAAATGTCATTCCCCAAGGGCTCTCCACCTTCCTACAGTCCACTGGATATCAATTCCTGCATGATTTGGTGTTGATTGTGTTGCAAATGGATACAAGTGGAGATGGATTTTGGTACAAAAGCTTGTCTTACCTACCAGTTTCCATGTTGAGGTGAAGAGGTAGATGATCTTCTACCTATTGAAGATCTGATGTATCATTCCAGATACCACCTGGTGTTGGATGAAGTTGAACTCTCACTACAGCCTGTTTTGCCCTAGTCACTAATCGCTCAAGAGTTCCATTGATTGGTCATATATATTCTGGGATTTTATAATGCTTTTCCACCTTTTATGTTTACAACACAGTCATAAAAAGTTGAGTATACCTGGGACAGATGTGATGTGGTCTCCTGCTGAGGTGTGATGATTTTTCTTTTGATTCCAGACCTTTTGCTTACTTCTAAGAATCATGAATTTTTGTTAGAATATCTGACTTTGTTTTACATTTGTTCCTCAACATACTGTCTGCAACCTGTTGCTTAAAATACTTGTGAGGTTATCAGGAAGAAGGGCACCATATGGTGAACCTAAATGTTGTAATACATTATTATTTTTAATGAAAAATTAGTTAATTACAAAGGTTATTGATTAATTTAAGACTGTTAATATCTAAAATAATATTGTATAATAACCAGGAAATGCCTTCTGGTTTTGCAAAGATAAAAAAGTGAAATACATAAAAGTGGGTTGTCACAAAATAAGTATAACATTATATTCCCCTTAACAATTCTCATCTCAATTAATTTGAGATTGGCTGGTAATCTTATAAGCCAAGAACTTCTACATCCACTTTATCAGCCCAGACAGCATCCATACAGGAGGAGCATGTTTGACGACATGGATTTGAACTCCTAGCTTTAAGATTGTAAGTCAAGTGCCCTAACCACCAGGTCATGCCAGGTTCAGAGGGAATATAATATAAATGTGTTTTAAGAGTTACGTTGTGAGGGATCCACAAAATACAAACAAAAAACAACAACAACTATCCAAGTAAAATTAAGTCTTAGTAGTCCCTTACTTCTACTGTACGCTTACCCTTTCATTAAAATCCATTCTTTATTGCTGTACTTCATCCAGATGTTTCTCTTAAATGTTTCATATATTGTCATTTTTCATCTGTACCTTCCTGTGTTGTCATTTCTCATCTGTACCTTCCTGTGTTGTCATACTTCATCTGTACCTTTCTGTGTTGTCATTCTCATCTGTACCTTCCTGTGTTGTCATACTTCATCTCTACCTTCCTGTGTTGTCATACTTCTTCTCTACTTTCTTCCTTGTGTTGTCATCCTGTTGTCATCTCATATCTACCTTCCTGTGTTTGTTTTTCTCATCTGTACCTTCCTGTGTTGTCATACTTCATCTGTACCTTCCTGTGTTGTCATACTTTTCATCTGTCTTGCATTGCTTTCTATGTTTTCATACTTCATCTTTGTTGCCCTTTCTATGTTGTTGTCATATTTCATCTGCTCCTATTGTTCGTCTTCCTCTGCTTTCCTGTTTGTCATATTCTTCATCTCTGCCTTGTATTTCCTGTATTATCATCTACCATTCTTTTATACTTCTTCTCTGCTATTTCTTGTACTATTCATCTTACCTCTTGATTTATCTAACTTCCTGTATTGTACTTTATCTCTTCCTTCCTGTATTGTCATACTTCTTCTCTGCCTTCCTGTATTAGCTTTTCTTTTCTTTCTTGTTGATCGTTCTTCTTCTCTGCCTTCCTGTATTGTCATACTTCTTCTCTGCCTTCCTGTATTGTCGTAGCTCATCTCTACTTTCCTGTATTGTCGTAGTTCATCTCTACCTTCCTGTATGGTTGTAGTTTATCTCTACCTTCCTGTATGGTTGTAGTTTATTTCTACCTTCCTGTATGGTTGTAGTTCCTCTCTTCCTTCCTTTATTGTCATACTTCTTCTATTATTCTCTTCTCTTCCTGTATTGTCGTAGTTCATCTCTACCTTCCTGTATGGTTGTAGTTCATCTCTACCTTCCTGTATGGTTGTAGTTTATTTCTACCTTCCTGTATGGTTGTAGTTCATCTCTTCCTTCCTTTATTGTCATACTTCTTCTCTGCCTTCCTGTATTGTCGTAGTTCATCTCTACCTTTCTGTATGGTTGTAGTTCATCTCTGCCTTCCTGTATTGTCATACTTCTTCTCTACCTTTCTGTATGGTTGTAGCTCATCTCTGCCTTCCTGTATTGTCATACTTCTTCTCTGTCTTCCTATATTGTCATACTTCTTTTCTGTCTTCCTGTATTGTCATAGTTCATCTTCACTTTCTTCTTAAATTATTTTCTTAATGTCCTATTTCATCTTTACATTTCTATAAATGTCTTCCTTTATTGCTCTATTTTATTCCTGCTTTTACATTAAATCTTTCCTGCATTTATTCTTTTTTTTTCTGACTGTTGATGGGATGGCTTTTTGAATGAAAGTATTAATACAAGAGGTCATCATTACAAAGAATATTAAAAATCTTTGACAAATTGAAATGCTAATATTTATCCTCAGTTTTATAAAAGTAATTTTATGGGTGATAAAATTTGAATTTTTGAAATGATTTTAGTTTTTTTAGTGGTAGCTGAGTATGTGCATCTTTATTTGATACAAAACACAGAGTTGTTCATGTAGTTATTTATAGTTCATTAAATAGGTAGCCATGTTTTAAGAAATACATGTAAATAAAATAAACTGTAGCACATTTTCTAGAAAGAGGGATTTCTTGTGCACCAGATAAAGAAATGTTGAGTTCAGATCAGGTTAGATGTGACTTAGTGATTAATATGCCAGATTGTGGATATGAGGATTCCATGGCTTACTGCAAAATATCCTCTATATACATTAGGGCCATGGGTGCCTAATAAGATGACTGTTAAATAACACTATTTGATTAGATTACCCCAATATTTGTTAATGAGTGAAATTGATTACGTGCCTTCCCTTTTGTTTGAAAACAGTTAGAAAACAAGAAAATAAACACTTTCTCTATCAGTACAATAAAACCTTCACTGAAAAGGTATTCTGGATTAGAAGTGAATAACCTATGGCAACCATTTGTTAAAGCCACAAGAAGCTATTCCACCAATCAGAACTAAGGATAAACAACCAATCACAACAAGTCCTCTACAATTTACCAGGATGAAAGACCCACAACAGCTTACTTATATTGAAAATTCCCCTACCAGTCTAATCTGAAACTCAAATCTAATTTATACCATCTTCTTCCAATATAAGTTTAATTTTTCTGTTATGTCAACTTAATGTAATGTCTTAAAAGTTAAAACTCAGTTGTGTTTCACTAAATGATTCACTTCAGCAGGGCATGCTGCTCACATCTCTGACAGTGGTAACCTTCACAACTGGACTTCACTAACACACTAAATAAACACACATGCATTTTCCTACATGCTCCTGTCTTTCCATGCCTTAAGCTTTAATGAAGACAAGTTCATCTTAACTCATCCTTTTATGCAATGCAATCTTCTCAGCTTTTCTCAGATGCTACAGTGGCAGTATAGTTAAATATAACTGTACCAATGTGAAGTAGCACTTGATCTTTAAATCTTGGTTCTTTACATGTCTATAAAATACCTTAACATTATTATAACTAGTGGTATATATCATACCTGTCATGGTGTTTTTAAAATAATCACTATCCAATATAATTACAATCTTAAAATTGCATGTGGGGTAAGGAGAAACAACACTTTCTGAGAACCCTGGTTATCTCTCAATCTACTTCAGGGCTTGTTAGATATAAAACCTAAATTAACTGCCATACCTGTTATGTTACGTAGTTACATTATATACACACACTGCTCTGAAGATAGAAGACGTTTGAAATGTAGTCACTACACTTTTTTTTTTTTCTATAAAAGGCAGTTGCCACCTATTCCAGTGTGATTGGCCTTTATGTAGCTATTTTGAGAATATCTGAAACAAACAATCAGTCATTCAAGTTAAATTATAGTAATGCAGATTAGCAAGTTAATCTTAGCATTTATTGCTGCAAGTACATTTAGAAGTGAAATGTAGTGAACTAGTACCAATGTAAAAATTAATAAAAGGCTTTTAAACCACTTAGTTGAATTATATATACTTAAACAATGTCAAATCAAGTAACAATTTCTCTTTGCTGAGAGAAAATTAACATTTTCTCTTTGCTGTGTAATTTGCTGTTCATTTTCTTTTTTCCTCTCAGAAGACAAGCCAGCTCCACCACTACCAGGTAAGAAACCATTACTTCAATCCAAGAAAAAGCCTCAAAGATCTTCAGTCTCTCCAGTCAAACCTTCAACATTATTGACACCACAAACTTCTTCCATTCTGATGTCGTCAGCTTCTACAGCTTCGATTCCAGGAACAAGTAAGCTTCCTTCACCATCTGTTGCTTCTCCTTCAGGTTCTACACCCATTGTATCACCAGTTACAACAGAACGTTTAACTGATGACATGAAGGTTAGGTGCCAGCAACAGAAACCAGAAGGTATTGTTGAGTGTACAGATTATGTTGTCTGTACACAGAAGTATGTGTTTGTATAGGGTATGCTCAGCTCAATAAAATCTTAGAAAGTCATGGAGTTTTGTAAACAAATTGTTCATTGCAGGAAATCCTGGAAATTCGATTTTTTTTATTTGGATGTTCTAATATTTTTTTTTTTCTGGAAGGCGCTATTTCAAGCTAGTGCTCTTTCTCAGATTGTAATTAAAGATATACATATATAAATCTGGGCAATTTCTCATAAAGTAGGATAGTGAGAACTTGCATATTATGAAGCATGGTATTAATATTACTTTGTCCCTCTATGTTTTTACTTTTTTCTTTTAGATATGAAATGAATAAACTTCTTTAAAAAATTTACTCATTATTTTTCAATGTAATCGTCACATTTTATGATAACTGATGCACATGATGATGTTCTTGTCAACAAATAAATTTCTTCAGGATAATAATTATTTTAAACATTGTTTTAATGTGTTTATCATAAAAGAAAGCTTACAGGCTGAAAACCATTTTGAAATATAAAAGTTTTATTCACCCACAAGATTAACACTTTGAAAAGTTTTGTGCTAGGTGGAAATATAAGCAGTAAAATGAGAAAACATTTGAAAATAATTGAATGCAATTATGTGGGAAAATCTTGGATGTACAAACACTGTTAATGTGTTTAACAATATGATTGCAAATCTTTGCTTAGTTGATGTGTTGTGATGTATGTTCAATAGCCAAGTTAGGTAGAAGTTGACTTGCTGTCTTGTTGGCATATTGAAATAACATTTGTCTCTGGTTAAATGCTAAAGGTGTTTGTAGTTTGGGCCAGACCACAGTGTTTGTAAGGAAGATACAAGGCTTTTCTCAAATTCAGTTTAATAACAAATGATAAAAGCCTTGCATCTTCCTTACAAACACTGTGGTCTGGCCCAAACTAAACTGAATTTGAGAAAAGTTGGAATATGTTTTTAGGGAGTTATAATTCATTAAGAATTAATTAATTATTTGTTCAGTAGCATGCAACCATTTAGAATTTTTTCCAGTGGCCTATTTTTTGTTGCATGAATAAAAATTTTGTGATAGTTCAGTTGTTACTGTACTAGTGTTTCTAGAATGTTTAGCCTAGCTGTTACTGTATTTTTTAAAAATATAATAAAACATTAGTTACTTTAATCTGATGGAGTTATGTTCTAATAAAATCAGTAAATTTGGTCTTTAGAAATGACAATTTAGTCCTGGAATTTTTTTACCCCCATTTAGTCTGTGTTCACCATGCATACATTTACAAGGTGGGCCTAAAGTGACTTGAACAGTTGGTTAATAAGTGTTTGAAATTGTGCTGAAATTAATTTATTTTGCATCCTCATGGAGTAATCGTAGGGGCTGTAATCAGGATGAAGATAAGTATGTCAATAAATAAAGCTTAACCTCATTGGTTTGTTTTCTGTCAGCATTCAAGTATCATGTCATATTGCACATGTGTAAAAGGAGTGGGGCGGGTAAGATCATATCCTTTAAATTTCACCATATTTATGATTACAACATATTTAAAATGTGTAAAAACAGTCTTGGATACCACATTAAAATATGTAAAAACAGTCTCAGATACCATTAAAATGCACCATTTTCAGTGAGAATTATAAAATATTGCCAGTCACTTCTGTCTTATTCCAAAAGTAGTACCCCTTTATAGATTTCTGCTTTCAACCGTGCACTATCCAAAGCCATTTATTTACCAATATCGCACAGTAGCTTACAGAGATTTCCTTAAGTTATTAGGTTTTTCAGCACTTTGCGTTTATGGAGGTGATTATCTAGTTACATAGCAACTGTGAGGACATGACGATTTTCATGACGACATGAGAGTTTAAAATAATAAACATATTGCAGAAAAAATATAAACAAAAATGTTATCAGTATTGCAATTGGTCTCAAATACTGCCAGGGTTCCTTTTACATAACAAACAAGTGATAAACAGCTGCTTGTCCTGGTCAGATCTTTACACAGAATAGTGTAAACACAAAGTTACTTCATAGTGAATAGTATTAAACAAGGTGGTGGTTTGAGGGTGAAGAACATTAAATTGTACAGATAGAATTTTTACTGTTTTAAATAGAAGATACTTTGGAGGTGTAGTTTTAACATACCCTAGAAATAATCATGGGCCACTGGATAGTATGCTAAGCTTGGGTCTGAGGCTTCATAGTTTACATTCTGTTACCCCCAGATGACAAAAAAAAGTTATTTGAGGTCATGAATTTTTTATTACTGTGTTGGTCAAACTACATGATGTAATAAGGGTCACTCAAAAGCTGGTTATTGGTTGTGTTGATGATTAGCTGCCTTTCCTTTAATCTCTCATTTCAAAATTAGGGACAATTAGCACAAATAGTCTTCATGTAGCTTTGACTGAAATTCATCAAACAAAAATGTATTCTAGGTTTAGATTTTAGTTTATTTTAGTGCATATGTGAGTCCTTAAATCTTGTGCAATTTTTTGCATTATACAGAAATCTTTTGTGTAGGGTAGACTATAAAAAACTGTAGCCCCGTGTTTAAACATTCATAAGAAAAATGGATGATATGGAAAATTCAGTGTATAAATTGATGTTTTGTTGTTATAATAATTAAAAACCTAATTTTGTTGGTAAAGTAATAAACAAAATGGGCATTTTATGTGTATTAGTTTTAGTATTGTTACTGTATATACAAAAATACATTAAAAAGTTTTTCAAACCGTATAGATTGTTTTTTATAGTAAAATAGTGGGGTATTGATACAGTCAGTCCACTCAAGTGAATATAAAATGGATGAAGTTGTGTAAAACAAATTAATATAAGCATATTGCTTTAGTACAAAAATTCATAATAGTTAATATGATGTGAAACAGTGTTTGATGGTTAGAAGCACATTCTTTGGTGAAACCTGAACTTATCTAATTACTGTACACTGTACAGCTTGCAGAATGGTAGTAAGTAATGATGTTATTTATTTACAATAAATAAAACTTATAAGCATATATATAAACAGTGACATATCTTTCCATTTTTATACAAATGTTATGTATTGTTGTACGGCAGATTGAATTTTATTTTGGACAGATAAGTCAGCATTTGATAGTGTTGAAGTTTTTCCTGACAAACTCACTCACCTAACAGCTAGCAGAGCTAAAGCACCCAATCGTAGACCTCCGTCCCAGTTTCTTGGTAGAGAAACGGTAAGTTCTTGTAGGAAATATTTTTTGTTATTGTCTTTGAGTTTATGATTTATTTAACATCAGAATAACTTGTTATACTTTAAAATACTATTAGAAAATTACAAACTGGTAAATGAACAGTTAGGCAGAAAAAATGTAAAACATAATCCAAACTAATACAGAATTGAGTTTCTGTCGTCTGTACTGCAAAATGTAAAACATAATCCAAACTAATACAGAATTGAGTTTCTGTTGTCTGTACTGCAAAATTTAAAACATAATCCAAACTAATACAGAATTGAGTTTCTGTTGTCTGTACTGCAAAATTTAAAACATAATCCAAACTAATACAGAATTGAGTTTCTGTCGTCTGTACTGCAAAATGTAAAACATAATCCAAACTAATACAGAATTGAGTTTCTGTTGTCTGTACTGCAAAATGTAAAACATAATCCAAACTAATACAGAATTGAGTTTCTGTCGTCTGTACTGCAAAATGTAAAACATAATCCAAACTAATACAGAATTGAGTTTCTGTTGTCTGTACTGCAAAATGTAAAACATAATCCAAACTAATACAGAATTGAGTTTCTGTTGTCTGTACTGCAAAATTTAAAACATAATCCAAACTAATACAGAATTGAGTTTCTGTCGTCTGTACTGCAAAATGTAAAACATAATCCAAACTAATACAGAATTGAGTTTCTGTTGTCTGTACTGCAAAATTTAAAACATAATCCAAACTAATACAGAATTGAGTTTCTGTCGTCTGTACTGCAAAATGTAAAACATAATCCAAACTAATACAGAATTGAGTTTCTGTTGTCTGTACTGCAAAATGTAAAACATAATCCAAACTAATACAGAATTGAGTTTCTGTTGTCTGTACTGCAAAATTTAAAACATAATCCAAACTAATACAGAATTGAGTTTCTGTCGTCTGTACTGCAAAATGTAAAACATAATCCAAACTAATACAGAATTGAGTTTCTGTTGTCTGTACTGCAAAATTTAAAACATAATCCAAACTAATACAGAATTGAGTTTCTGTCGTCTGTACTGCAAAATGTAAAACATAATCCAAACTAATACAGAATTGAGTTTCTGTTGTCTGTACTGCTTACAGTTAAAACATAATCCAAACTAATACAGAATTGAGTTTCTGTCGTCTGTACTGCTTACAGTTAAAAATATATATTTCTTATACCTTGCTATGGCCATTTAATAGAGAAAGTAACATCATTTTTAATAGCTGTGATGGTTCTGGGATTTCTATATCTTTATCCTACCTTTGTATTTTTTCAGTACAAGAACCATATAGGTGTTTGTACCACATGCATTATTCAGTTGATTGTTCTCCTCCATATTTCTTCTCTGTATGCCCATATTTTTAAAATTAATCATTTCTTTACAGGGAAAAGAAAATGGAGATCTTTTGGGTTCAGAACAGCCACCTTGGTTATGTGAACTCCTCAAATCTCAGTCAAAACGTGCTAGTCAGTGTTATGCTGAAACTAAAGACATTAAGGTAAGCTTTATTATTGTCTAGCACATTATGAAGTAGTTTTTCATTAAAGTATTGGTAATATTTTACTGTATTTTTTAATTGCTGTAATAATTGGATCCAATCTGTAGTCTCGTAACTTTTATCCCATTTTTCCATTGAACACATTTTACTGTTTTGTTTTTGACGATGGTCAGTGTTTGAGTGAAACTGTTTTTGTTCATCATTTGATACATTTTCACCTGAAGAATTTTAAAACATGGTATTTAAAAAGACTAGTGGTTTCCATTTTTTGTTGTATATTAATTGTTTTCTTAGAAATATCTATTTCTTATTAGTTTGTTTATTTTTGTTTCTGATCAACAAACCTTTTCAAAGTTGTTTGTAGCTCAACAAACTAGTTTGTATTTTGGGGTTTTATTTTTTCTCGTAAATATAACAAGACAAGGATTTTTTATTTAAATGCAGAAAGCTGAGAAACATTAATAAAGTGACGTGCCTAAAATTTGTCACAAAAGCAACGTAAGCTTCAATTTTTTTCGCCTTCCACTTAATATCTGCATTTTATATTAAAAATTGGAAGGATGTAAAAAGAAGTATGACACTTTTTTTCTTCTTTTATCTCCAATAAATCTTTGCTCAAGAGATATTTTGTTCAATAACAACTTTAGAACTATTATACTGTGGATGTATAACTGGTATTCAAAAGTCTTGTCTTTCATCATGTGGCTTAACTGAAGAGTTCTAGTATTTAACAAAAAGCCTCTTGTCCATGACTTGTGACAGATCTGAAATGTTACTTTTACATGCCTCTGATTTTGAATTCAGAATAAAAAAACTAAAGAGGAATAAGGAAAAAAAGAAAATGGCAGTTTACATGATTTTATCACAAGTTTTAAGGCAAGGGTTTAATTTCCATGTTTCATACATTAGGTTTTATAGAACATTTCATGTTGGAATAATGCTTGGTATAGTGGGTAAACTTGATGTTTTTATCTTTATTTCTGCAAATAAATCACGAAGTTTTTAAGGACTTTTGCAGCACCTTTGTGTTTCTTATTTGAATGTCAGAAGAAAGCTTTATAAAATTAGTATCTGGAGACAATTTTTAATACATGTATAAATATATTTTCATCAGCATCAGTGGAATGTTTATAATGTGTCTAAAGTAAACCATAAATATATTACTGTATTTTGTCATTCTGGAGGAAGTCTTTTTAGTTAACAATAATCTAATTAAAAAAACACTGGTAGGCTCATGCTTAATACATGATCTTATCACATAAACGGAACATGTTGACAGTGATACCCCTGAAGCTTCATAGAGATAATAGAAATATACTCTCACTCTTATAATTCTCATTGTTTTGCCCAAGATGTAAAGAAACCTGGATTTTTTTTGTTACTCACTTGAAAATGTGCATTTTTGTTTGGTTATTGGATAAGTTCTGAAAGTAAACTCAATATAAGGATGAGTTCTGTAACCAAACTCAACAGGATGTTGAGTGGTTGTAACTCTTGTAAGTTCAACACAAGGATGAGGTATTATGAGTTCTTTAACCAAACTCAACAGGATGTTGAGTGGTTGTAACTCTTGTAAGTTCAACACAAGGATGAGTTATTATGAGTTCTTTAACCAAACTCTACATGAGGATAATTGGTTGCAAGTTATGTAAACAAACTCAACACAAGAATGTTGTAGTAATGGGTTTTATTTTATAACCAAACTCATCATTAGAATGAGTAGTCATGAGTTATGTAATCAAATTCAACATAAGTACGAATAGTTATGAGTTCTATAGACAAACTCAACATGAGAATGAGTTATTGTTCATGAAAGGCTGTAGCCTAATGTTTTTTATTTAATTTCTTATGATATTTTTAACACTAGAGCAAAAAGTATTCTCATTACAAATGTGTAACTCCAATGTATTTTTTTATATGGGGCTTGTTAGTAATATAATGAGGCTGGTATAAAATCAAGATTTCTCAATACATCATTATAACAAATATTTGATAAAAAATGTATTAATAATTAAATTTGTATTTTATATCTTCTATACAAAAATCTACATAATTTTACTCCATATAAATTTAAAATTACTTGCTTATTTTTACTTTTCTACAATCATCCAAAAAGATTTTGGTGATACACACATTTACTGTTTGAAAAAGAATTATTAGTACATTGAGGTGTAAAAACAATTGCCAATTGTTTTTGTTGTACACCTATAATCAGTCTAATTGTTGGTATGGAAAATGTGAAAAAATGTGATTTTCTGTTTTTATAGTGTTAATATTATAGTTTTAACTCTTTAGAGAAATAGTTGTTACTTTCTAATTCAGTGAATTTGGTATTGTTTTGAATGAGCAAATGTTACATCTAATGAATTTTTATATGACATTCTACTAAATGTTCTTTAAATTACAGGAAACATCTCCTAACAAAGAAGCAAAGACTGGGATATTACCAGCTAAAGTTAACAGTTCAAAATTTTCTCTGATTTCCACTAAAGATGAAGGTAAGTTTCAAGTTCAATTTGTTTTTAGTTTGTTTTAGAAATTTTATTAACTGGTATTTGTTGAATAAGACTTCTTACGGAAGTTACAGCTTGTTATTTACTTGATTCTAATTTTTATTGTATTAATGAGTTATAGGAAGTAGAACAGGAGTCTATTCCTTGTTTGAGAATTATTTTTGTTCCTCTGTATGTTTAACAGATAATAAGTCTAAAATCAAGCCAGTTCCAAGTCCGACATTGTCCATCAGTGCTCAGTCTTCTCCTTCCACTCACTGCCCATCGTCTTTTAACCTTGATGTGGTGACCTTACAGCAAGAAGTTGACAACTTAAAGAAAGAGATGAATTTGCTAAAAAGCACAAGTGTCAACAAGGGAGATTATAATGATCTTCAGAAACAAGTAAGAACAACCTTAGCATAATATCTTATATGAGAATAAATACTTTGTAGTTACAAATGTACCTAAGTAACAAAACAAACTTTCAGAAACAGTTAAGAGGATGTGAACTGATATTGAATTAAGTTTTCCAGTTTATTTGTTTGTCAATCTTTTGTCTGGTAAGTCAGAAAGCAGAGATATAACAAAAAGCCTTATCTGTGATGCTAGCCTTTATCAAAAACTGTAGGTAAATTAGGTTATAAAATGGTTTTATTGCACTTCAGTTATAATGATTGTTTTGTGTGTGTTTTTGACATAACACTTTACTGAGCTGAAGAACATAAAACTAAATAGTGGAGTTACATATTGTGTCAAGGGAAGAAGGTATTGTCAGGTAATGGTAAAGTAGTTAATGTTGAGTGATGATTACTGTGCCATGTAAGTAACTTAAGATTAAGTAATGGTAAAGTAGTTAATGTTGAGTGATGATTACTGTGCCATGTAAGTAACTTAAGATTAAGTAATGGTAAAGTAGTTAATGTTGAGTGATGATTACTGTGCCATGTAAGTAACTTAAGATTAAGTAATGGTAAAGTAATTAATGTTGAGTGATGATTACTGTGCCATGTAAGTAACTTAAGATTAAGTAATGGTAAAGTAATTAATGTTGAGTGATGATTACTGTGCCATGTAAGTAACTTAAGATTAAGTAATGGGACACATCAGATAATGAAACTAACATTTTATTGCCAGGTTAAACAACTTGAAGATTCAGTAGAAATGCAGAGAAAGCACTACAGTAAATTTGTTGTGGACCTCATGAAGGAAGTTGATGAGGAGAAGAAACTTCGTATGGCATTACAAGTGGAACTTGACAGAATAAAGAAACTAACGTCTACTGTTTGAAAACTAGACAAAACAGAATAAAATGTGGCTTAATTGTATCATTTCAGGAAGCAAAGTTGCCTTATCCAAACCATCCATGGTGATGGAAATTATTTTTCATTTGGTCTGAAAGTCGTGATAGTCTGAGATTTTCCAAGAAATCAGACTAAGATATTGATTATTATGTGGTGAGAAAAAAAAACTGAAGTTACAGAAGAATATATGGCAATCAATGAAGTATATTTATTTTTCTTAGCTTTAGAAAGAATTTCAAGTTTTTAAAGCTTTAACTGGGTTAAGTGAGATAACACATAAATTCTGTGAATGGATGGATGTAAGTACAATCTAGTTAATTAGTATCACTTTCCAGCTGAAACAGAAACTGTTGCTGTATTTTCAACATTTTTCTGTGTTGCATGTTGTGTATGGTTTACTGCTGGTCTGAGGCAAGAAACAGTTTTATCTATGTGATATGATCATATAAGCATGTAATTTGTAAAGATAATACCCTGCTATTATTTTAAGTTATACTATTATATTCTCTGTCTGCTAAACTTCTCTGTTATAGACTCACTTTTGATTTTTAGACACAGAATACTGAGAACAAACTGAAAATGTGTTGTTGAAAGAATGAATTGAACACACTAATGGGAAATTATTAAATGATAACCCTTTACTGGATAAAAAATAATAAATTTTTATGTGACATTATAATCTAAGAAAGTATTTCGTGTAAGAAAGATTGTACCTATAGAGTTTTGTCCGGGCAACATTGTAACTCTAATATAGTTCTTCATCCAGGTAGCATTGTAACTCTAGGTCTCTATCAGAAAATATTTCCAGCAATAAACTCTCAACATTGTAACCTTCATACGGATAACATGTAACTCTGATATAGAGCTTCATCCAAGTAACATTGTAAGTTTAAGTCTCTATCAGAAACTATTTCCAGCAGTAAACTCAACAAAATCATAACATTTAATAAGGAGGTATTTTAAAAACAGCTGTTATCAAACACAAATAAAGATGCAAATAGTGAAATTTTAGGAGTAGCTGTTATCAAAAATAGTTATAAACAGAGAAATTACCAAGGTATTTGTTATCAAACATAAATAGGTGTATAGACAAAGAAATTCTGAAAAAAGCTGTTGTCAAAGATGGATAAAGACATATGAAAAAATAATTTTAAAAGCAACTGTTACCAAAGTTATAGATAAAGAAGTTTTTAAGACAAATGTTATCAAAGATAAATAATGGTAAAGTAGAGAAGTCTTAGAAGCATCTGTATTCAAATTAATGTATTTAAAACATCTCCAAGGAGACTAAAATAGTACTTCTTGATTATAAATACATAGTTTTGTACCAGTTTGTACTTTAAATGCATTATTGATTAATGAATACTTTTTTTGCATTGGTGTTTTAGTATACAAGAGCTTTATCTAATTAAGAAATTATTAATGATGTGGAAAGATATAATTCTAGTAGCAATATGGTAGTTTATATTTTAGAATCATGAAAGGTGGTTAGTGGCTTTATATTAAGGGCCAAGTATCTTACGTATAATGCTGTTGTCACTGTTAATGTAATTTGTGTACAAAACTACTGTATTTTTGATAACAGTAAGTCATATGCTGAAGTAAGTGTTCTTATAGCAATCAAAGATCAATGGCCAGGCTTTCTGAATTACTGACTTAAATCCCAAAGTTGTAGCTATTTATTAAGGTTTACTTCCTATAGAATGTTGCTGAAATAATAGCTTATTCATGGAAACTGGTGCACCAGTAAAGATACATAGTATTACGTATGTTGAATATGAGCCGTACTGTGAGAAAATTTTGTACCTTTTATGATTTACTAATGCTTAAAAAGAAGACAGGATATTATCTAGATGGATAAGTAAGTTCATCATTGATTCATATGTACTCAGTCTCTCAACTCATTTTGAAATAATTAGATTTAACTAGATATCAACCAGGGCTGACTTCGAGGTTGTTAATGTTAAATTTCACGTTTTTACTGTTCTTATAGTGATCTTTATAATGAGGTACTAGAGGTATTATAGTCTCGACCAGTAGTACCTTTTGCATCATAGTGTTACCACGTTGCTAAACCTTACTTTTATTTACAGTTTTAACAGGAGTTAAAAACAACAGCAAAAAATCAGGCATATTTTATTCCATTAGTGTAAAGAAATAAAAGCAACACTTTTTTTTTTATATGACAAAAATATGTTGTGAAAATATGTAAATTACTAGCACCATTTAATACACTGGAGTCATTATTGTTGCTTTGAAATCTAGAAAGTTTTCAGATAAATTCATTCCTCTCTTCTTGGAGTTCATATTGCCAAGTTTTCTCCATTTATTTTAACATTTGTGTTTGTTTTACCTCACATGTGCTGTTAAGTAGTTGTATTTGTAATACAGAATGACCTTAGATATCAGTATGGAAATTGTATTTTGAAGTAATCATATTTTATGATGACTAACTATTCCACTGCCATTGATGGTCAAGCATATTTTTGATTTGTTACAGTTCATCAAGAAGCATTAGTAATATGTCTGGTAGTAAATATCACATTCAGTGTAATTACCTAGTGCAAGTTAGTTCAGTAATAGTTTATGTCTAGTAACTACAGTGTTATGTGAGGATACGCCTCTTTAAGTTAATATAATAGGGGCTTCTGTGTTATTAATAAATGTTAGATTTTTCAGATATGAGTATGAATTTGAATTAAACAATGGGGAGAAAAGATGACATAATAAACATATTTTTAATCTGTCAACTACAAAATTGTATTTAATAAGCTAAGTGAGAGTAATGGCTGTAATAAGTTTTTCAAATATATTATTCCCGGAAAGTTTATTGATAACTTCTAGTATTTAAGTATAAAAACAAAGACATTTATATGTCTTGTGAGATCCTATAGCAGATAAAAAATAAAAATAAATGCATATACTACTAGAAATGGAGTTGAAAGCAACACTTACAAACTTAATAAATTTGTCTAGCATTTTAAAATAACATATATACTGTAATGCATACACATTAACAAGTTAGTAAAGTTGTTATTGTGCTTTATTCTATAAAACATTTAAATTTTTCTAATGGCCTAGCTTGGAGACAATATTAATATTTTAAAAAAAATATATATATATAGGTATAACTAACTGAACTAGCATGCTTTTTTCTTTACTTCAGTTGAAATTACTATTTTATTATGCCTTGTTTTGTGTCTTTATATTTTATATACAGATTAGCTGGTATCATTCCATTGTGTGTGTTAAATTGTTATTTTTTAGTGTATATATTGAGGAATAATCAATTGATGTTTTTAGTGGTTTATAAAAAGTATCTTGCGAAAGCCAAATATGCACTAAGAGAATATAATATTCATGATATATAACAAGCACAAAAATGATAAAATGGTCTTTCAGTTTGACATCTCATGGGCCAGTGATTTAATGTTTTAATTAATGTACAGGTACAACTTATTGCAAACTAAAGTATTTCACAGCTCCATGCAGCTTCCATAACAAACCAAAGTATTTCACAGCTCCATGCAGCTTCCATAACAAACCAAAGTATTTCACAGCTCCATGCAGCTTCCATAACAAACCAAAGTATTTCACAGCTCCATGTAGCTTCCATAACAAACCAAAGTATTTCACAGCTCCATGCAGCTTCCATAACAAACCAAAGTATTTCACAGCTCCATGTAGCTTCCATAACAAACCAAAGTATTTCACAGCTCCATAACAAACTAAAGTATTTCACAGCTCCATGCAGCTTCCATAACAAACCAAAGTATTTCACAGCTCCATGTAGCTTCCATAACAAACTAAAGTATTTCACAGCTCCATGTAGCTTATGCAGTAAACTAAAATATTTCACAGCTCCACATAGCTCATACAGCAAATTAAAGTATCACATAGCTCTGCATATCTCCAACAGCAAACTGTCTCTTACAGCTAAATATAATTCCTACAGCAAACTAAAGTATCTTACAGCTCAATACAGTTTCCACAACAAACTAAAGTATCTTACAGCTCAATACAGTTTCTACAGCAAACTAAAGTATCTTACAGCTCAATACAGTTTCTACAGCAAACTAAAGTATCTTACAACTCCTACACTAAACTAAAATATTTTGGTTTCATGTTGCTCCAACAGCAAAGTAAAGTGTTTCAAAACTCCATATAGCTTCCATAACAAACTAAAATATCTAACAGCTTCGTATAACTTCTATAACAAAGTATCTAACAGCTCCATAACAAAATATGGTATCTACCAGCTTGATGTTGCTCCTACAACAAACTGAAATATCTCGGAGTTCTGTGTTGCTCCTATACCAAACTAAAGTACCTTTCAGCTCCATGTACTTCTTATATCAAATTGAAGTACATTAAAGTTGAACATAATACCTGTAATGAAGTGTTTTAGAACTTCCTATAATTGCTACAACAAACTGAACATGCTTGAGCTGTATACCTCTTACAGTAATTTTAAATATGTTACAGGTTTAGTTGTGTCTAACTCTGCCAGCCAGTCCTCAGTGAGTTATAAAGACATAACATTGGCTTACTTTTAATAAGTGTTAAATGTGTGTGAAAAGTTTTTTTTGTAGGACATCTCTTTGGGGGTGCTTGGTTCATTTTAAAGTGATTGTTTTTGTTAATATAATCTGCAGGTGTGTGTAGTAAGTTAATTCAGTATTAGATCTCTATGATACAGGCAGTGCTTAGATTCATTGAAATAACTATGTGACAAATTTGATTAAAAATAACATTTCTAGGATTAATGCACTGCTGATCTCAGTGATGTGATTTTATAGTACAGTATTTTCCATTGTATGGTACATTCTCATGCACAAGAACTTTTTCTATCTCCTACAGTTCCTGTCTGGCATTGAAGGTTTTTGGTTTTATGTTTATTTTTTTGCCAGACTTATTGTTTGTTGTGTTGCAGTTCTGATTTCTTAACTGAGCTTAACTTAGTAACAAAGGTGAGACTTTTAGGTCTTCTTTGGAGGAATGGTCTTTTATTAAAATTTGTCATTTGTGTAACATAATCTGTCAATTTGTTTTTGACAAAAAGCACTGCAAAGTTCAGAAAATGACAAATATTGACTTTTTCATAATGTTCTTTCTAGAATTTTGGAGAACTGAGAAATCAGAAGAAATATTAATAATATTATGGCAAGAAAACTGCTTTATTGCACCTTTATGGAAAGAACATGAATTGACAGAGTTCTGTGGTAAAAAAAGTGGTCAAAAGTTTTTCATTTCACGTAATAACTTGAAACTAAAATTTATTAAAACTAAAAAGTATGTTAATTTGTTCTATATTAGCCTTAGAACATGCTTCATTATTTTTGTGATACTTTTATAATAAAAAAAACAAACTAATATGCCTTTTAACTAGAAGTTACTAGTTAATTTATTTTTTTGGCCGGTATAACAAATTTGTGGAAAGGTTTTACTTGAAGTATGATATTTAAATGTTTGTTGACAAGTTAAAAATTTTGAACCTTTACGGCTAAGAGAAGTAAGAACTTAATTAACACCAGTTTCTTCAATGTAAACTGTTTTGTAAATGAAGATCCTTTTTCCTTTTCATTGACATATAAATCATATCTCTTCTGTTCCTCATATGCTTAGGTTATTTTCTTTAAAACTTGTATTTTGTTGTGTTCTTTGCTGTCTGTTGTATTTCAGGTAATTTTTTGTATAATAGAATACCAATATTATCTTGCCCTTCATTATGTAAAATTAGATTTAGAGGTATATATTCTCATTTTTCAATTTACCTGCATCATTCATTCCATTCACATGGTAAGATGTAATTCTATATAAGTGTGTTAAAAAAAGACTGAAAGCAGATAACTGTTTTTTTGGGTTTTTTTGTATAATAGGGAAAAGTTTTATTAACTTTGTTGTGTTTAAGTAATACAAGTGATTTTGTAATGTGGTTTGATGTTTCAAGTTGAAATTCTTTAAAGGAATGACTTAAATGTAATGTTTTTTGTTTGTATGTTTTTTCCAGGCATTAGCTGGGTTTATGTGCCATTCCAATTTAGAAGCTATTTTATTTACAAACAGTATTGAAGATAAAGCAAGCATTAGTTGTATTTAGAGATAAAATGAAGTATTTATAGATGGACTGGTTACTAGTGTAATAGGATAAAAAAAAATTGAAATAAATATGTTCATTCATACATCTGTTTGTTATGAACCCTTAAGTATCAGAGTTTTAACATCATTTGAGATGCTGATATGCATCTTCCTGTTGTAAACATTTCAGGTATCATTCCTGTAAAATATTCAGTTTCAGTAACCAGTCAAATATATTTCGTACAGTATTCAAGTGTGAAATTACTGGTACCATAATTATAACATAATTACAGGGTTCATTAACTTCAACCCTAATAATTACAATAATTAATTTTGTTGTTTCAGATGAAATATTATGCCCATTTTGAAAGTATAATTTTGTGATATGAGTTCAAATAAAGATATCTATTATAAGCATGTTTTTGGTCTGTTTCATTTAATATGTAACTTTATATTCATGTGTGTTAAATAAAAAAATCCAATTTTGAATTAGAACTTGAGCTTTATTAAGGATGGAAACTTAAGATGGATTCAGAAGGAATATCGAAATGAATGTAAATGTCTTTGTTTTGGTTTTTTCACAGAACTGAAATAGTTAATGCATAGATTGTTTTATTTGTTTACCATTTCAAAGTAACAAAAACTTCTAAAAGGATGTTGTGCATCAGGTTTAAACACTGGAGTAATTACAAATAGCAGCACTATGACAACAACTTTAAGCAGGTTTTTCTCAACATTTGTTTTGGAATCTAGACATTCCAACAACAGTGATTTGTAATATGAACATTTGTTAATAAACATATTGTTACAAGTATTATGATGGAACTTACTGATTTGAAAATATCTTAGTTATTTTAATATGAGAGACAGTGTTACCTATAACAGTAACTGAAAACCACAGTAAATAGAACAAGACATTAGACTTATTGATACTGGATTAAATTAGTTTCAACACGTGTTCTTTTCAGCAGGTATTTATTGTTCACTGTGCAATTACATAAGTTCAAACGTTTAAGGGTGTGATCACTTATTTTGTTCACGTTTCTTTGCATGCTCGCTGACAGTTGGGATAGCCATGATTTTCTCCATGTGAGCCTTCAGCAAAGGGTGGTTATCAAGTAGCGTTGGCATACGACGAGAGATGGCATGGAAAGTAATAGCTACTCCAAAGTCGCAATATGTCACCTACAGGAAAAAAGAAAAGTTCAGAATGTAAAAATTATGAATTTAAGTTTTACACAGACAAGCTGAGTATGAATCCATAAAAATTCTTTCTAACTTGAGATAGAAATGTTTTTAAAAAAAGAAGAAAGTTTAATAGAAAAGATCAAACCTAATTGGCTTATTAAGGATATACAGTATAAAGTGGGGATAATACAACATTAATCAAAAGGTTTAAATTTACAGGAAAGTTAGAGGTCTAGTTAAAGAAAAAAAAGAAATCAAAAAGGATTTGTGGCAAAAAGACTAACTTGTATCAGTTGATAAGATTGTAAAATAGGTGGCATATAATAATCAGTGATTATGAGAAATTCCACTTGTGAGAAAAATATATATGTAAAAATAGTTGGTTTGGGTTGAAGCCGAAGAAGATCGAAACGTTGTTTGTTCCTCTACATTTTCTCAACACAAACCAGCCGCTTTTACATGTACAACGGTCGCAAATAACATTAGATTATAGTAAACACATCTTGGTCCATTTCAGATTATCATAATTTGGATGACATGTTTAGTATAGATGGGAACCTGCTCTGTAACAAAACTGAAAAAAAGCACACAGTAGATGAGTCACTTAAGATATCAGCACGGTACTCAGTTGTTGGTGGTACAGCTAATGGGTTTACTTATAAACATACTGATTAAAATTGAAAGAGGTAGTTGTCTCTGTACAAATCATTAATTTACTCACATTCTAAATACTGACTTACTCAAAAGGGTTCAGAGAAGAGTTACTAGGATCATACCAGGGTTGGATAAGTTAAGATATCTTATTTTCTCTTGAAGAGAGAAGGGTAAGAGGTAATCTAATTCAAGTTGACAATACTCTGTAGAATCAACAGGATAAAAGCCTCTATAACTTCTTTGTGCTGAATAAATTTAAGGTTTTGATAAGATAGACTGAGCTTCAGTTAACAAACTTAATGGTAGTCTGCTTATAGAATAAGTTGACACTGGCAACACTGAAAACCATCATGATATGATGCTATGCTGTTTATAAATAGAATGAGATAGTAGACCCTTGCCAATATCCTCATAAAAGTACTTATGGTAGAGTTGCAGAAATATGACATTAAACACTGTTATGGTTAGTAGCCTTTGTGACCTCTGTAATTATTTCTATTTTACATTATTAACTAATTCATAAGCTTCTAATTTTCTACTGTCTTCAGTTATAATTCTATAATTCAGAAAAAAACATCACTATAACCCTCATCAACAATGGACATCCAGAAGCTATGATAAAGATAATCATATTTCAGTTTAAAAACACACAGCAGACATTAAAACAGCATAAGTCAAAATAGTATTTAGAAGATGCAACACAATAAGATTTCAGTTGACACGTATTCATTGCAAACATTAACTCCAATACACTGAAGAAATAAAAATACCATCAAAAATTAGAATTCGGGAGCATAAGAAACAGAAAACTGGGTAATACAAATAGACCATTGTGTCAGTAAAAAATAGAACAATACTTTCTTGGTCAACAGATAACCAATCAGTGCAGTGGTCTCTCCTATATCATATAAATTATAGTAATGTAACTATAGAGCTATCACACAACTACCACTTATTTCTCTGGAATTTTTTTTTAACATTAGAAAACCAATAGCTTATCATGCTAGAGAAAAATGTGGTAGAATTATGAAACAACTGTTTTTTGGTAGATACATGGCCCGCCAGCAAGCAAGAGACATTGGCTTCCATAAGTTATAGTTCCGTAGCTCTAAAGGCACCATGTGACTGCCATTTCTCTCTTTGGAACACAGTTTTTTGAAATACTAGGTGAAGACAAGTGATATTTTGGCTTTCCTTACAATTATTAGAGGGGGCCATGCCCTCTTGTCTACTGCCGTCTAGATATCCACTGGAACTAATTTGTACCACACATAAGAAAAATAAAGGGATCCTTCTACATCCATCTAATAAAACATATGTACAGCCAACTTTGAATTAGAAGTCAACAAAACCTGTTTACACCCCTAGAAAACATTCAAATAGGTTAATTGATTAAAATTCAAATAGAGTATATACCAGGCAAGTGAATAGCACATCAGTCAGATTATAATACCGATCTACCACCACAAACTTACTCCTCAGGATTTCCCTAAAGACGACAGCAGATACACATCCAAAATATAGAATAAAACGGGTTTGATTTTGAACTTTACGCAAAACAACACAAGATCTATCTGCGTTAGCCGTTCCTAATTTAGCACTGTAAGACCAGAGGGAAGGCAGCTAGTTATCACCACCCACCGTCAACTTTTGGGCTATTCTTTAGCCAACGAATAGTAGGTTTGCCCGTAACATTATAGCACCCCCCACTGCTGAAAGGGCGTGTTTCGTTTGACGGGGATTCGAACCCGCGACTCTCATAATACGAATCGAGCGCCCAAACAATCTGGTCCTGCCAGATCAGTCAAGATAAAACTGGTTATAAATTAAAAACCAGGGAAACAAAGTAGTAAATACATAATTATACTTCACTGATTGTACAGGTTGATAACCAATACGACGATATAAAGCTCTGAAAACGGATAAATCACCCACCTGATCTCCAACAAAAACACCGTTTGCTTCATTTTTCTTTAGAAGTTTTTCAAAATGGTCCAAGTAAACAGGAACGTCTTCTTCTAATAGTTTCTTCCAAATCACAACCTATAAAAAATCGAAAGTATGAACAGAGTAATTTACAGTTTCGCTTAATTTAATAGTTCAGAGAACATTTTCGTTTTACAATTTTCACACAAGTACGTAAGACTTTTATGTGAGCATAAACGTCCCTAATTTTGAATTGACAAAATGGAGGCAGGACAGCTAGTCATCATCATCAAACACCATCTCTTGGGCGATCCAGTAGTAGTGACATTTGAACATTACTCTTATAATAACATCTAAAGCTCCAAATTTCGAAACGTATTTTGCAGTAGCCTTCAGATTTGCAGTCCATTCTAGTTAACCATTAAGCCGTGCTTGGCCACTCTAGAATGTATTATAGATTTTATATCGTAAGGCGAACATTTTATAACATAATATAGCGCAGACAGCCCTTGAGTAGCTTTGCGCGAAATTAAAAACAAACAAACAATAACATAATAATCATTGGTGAACTAGCTGTCGAAGTTTCTAATAATAATAAAAAATTTTTTTAGTTGTTTCTTATACTTACAGCGGCTGTCAAAAAGAGAGAAAAACAGAAAAAGTTCTGTTTTCAAATTTTATTTCGCGTAAAGTTACACGAGGTCTATCTGCGCTAGCTGCCCCTAATTCAGCAATGTAAGATTAGAGGGAAAGCATCACTCACTGCCAACTGGCACGCGAACCTCGGATTACGAGTCAAACGCCTTAACCCATCTGGCCATGCCAGGTCGCAGGTTCAAATCCCTGTCGCACCAAACATGCTCGCCCTTTCAGCCATGGGAGCGTTATAATGTGACGGTCAATCCCACTATTAGTTGGTAAAAGAGTAACCCAAGAGTTGGCGGTGGGTGGTGATGACTGGCTGATTTCCCTCTAGTCTTGCACTGCAAAATTAGGGACAGCTAGTGCAGATAGTCCTCGCGTAGCTCTGCACGAAATTCCAAAAACAAACACTACCAACTCTTGAGCTATTCTTTTACCAACAAATAGTAGGATTGTCCGTCGCATAACACCTCATGGCTGAAAGAGCAAGCAGGTTTGGCGTAACAAGAATTCGAATCTGCGACCCTCCAGATTATGAGTCAAACACGCGGCCATGCCGCACCGTGAAAAAGATGACGTTCTGAAAAGATAGCAAACTACATTTATTGAGTTAAATTTTCTGAAATGATTTATTATTTTAACTTGAAAATTTTAATGTATCACATAGACCTTAGTTTCCAAAAGAAAATTCGGAATAAAGTACGTGACGAGACACAAGGTTACAGGAGTATCAAGATTTTTTTCTAGGTAATGGTACCTATTTATGTACAATTCAAATTTAAATGGCAAGAAAGCAAATGATATTTGAAGCCAACTTCCTTAAAAAAAAAAAAAAAGCGGTATTTCACTAGACGCACACAGAGGATTGTTTGTTTTTCGATATCTCGCAAAGTTACACCAGAGTTACCTGCGCTAGCCGTTCCAAAGTTAGCAGTTTAAGACTAGAGGGACAGTAGCTAGTCATCATCACCCACTGCCGGCTCTTGGGCAACTACTTTACCAATGAATAATGGAATTGACTATCGAATTATAATGCTCCCACAGATGAAAGGGCGAGCATGTTTGGAGTGATGGGGATTCGAACCCGCGACTCTCATATTACGAGTAAAGCGCCCTAACCACCTGGCTATGCTGAGCCTCGGTAGAGGAGAGCTGTTACTGAGTTCTAGGGAGTATTGGGAAAATTGAACCCCAGTCGTCAGCACGGACGGCAAACGCCGTCCACCTCATAAAAGAACAGTACATTAGACAACTAACGACACAAAATTATGTCAGAATCTGTTTCAAATCACGCTGATTCTCATCACATTTGATAAATATCTTTCAATGGTTAGTTTAATTTGTGTTCTCGTCAGACATTACATGTTTTATCGTATTGTACTTTTTTATATGATTTTTGTTTGTTTATTTCTTCTTAAATGCAAAGCTGCAAGATGGACTAGCTATGTATACTCACCACGAGTGTCAAAATCCGATCTTTGGCGTGAGAAGTTCTTAGATCTACCTCTTAACTATCTGGGCCCAAGCACCCAGAATTTTGCAGAGCCAAATTTTTCAGGTAATTTCGGATCGTTTGTTTATTGACTAACATTTTTGCCAAAACCTTGACTGGACAAAAAGTAGGTGATTGCCTCACCCTTTGTAAAAACCGGATTCATAGCTACCCACACAACAGATATCGACAAACTATCGACACTCAGTGAATAACTGTACTGATCTTGTATTTGTAAAGCAATGTTAACACAGGAAAAGAAGAAAATAGCTTGTAAATGTAAGGTATGTATATGTGCAGTACTTGTGGTAAATGCCTTTGTTATCAATGTGGATGCAACAGTTTAGACCCAGAGGTTAAAATGACACGAAAAGCAGGTAGGAAGCAGCCAAAGGACAAATTAAAAGCACGAGAAAAGAAAAAATAGGAAGGATTGATTGTGATATTCCATTGAAGAGTGACACTTCTGAAGAGCCCATGGATTTCATGACACCGAAGAAACAAGCAGATATTCCAAGAACTCAAGTGTGAAAGCAATATATTATTTTAGTATTCCAACAAGGGCGTGGGAACGTTGTTTATTCAATTTGGATTTTTTTTTGTACTGAACCACAGCGACATCAAACTTTTTAAATGAAGAAGTTTGACAAAAGTCACCAAGTTTCAATGCTCTTGACAAGAACAATCGATTGTTTGCGTTCTGCATGACTGTATTCAGGATTCTTTGCACCAGTGTACTCCAAGGAAATCCATATGGTCTTATGAACGTGACTGGAAGCGACATTTGTAAGAAATATGACACAAAACTATCCTCATCTGCCAACAATGTGCAATAGACTATCTCAGGGAAATATATTTAGAAAAAAACGTATGCTTTGACTGCTATGTTAGTGGGTGACATTAAAAAAAAAATGAAAGAGAAATTGAAGATTGGAGAACAAGCTTTTGAAACAACTAAATAGCACTTTCCTCGATTGAAGTCTGGGTTTCAGTTGTTGTTTTGAATTAAGCACAAAGCTACACAATGGGCTATCTGTGCTCTGCCCACTACGTGTATAGAAACCCGGTTTTTAGCGTTTTAAGTCCGCAGACATACCGCTGAACCACTGGAGAGCCTGGGTTTCAATAAGAAGCTACAGTACGTTCTGTCTAGTATAACTGTAAACGACCTGCACTGAAAGTAGTAGAATACCACTGATTACGATTATGAGAATTATCTCACTGACGCCAAGGTCAAAGTCTTCGTGTATATTCTGAAAGTAAAGAGAAAGAACGCGAACAAATAGCCAAGAACATAACAAACTATTCTTAATCTTAGCCAAGAGATCAAGAGGTTAAGGCAACAACACCGAACGTACCTCTGCGGTAGACGCTCACCAAAAAGACTAAATTTATTACTATGCACTGTGAGAGTCAACAACTTGCGATAACGTCACTAAATCTACACTTTCATTCGTAAAGCTTTGTGTGGAATTTCATTTGAAGAATGAAGTTATATATGAAGGTCTGACATACACCTCAAATACTGCGAGCCTGGCCCTTGGAAGCACCGTTAAAACAACGAATTATGTAATGTCTGGCTTGGATACAAATTAAAATTACTACTGAAAAATATACATAATATCTTGTGAGAATTACTATGTTTTGGAGCAGTTTTGCGTTATTAGTTATCAAATGCAACATGACCCGAAGCTCAGTGAAGAAGAAGAAATGAGATAAAACCAAATTCTTTGTGATGTATCGTCCTCTATGTAGTCAACAATAAGTTTTCAGATTTACAATAATAAAATCCTACGTTCCATTTCCTTAAGGTGAACAATGCAGCAATATCTATGTGCCAAACAGAAGTGACGAAAGAAAACCAAGTGTGCAAGCAAATTACTTAATTTAATACTTTCATGGGGAAAAAAGTAAAATAGGCTTAAAATTTGTAGCAAAAATCGCGTAAACATCAAATGTTATTGTTACAATTTTTTTTTAATTTGTACATTTTAAATGTTAAACCAAAGGCCAATTGGTTTCCAGTGTCAAAGTTTAGAGTTATTACAGAAATGTAAAGTTCTTTACTCTGTATATAAATAGCGTTCCAGAAAATAGTCTGTTTCGTCGTCTACTTGGCCAGATGGTTAAGGCACTTGACTCGTAATTCGAGGTTCGCGTGCTCGAATCCCCGTCACACCAAACATGCTTGCCCTTTCAGCCGTGGGGGCGTTATAACGTTACAGTCAATTTCACTATTCGTTGGTAAAAGAGTAGCCCAAGAGTCTTACACTGATAAATAAGGGACGGCTAGCGCAGTGTAGCTTTGCGCGAAATTCAAAAACAAACGAACAATCACCGTCTAGTCCAATTGATGTGTAATGGAATTTAACAAACGGCGTAGTAACTTGTGGGAAACAAAATATAGATCTAAAATTTATTTTACGCCTGTCATTTCGAGTGCAAAATGGACAAATTAATAGGAATATGAAGAAAAAATATTTTTATCACAGATTTAGAGTATTGGCTTTATAATAGCATATTTTTAGAATCAGCTTTTACGTTGATTATATATTATTTGTAACATTTTTAAAATGCACTTTTACTTTTTTAGAACATAAACTACTTCCTAATTATTTCATGCTAAAAAAAAACAAACACACCTTCTCTTCCTGAGTCAGTTTCATCATATCTTCCTGCCGAAATTTAACGAACATCTCACGAAGTCCAACGATGATTGTAGCACACTTGCCTTTTTGTTTGAAGTCTAATCCTGCAAAGTCTGGATCAAGTAAAACCCAGTTTTGCTCATCACTAAAATATTATACTTTCATAATTTTCTTGATATGATGAGGCAACAATATATAAATGTATGAAAGCGATTACATTCGAAAGCCACTGATTTAGTTCTATAAATTACAAACTCGACTCTACAGCTTTTAGGCTTGCAAGTAAAAAAAAACAGCAAAATAACAACAACAACAACAAAAATCTTATGAACATATTATCAGTGATATTGCTATTAAACTTTGATCAATTAGTAATATATTCTAGCAAAATAATGTGGATATTGAACCTAAAATATTTTATTAACCATGTTTCATTGCCAAGTACGATGGTAATACAGGCCCTCCAACAGTAACTTCTCCATCTTCTTCCAAGATTGGTAACTTTCCGAAGGGGGCATCTGAGACAAATGCAACAGATTAGTGTATAACAAAACAGCTCAAAAAAAGAAAAAAAGTCGCTAAACTGAAAACGTTTAACGAAACATTATTTCTAATAAATAAGAAACCTTAAATATTTTGTTGTAAGCAGCACTTTTAATGTTTTAATTTAGTTTTTGCTAGAAAGACACAGGATGATAATAGTATATTTAGAAAGTTTATTAAAGTATTCCTAGAATTTTCATAAATATTAACTGTTGAGAGACTTTTCAAAACAGAAACAAGGATACCTTATAAATACGAACTGTGATGTAGTGCTGAATAAAATATGGGAACCAGTTAGAAAAAAACAACATTCTGTAGAAAACGTTATTTAAAAACTAATTGATACAACTGTGGGTATGTGAAGGAAACCTGTGGCAAACAGTGTGAAAGAAGCAAACTAATTTGTTATCGTTATGCACAGTGCCGAATCAAGGCACCTTTTGTTCTTAGGCTGTGCCAGCCATGTAAGCTAAATCAAAGATTAACTTTTAAGGAAATTTTTCATGGACCCATAGTTTTCGTAGCCCTAAGTACTGTGCCTAATAAATAATACGGCCCTGGTTATGTGGACTGAGCCTCACCAGGAAATCTAAAAGACTAACCCAATGAAAGAACACCTACGATACGGCATTGTTTATACAGCTTTAATAGTTTATATTAAAAATATGTTGTACTCCAAAAGAAAAACTGATTGTTTAAATTCATTAAACTGGACAATGTATGATTATACTTAGATTTGATTTAATGCATTGTTGTAACTTATATCTCTTTAATATTGCATTTTATTTGTTAGCTACTTGTATACCGGCAATAATGGGCCCGGCATGGCCAAGTGTGTTAAGGCGTTTGACTCGTAATCCGAGGGTCGCGGGTTCGAATTCCGGTCGTACCAAACATGCTCGCCCTTTCAACCGTGGGGGCGTTATAATGTGACTGTCAATCCCACTATTCTTTGGTAAAAGAGTAGCCCAAAAGTTGGCGGTGGGTGGTGATGACTAGCTGCCTTCCTTCTAGTCTTACACTGCTAATTACAACGCAGTGAGGTATTAAATTGGCTTATCAGACAGTTTTTGCTGATTCCATTTACTTGAAATTCCTGTTCATAGAAACACTAAAATATGTTTGTTTTTTTGTTGTTATTTTGAATGAATAACAAAGCTACTCAACTGGCTATCTGTGCTCTGCTCACCACGGGTATCGAAACCCGGTTTTTAGCATTGTAAGTCCGCAGACATACCACTGAGCCACTGGGGGGCGCTAAAATATGTAATTCACAACCCTAAAAATGTGAAAGCAACTATAAAAACGAATATCAAAATTCAAGCACTTGGCAACAAAAGAACAAAATGGGCGACATGATTTTATAAACATAATTCAAGAATTTTACGGTGTAGAGAAAAACCCTTGGAGAGAGGGTTCCCCCTCCCAATTCAAGGAGCACACACTGATTGACATGATTTGTGATGTAAACTCTCGTCTGATTTTGATTTATTGTAAAGAAACTGTACTAATAAGTAACCAATTAGGAAAGTAGATTTCGAAAGGTAGTTTTAAAATGCAGTATACGTGTGTGAACGATATAATTGCAAATTATTTATATATAAATGTTCAGACATATGCTGAATTATATAGTTGCAGTTAAAACATATTATCCCATTAAAACGTATATAAAAATACCCCGTACAGTGATACATACTCTGTGTAAAATAAGTAAAAATAACAGTTCATGTTTTTATTCTGTACATGTAAGTAGCTAATTTACTTGCTGTTATATAATACTGTTAAATACCAGTTAGTTATTTTAACAGCAGGTTGCATGAATTTCAATATCCTCATTTCTCTTATTGATAACTCAATATATATATTACGTGCTACAAACACCAGTTTTATATTGTTAATTAATTTTTGCTTGTAAGTTAGGTTTCGAACATGTTGGCGCGTGCCGTAATTCTTCACAAACTTCTAACATTGAACATGACCAAAGTGCTGGCATTTCTGCACACGAAATTTGAGCTATTTGATGTTTCTACAGGCTCAGTTGCTTATTCCACGCACGTGTGAGAAAAATATATGTAATAACATTGCTGAATTTTGTACAAGAAAATCTAGAGAAAAATTTTAACTGGAGGACCTTGTAAACATTGAAAATGAATTTTAGATTATATTTCTCTTAGTGCATTTGTAGATAAATACAGTTCTACACAATGGGCCACCACGGGTATACAGACCCGATTTTTGGCGTTGTAAGTCCACAGAATTACTATTGAGCCACTGAGTAGCTCAGCTGTTGTTTGTTTTTAGCATGCATTTCAAACGGAGGACTGTATCACTTGATGTTGTTGGGGGTGGGTGGGATATTTACCGATTCCCGGAGAATTGTTCTCAGCGCGAAACCGTATAATTGACTATCTGTCCTATGTTTATAACAAGGATTTGATCTCTGGATTTTAGTGTTGTAAGTCCGTAACCTTACCGCTGACTCAAGAGAGAGTATTAGTATTATGAGATGTTAACTGCGGGAAATAATTAGTACTCTTTGTTTTAACTGCCTCCTGTATTGAAAATGTTGAACCCATTTTAAAAAAAAAAAAACAGTTGGCGGTGATAAAATAACTAGTTTATGACTAATAATACACATTTAGAAAGATCTTACTTGCTTCTGCTTCGGAAGCGTTTGCCTTGCTCAATCTTACAGATTCGTACTCTATTCCCTTGTAATCAAGAATCAAACGAGCCAAATCGGCTTCAGTGGTGAAGTCGTAGTCGATTAATTTGTAAGACATGATAACCTGTCTGGAAAAAATGGAGCATAATATCAATCCCAAACATGTTCCATGTTAACGAGTATGTTAAGATGTTATTTTCAAACTTATGTAAGTACATATATTTCATATTTCAAAACACAACCCGTTAGCGTCTTTTAGTTATGAGTACTAAAGTAAAACGTAACTTAGTATAAGTTGTTAAAATGAGCAAAGCTAATAATCTGTTTTACACATTAATATATCGTCACGAAAGTTGCAAATGACCAATGAATAAGGGCCCGGCATGGCCAGTTGGTTTAAGGCGTGCGACTCATAATCTGAGGGTCGCGGGTTCGCATCCCCGTCGCACCAAACATGCTTGCCCTTTCAGCCATGGGGGCGTTATGATGTTACGGTCAATCCCACTATTCGCTGGTAAAAAAGTAGTCCAAGAGTTGGCGGTGGGTGGTGATGACTAGCTGCCTTCCCTCTAGTCTTACACTGCTAAATTAGGGACGGCTAGGGCTATCAGCGCTACAACATTAAAATTTCTATGATAGCTGATATAGGTTGATGCACGAACTATGCGTACAAAGTATAAGTAAATCAACATTTGGTTTGTTTTTTTGAATTTCAAGCGCAGCTACACGAGGGTTATCTGTCCCTAATTTAGTAGTGTAAGACTAGAAGGAAGGCCGCTAGTCATAACAGCCAACGCCAACTTTTGGGCTACTCTTTTAACAACGAATAGTGGGATTGACCGTAACATTATAACGGCACCACGGTTGAAAAGGCTAGCATGTTGGGGATAATAAGGATTCGAACTTGCGACCCTCAGATTACTAGTCGAGTGCCTTAACCACCTAGTTATGCCGGGCCACATTTCAAACTCTTACTCAAGTGATCAGGCGTCTGTTATAATGGGGACAAAAACTAATAATATCCAAAGTTTGAAAGTTTTGTATTTGATATGCAATTTTCTGGTTCGCGACACCAACAGAATTTCACTCTTATTTATGAAAGCAATACAGTAACCAAACCCCATGCCAATAATAGAATTCACGATCCTAAAAAACAAAAAAAACAACACTTCAATGCATAGTATATATTTGTAAGAAGCATCTTAGCAAAACGATGTCTACTTTATTTTATTCGTCTGATAAAAAATAAACCAATTTTACCTAAACAAAATTACTTATGATTGTACTTTTCAACGTTTCGTCATAGAAATTCAGCCTATAATAGATTGATAATAACTTAATTGCAGTAAATATTCGTTGGTTTTTGTTTCAGTTTATCACGTCATATAATACCTTGAAACTCCATAGAAAAAAGCACAAATTTTCATTTACTTACCTGTGTTAATACTGAATCAGGCACTGAATTATGTGTCTCTGCGGCTCTCAGATGTTGGAGTGATGAAACAGGCCTCCACTGAACAGTCAGTATGTATAAATGTTAATCTAAGAGCTCAATAATCTGGACTGTCACGTGATATCGCTTTACTGAGGCTGGCACTGGTTATCTAAGTAATTACTGAATGGCGCTACTACGATAACAACAGAATTATATTTTATCAACAATAAAGCACGTTTATTTTATTTTATCAGAAACTTCATGATAACAGATACTTAAGGCTCTATTGAAAGACATTCTCAACAATTCCAGAATCCTCCCCTTGGCAAACTTCCAGATTCAGTAATGTTTAATGAGAAAGGCAAACATCTGATTTCTTGAATGAATCGTATAAAATACGTTGATAATTTTAAATGAGTGAAATACACTACCTCAAAACCAGTGATGTGACTCTTGGGGGGGGGGGGGTTAATACCAACTTCACGTTCTACACCCTCCAAAATATGGAGATGAATAAAAACTGATAAAAAATCTTTTTTTTCTAAACTTTTTAAAAATATAACCCACTGTACAGTACATCTGGAAACTAACACAAGCAAAAATTTAAAAACTAATTAATTATTGAAATATTTAGACATGTATTCCACTAAACATGACTTCTACATGCATGAAGTTTAATCAAAGCATAGTGATGGCAGAAAATTTAGATTAATGTAAGAATACTCATGTTTTTCCTTTCATAATATCGTGTTTTAAATCTAAATCTAAAATATCGTCACATTGCTTACATCATTTACAATGTAATCTGGATCAATTGAAGTTAGTGCCACCAAAATGTTATCAAAGACAGTTTGCTGTTTTGACATAAGAAATCATACATATAAAACTAACTTCAATCATTATCAAATTTGCCATCTGACACTTTTCATTACTATAATAAATTGTTCTGTTGATTTCCTCTATCGTGATCTCACCATTTAAAACTGCGTTTCTCGATACAGCTAAAAGTTTGCAACATATGTTTGCAAAGGAAGCTTCTTATCATCCTTCATAAGTATAAAAATATCACTATTTTTTTAGTAGGGATAGAAAGGTGTCCTTTGAATGCCTAACTTTTATATAAAGCCTCATGAATTTTGTGTGTTGGTATCTGCCTCTGATTCAAGATATTAATCTACCTGCTTGGAAGATATAAAGGGACCATCTGAAGCTTTCAGACTTTCCAAACCATTAATCTAAGGTTGGTTATTTTTTGTCTTCAAGTTTCATCTTCTCAAGCTCTACTTGCTTAGAATTCCACTTTAGGTAAGGATCAGAGATCAAATTGCCTCTTCTGATAAGCTTCTCCTTCTGTTTGTATGATCCTGTATCAATCTTTTCTTTGATTTGCCTTAATCTGTGAAGATGAAGATGAACATAGCTGGTTTGCTCTTCTTTTGGCAATTCGAAATCGATCAATCTTACATTCTTCTCTGAATCGAGATTATGAATGGTGCTTTGTCAAAATTTTCATCGTCCATCTTGGACAGAGCATGATGTTGTGACCTCTTATCATGTTCACCAAATCCCAATATATCTTCTTTTCATTTCCGGAATGCTTTTCCTAATGCTGGAAACATAAGCCCGAGTAGCTTTATAGCTTGTTGGTGGTATTCCTGAGATACTTTTTCAACAGCCTCACATATCTCATTCTTGTACTTTAAATGCTGAAAGCTACCCACTGTAACAAACTTAAAGGCTGGTTTCTATCAATTCAACAGAATTACTTGGTTTATTTTTTCCATCAATTCATTGTAAAGCTCTCTGAAAACTGGAACGAGTTTTGAGTACGTAGATGCACTGGATATAGTGAATGACAAGAATGGTTCTTCAAAGTGTACTCAAAGAAGAGCAATAACACAAAAAGTAAAAATCTAGAAAGCATCGAACAACGTATGTCAACTAATTTGTCACATGTTCAAACTTTTCCGGAAGTGATACAACATCATCACAATAATACAGGTCAATAGCATATGTGAGGGCTAACCGATTAAAGCGTTTATCTTTCGACTCACAGATCTGTTCTTCTTTGGCAAAATGTGCATGCCATTTTCATTCGCCTTATTCCAAGATCTGTGATTAAAGTCATGGTTTATCAGTATTGTAATGTAGACAAGTGCTTGCTCAATTATTATTCTTGCACTGACTATGGCATTAACAAAAAAATTAAATATATCTTATGATGTTCAATGTCTCGTTCACACTCTGCTCAGTGCTTCACGATTATACGATTAAACGTGAGGCTTTACTGGACATTACAAAATAAATGGTCAGGCATTTTCTCTGAGCCTAAATGCTCTGCAACTTCAGCTTCCACAATGAAGTTGTGTGCTGTCTGATCAGTTATGACGGTCTCATTTTTTTATACGGTGTTTTTGTTTCAAAAGCACTTGTTACTGAGAGAATATGAAAATGACTAATTTACAAACATCATACACTTCAAGGAGCGCGTACAGAAGATGAGAAGGAGTTAAACATTTTGAAAAAGAATGACCCAGTACATAAATTCAGGGGAAGGATAGAACGTTAATATTTTAAAAACAAAGCAAAATAGCACCATCCCCTTAATGAGTTGTTTATCTCACTCTGGAGGGGATCTTCTAAGTCATTTAAAATCGTGACACATCTTCATCAAGAAGAAGAAATAAATGCTCGTATTGTTTAATATTTTCTTGAAGAAATGTGAAGAAAGTTACATGTCTTATTGTTTGAAGTTAAGCACAAAGTTACACAATGTGTACTCTGCCATCCTGGGTATCAAAACTAGGTTTAAAGCGTTTAAGGTCACGACATATCGCCGTATTACTGAGGGGCTCTTCGTATTTTTAATATTTATATAACTAATCAAAATATCATAATTTTGTGTTTGTGAATTTGGAATTATACAGCAACGATTTTGCTTGTGTCTGCTATTCTTTATTAAACATTCACTACAAAAAAGAAAAGCAACCACGTGTTAATCATATTTATCACAATCTAACTGGCCCAGCATGGCCAGGTGGGTTAAGGTGCTCGGATCGTAATCTGAGGGTCTCAGGTTCGAATCCCCGTCGCACCAAACATACCCCTTCAGCCGTGGGGCCGTTATAATGTTACGGTAAGTCCCACTATTCGTTAGTAAAAGAGTAGCTCAAGAGTTGGCGGTGGGTGGTGATGACTAGCTGCCTTCCCTCTAGTCTTACACTGTTAAATTAGGGACGGCTAGTGCAGATAGCCCTCGAGTAGCTTTGTGCGAAATTCAAAAACAATCAATCTGAAAGCATAAAATTTTTCCAATAGGTTGATATTATTACAAAATTAAACTATGTCTCTTTCTCATTCTGTAATTGTATATAATAAATTTTAAACTATTTAAATAATTTATCCGAAACTTAATTAATATTTAAATAAAATATCACAGTTTCAGTTTCATTTATGAAACATAAAATTCATTGAAAAGAAATGATAAAATATTGCTGAATAAGTATATTGTGTAATGGAGAAATCTTTTAAATACTTATACGACAAAAGTTTGTGTGGGACACCCTTGTAATAGACGAACTGCTAGATCCACTGTCATTAAACATGACATGTGCTCTCAAATCCCCCGGGAAGTGACATAAGGAAGTCATCGTTCAGATATGGTCCCATCATGCCAAACATATTCGCTCTTTCAGCCGTGGGAGCGTTATAATGTTACAGTCAATCCCACTATTCGTTGGTAAAAGAGTAGCCCAAAGAGTTGGCGGTGGGTGGTGATGACAAGCTGCCTTCCCTCTAGTGAGTCTAGTCTTACATAGCTAAATTAAGGACGTTTAGCGCAGATAGCCCTCGAGTAGCTTTGCGCGAACTTCAAACCAAACCAAACCAGATATATCGCCTTCCTCCTATACAATCGTTCGAGGGCCCAGTTTCTATCCTGTACGTTGTATCCACCTATAACTGAATAACCACTTTACCGCTGATCATCAGTTTTTACGGTATAAATGTTTAGAAGATGGATTGTTTCTGAACATTAATTTTATTGTAAAATAGTATAGAAAATGAGTTGTGTCTGAACATTAGTTTGCACTGTATAACAGTTTAGAATATGTTTTATATCTGAACATTAGTTTGTACTGTATAACAGTTTAGAATATGTTTTATATCTGAACATTAGTTTGTACTGTATAACAGTTTAGAATATGTTTTGTATCTGAACATTAGTTTGTACTGTATAACAGTTTAGAATATGTTTTATATCTGAACATTAGTTTGTACTGTATAACAGTTTAGAATATGTTTTATATCTGAACATTAGTTTGTACTGTATAACAGTTTAGAATATGTTTTATATCTGAACATTAGTTTGTACTGTATAACAGTTTAGAATATGTTTTGTATCTGAACATTAGTTTGTACTGTATAACAGTTTAGGATATATTTTATATCTGAACATTAGTTTGTACTGTATAACAGTTAAGAATATGTTTTATATCTGAACGTTAGTCTGTACTGTATAATAGCACGAAACTGATTCTTAAACGTTTTAAATCCATGGAACACTTTGGGCGTCACATCTGGGTGAAGTAACTCTTCACAGCGTAAAACATCAATCGAAAGTGCTTAACCCCATGAATCCAAAACTTTAATTAGATTCCAAATCGGTCAAGAGATAACGGAGCTATAAGCTAAAAGTTTGTATTTAAAAAAAAGAAACAACAACAACAAAAACTCAACCGTTCTATGAGCCGCTATGCTTTGGCTGAGAGTGAAGTGACTTAATGTTGCGTCATTTTGAAACTCGCTATACTAATAAAGAAATATGACGTAGTCGGATTGTAATTATGTAACTGGTATGTATTTACGTATTAGATTATGCATTCGGTTTCTGAAAAGCACAGAATTAGAAGGTGGTTTGGTCCATGTCAAGAAGCACCTTTTGTAGCTTAGGAGGTGGTTCTAGCCTTGCAATCAGAGACTTGTTATTGTTGTATAACATTTAAGCTGGTGAATTCGGTGTTGCTATCAGAAACTGGCTTCAAGACTGCTATAATTTGACTTCACTGTTTATGTTCAGGTTTGTTAGCTATAGCTGATAGTTGGCTATCAATTTCAAGGTTGCAATCATGTTGGACAATTTATTTTTATGTTTGTTTAACAGCTATTAGTTTCACGGGTGTAGGTGTTTCTAGTGGTTAACAGTTTTTCATAAGTCATATCATTTGCTGTTAGAAATTAGTTTCAATATTTTAGTTTGCTGCTATTGTTTACAGTACTTTATGAGATTTCGCTACGAGTAATTGAAATTATAGTTTTATATCTTTTCTTTTTTACATTTTAAAAAGTAAGTTGATTTTTATTTTAAGTATCGGCTTTAACGCCATATTGTGTTTTTTTGTTTAACATTATAGTTCGTGTGGACCATGTGATATCAGTAGTTCAAGATTGTAGTGTATGTCTAACAAATCAGTAAGTGAGTCATGTCTATGATACGTTAGTTTCTTGTCTATTAAACTGTTTAATAGTTTAGTAAGTGGGTCATCATGTCTATCAGACAAGGTTGTAGTATGTTTTTAACAATGCAGTAAACAGTCTTGTCTGTCAAACGTAGTTTCAAAGTTGTAGTTTGCTTCTACTATACGACACTTTGAATATGGGCCATGTTTATCATACACCAGTTTCAAGGTTGTAGTCTGTTTCTACTGTTTAATAGTTTAGTAGGTATACAGTGACTCGTGTACTGTTATCAGTTTCTAGGTTTTAGTTTGCTTCTTTTATTTATCATTTATTTAGCTCGTAGTTTGTTTTTTCCTGTTGAAATAATAGTTTTGTGACCATGTACTGCACTCACGAGATAATTCCAAGATTCTGTTTCTGTTGATTGAAAATGTAAACATCAGTTTTAAGGTTGTTATTTGTTTCTACCGTTTACACTTGATTAGTACCAGTTATTAAGATTATTTTTTAATAAGATGCTAATTTCAAGACTTTGTTTCAGGGTTTATAGCACAAAGGACCGTCCCAAGCTCTTAAACACATCAGTTCAAAGGCTACTGTTCACCGCTACTGCTGCGAAACAGTCAAGTAGGCGGATCATTATTTGGTAAGCACCGGATTCAGATAATTATATAATCCACTGTTCAGATCTTTTAGAGTCAAGTACTTCAGTCGTCTTTCAGTCGTCATTTATAGAGAGTGAACGCATTATCAGGAAAAATTGCTTTGTTTCGCTATCTGCAACCACATACAAACATCGAATTACCTTTGACTGTAGGAAGGCAATAAAATCAATTGAAAATCAACTTTACTCTATCAAAGTAAACATAAGACAACCTCTTAAACGTTAGGGTAACTTAACAATATAGAAATAGATCGTTAAGCGATAATTAATCATTACAGTTGTAAAGTACAGGAATAATTGAGAATTTTAGAAAATTAATTGAATACTTGTAGCCTTAATACAAAACTTTTATAAAAGACTTATTTCAAAACTATAACATTTTTAAGTGGAAACTAATAACAAATGATCGCTACAGTTAGATTAGAGCTGTTAAGTGAAATACTTATAAATATTTCCTTCAATAAGCAACCATTAATCTATTGCATATAACGATTAGAAAAGAAACTAAATACGTATGTTCAAATACCAAAGTTTGTTCAGTTAAGCGTTTTTTGGCAGCTAGTGATAGCGTTAAGAGGGGCTGAAACAACATCAAAATGTTCCTTAGCCTCTCCTTTAGCCCTCACACCCATTGAAAAATGCTTGCCATTAAAATTCGTTCATTTTCTAAATACAACAGAACGTGTACCCCTAAGATGCAGAGTGCATCCCCTCAATTTGTTTTCTAGCTCATCTCTTTTTTTTGTTTTAATTTCGCGCAAAGCTACACGAGGGCTATCTGCGCTAGCCGTCCCTAATTTAGCAGTGTAAGACTAGAGGGAAAGCAGCTAGTCATCACCACCCACCGCCAACTCTTGGGCTACTCTTTTACCAATGAATAGTGGGATTGACCATAACATTATAACGCCCCTACGGCTGAAAGGGCGAGCATGTTTGGTTCAACGGTGATTCGAAACTGTGGCCCTAAGATTACGAGTCGAACGCCTTAACCCACTTGGCCATGACGGGGCCTTATAATTAAAACTATGTTCATAATTAAGATATTTAATGCTATGTGTGAGAAAGTTATTGAAAGGAGTAGGATCAGTCCTAAGTTGTTGAAAAATAAAATAGAAACTTTGTTATATTATGAAGTTTTAGAACGAGTCAGTGGATAATCACATAGTGCACTCAATTCCGTGGTGATTGAAAACTATAAAGGTTTTATTAAACTGTAACTTAGAAATTAATTTTATCATCGTTCAGGTAAATATGCGATTTTTTTATGCGAGCGTTCTCATTCTATTTAGAAAATTTTGATCAGGATTTGTAACCAACCTCATCTTGCTCCAATCACCATCTTAGACAAAATATGCATACTGTGGTAGTCATTGAAGAGTATTTACACTTACCTGTTTGGTCATGTGAATTGTCTTCCACATTGAAATGTAGATCATATCCAAGTGAAAAGGTAATGCAAGACTTTGTATTAAGTTTATCTCCTCTGATATATGAGCATGATTTTTGATGCAAGTAACCTAAGACGAAAGGATACTGCATTACTAGCCTAAAACCACAGTTTAAACAAAAATGCAATATCTGAAAAAAAGTTTGTTGTTCAGTTTTTTCCTATTTCAACAGCCACAAGTTATTTAGGGCAATATAAGCTGACCAGCTAGTATTGTAAGATAATATACCAACATCTTATTGTGCTGTGACAAATATTCTATTTCTCTGCTGCATCTTTATTTCAAATTTATGCTGTTCGTGTGTATTCCTTATAATGCATTTCATTTCAAGCCTTCTGCATTGTGGATTTTTAACTCACTTGTTTCCTAGTTTTACCTGTGAATACAATATACGATATTATAAAGAAACATTTTGTCACCAAGGGTTCATCACAGAAGTTTATGTTATTTTGTTTTACTTAACTTCCTATTTCAATATGAAGGTCATGAAATATTACTTTCTGAGACCTCTTGTGGTGGAAAAGAAAGCATGGAAAAGTTAGGGCATGACCTGAGAGTATTACAGGGTTTATAAGAATCTCTTTTCTGGATTAGGGGCGTTTATAGTTTTGAGGAGGTCTATGTGCACGATCTCCATTCATCTTCAGGGTTGAAAGACAGCTAGGAGACATTCATGCTCTTCTCCCAATTTATCATAGTTTTCTCTGAAATGTAAAAACATAGGGTATCAAGACTTAATCATGATGGTAACAATCAGATTATACACCATAGAACCAACTGGGATGGTCTTTACGAGCAACTAGCCATGCACTAGCTACTTCAAGAATAATCATGGTTGCCTATGAATCATGAGAGAGATTGTGTATGGTAGACAAAACCTATCAGGAAAAGCCATAAACTACTGGGTGGAGTGGCAGCATCTCACCATGATCCAGCATATTCTTAGGATAATCAGGAGTGCCAGTAAAGTGGACTAACACTGTTGCAAGATTATTTACTTACTGAGTTTGATGCAAAAGTGTGGTTACCTTTTATCCCTCTGTAGTATGGGAACACCATATATGACAAGATGCACATAATACTACAATTTTAAAAGGGGAAGAATACTTTTTCCTTAAACACCAAATTCAAGGATTGAGGGCATTGATCCAATAAGATTACTATTTAGGTAAATAACTGAAACATCTACCTGTGAAAGGCTTTTCCAAGAATGTTACTTATGGATCATGACTGATACGTTTGTGGAGGGACTACTACAACACGTGGTATAGTCCCAGGTACGTGTCATGTCTAACAAAGGCTATTTTACAGTAATGTTGGTCAAGGCCATCACATAAAACTAAATGCTGGAGCAGAAAAGAAGTGAAATGATTGAATTAACTGGGAAACAGTCTGAGGGTTAATAATGTCTGCCATAACTTAATACAGGTATGTACAGGGTGTTTGGAAAGTCACTGTGCACTTATATATTTATTAACAGACATGTTTCAATATAGAATACAGGAGGTAAATATGAATAACAATTATAAACAATGTTGAAAGTGACCCCTATTGGCATCAATACAGGCCTGGATCCTTCTTATTTTGTTTCTAAACACTGCTATCAGTTTTTGGCTTGAAATATGATTACAAAACTGAACAGTGACTTTCCAAACACCCTGTACAATGGTTTCACTTTTACAGGCACTGCCAGATGGTGTGATTTAGTGGTATGTGTATGGAACAGCATTTTATTTGAGATATCTCAATTTTAATTGAAATTGTGTTCTGGTTCTATCAAGTTTATTCTGTTTTCTTTGTCCCAATTTGTTTCATGATTTGAGTTTTAATTTTTCTAAGTTCACTCTACAATGACTGATTAAAGTTTATTTATGCTATGTCATGTTTAGATAATTTTGAGTATAATTTGCATTTTCATACAGTTTGGTGTGTTTTGTTGGCTGTTGCAACCTGTATAAATAATTTCCTTGTTTAATATATAAGTATCATTGTGGTGAACACTTGAACAAAAGAATAGTTGAGTAACAAATAAACTTGTTTGTTAAAAATGTCAATTATTAGTGTTGGCTTAGGAAAGCCTAGAGATGAAAAAGGAAATACTATAGCATTTGAAAAATCACAAGTTTTACCCCTACTATACCTCATAAAATGATTACATCTGAATTAATATTAAAAACTTCCCTACAGCCATTCTTCAAATCATAATATAGTGAACTTTACATTATTATAATTGTTGTCTTGTGCAAGGATCACATACAAAAGAGATCATTCACAAGAGTTCACATTGTTTGTTTGAACTTCTTACATCATCTCCCACAATTGTGTGAGGGTCACATCAAAGTGAAAGGATTATAATGATGTCTGCACTGGTTAATATAAGCAGGGTGTTTAAATTCTTTAAACTATAATATGTGGGTGACCTCTAACATGTGTAATCTAAGATTGTTGAATACTGCACTAGGACTACAGTTTGATTAAAATCATATAATTAACAGTTTTTTTTTTGTTTTCATTCATTGTATTGAAGTTTTCTCCACTCCACCAGCCAGCTTGTATTCTAAGAAAGGAATACTAGCACTTTGTTATAGTATAATAAAGATTTAACTTAATGTTAAACTCATCTAATATCCATTGGTCTTTGTGTTTGATTTATTCTCCTATAGCACAACTCCTTTCAAACCTCCAGTATTGCAATTTTGTTCATTATGGTTTTATCTGTAAATATCACAGCTCCATCCATCATGTGTAAGACATTTCACCAATTTAAGATTTCTTTTTCAAATGATATACATTGAAGAAAATACTAATAAACATGAACACAAATGTTTAATTTTTTTCCCTAATTCACGAAAGTACTTGGATTATTAGATTTTTACAATAAACATTTTAACTTATAACACTACAAAATGTCAGATGACAACAAACTCTATATTGCAATAGCTGCCTCAAATGAAATAACCAAAAGCTATGAAGTAATTGTAATTCATCTTTTATTATGTCCATGGTCTAATGATTCATTTACATCCCTACTAATGATTAGACTTAATATAATCAGATGCAAAAACCTTATTTTAGACATGTTCATCACAACATTATACTGTGATTGACAAAACTTGCATAATCCTATATGCAAGGACAGGGAGTGGAGAAGGTTAACAATACAAATAAAAAGACAGTCAAAATGTTTCACAAATTGTTTCTTATATTAAAACTTTATGCTCAACTAAAGATTTAAAAAAATACGAAAAATAGTAGAAAATCACATATAGAATACAATTGCTATAAATAAAGCTCTTGATTAGTTGGTTGAATTAAAAAAAAACAATAAATAAAGCTTTAATTTACTTTGAATGTGAAAGCACAATTTGTTTCACATCCTAAATTATTAAAACACAAAATGTAACTTTAATCATTTTCTCTGAGTAATAATGTTTTAATGATAAATTTCATTATAAAATAAAGCTACTCAGGTGAGATATCATCAAGATATTCAGGCTACTTTGTGTACTTGTAAGGACAGTAAAGAATGTTGTTTTGATAGTTATTCATACTCATCAAATCCCAACACAAATATCTTACCAAACATTTCACTCATAAAATGAAACCATGGTATTAAAACAAACTTTAGGCCAAAATATTATGTATACAATAAATAAGTATGGAAACATACAACAATACACATGAAAGAGCACAGTCACAGAATAAGTGTACACTCCAAACTCACACATATCCAGAATGCATTAAAGTACCTAAAACTGTATTATCACACTTGATTCTCTGTATAAACAACCATCTTTAAGTGGTCAATCCAAAATATTCAGTTTTTTTTAATTATGTGTATGACAAATGATTTAATCTCAAGTTGTATTTATTCTTACTTTATATAAATTTTGTTTCTGTAAACAAACTTTTGTGTTCAAAATGGTTTGGATGAATTAGGATTGGATTGGACCTTTTAACTATTTTTTCTAAATATAAAATTAGAGACAACTGTTATTTGGCACAATTTTCTCTACAAATTAAATTATAATTGAATATTAAATGTGAATTTTCAATACTTATGTTTTCATAAAAATAAAGAAAATGGAATGAAATGCCAAACATCTCTTTAAATGCCATGTAAAATTAACAGAATTTAAACAGAATATATTCCTTTGTTATTCAATTCTCACTTCCAAAATGTTTATAAAAATTCAAATTTCATTTCAATGGAAGTTTACTTCTTGAATAAAAACATATTCCCACTTTATAATGTCTATTTTTAAGCAGTAGTATGCATATTAGATATTTTTTTTTGTCCAAGAGCATAAGAATAAACCCAAATTTTACTGTTACAAAGACCCTTGAAACAACACATCCATAACATCTATTACAAATATAAAAAAGCACAATATTTTAAAACTTGTACCAAAAACAAATAATAATTAAAAAGGTTCTACCACAAAGAACAAATATTAATGTATTTTTTAATGAGTTAATTATGACTAATGTCACTGACTTTGTACATTCTTCATTAACAGTTTAACTTTCACATTTATAGATAAAGAACTCTCCCACAATCAGTTTTTATTTTTACATAAACAAGTCCTGATATTTTATTTCTTGTCTAAAACTAGAAACTGGTAAATTTTTAGAAAGGGAATGTCTTCTGTGTGATGATAAAAATTATTCAAACTTAGTGTTTTCAAGTCAGTGACATGGATTGGCAAGCTTGTAAAACATGTCAACAAAAGTAAAACATATAAAAAACATAATTTACACAAACTGCCTCTTATTCAATCATTTTATCAAAAATGTTAAATCTATCAAAATGAGGAAATACGATTAACTATCCCTCTAAGGATCTTCCTATGATTAGGCAATCAAAGGGATTGTCATCACATATGTAGACTTACATTCAAAATTTTATTAATCTTTTATTTTGGGAATGTATGTCAATAAATTTGGTGTCAAATTGTGGATAATTCAAGTTGCAGGATTATATATTAGTTAATTACTTTACATAAAAGGAAATATTTAAAAAAACACCTATATATTGATTTTTGTGTGCATCACAAATGTATAATTCGAACCAAAATTGCATTCAACATACCACATGATACATCTGTGATGTTCTAATACAAAGCCTATAGCTTCTTACGAATTAGAACTCATACAACTGATACTGGCAAGCTATGATATAAAATAAGATTGTCCTATCTTTTCTATTTGCTGAGATTTCACTACATTTAGCAAACCGAACATGGTGGGCTTCATCTCGCCCTTTTCATTTTTAAAAATGCTTATGTACACCAGCTTCTATCTGTGATGTGTTATAATCAATTGAAAGCTCCGAATGTCCCCTATGTGGTTTTCACAGCCTCTAAAAGGTGGGAAGTACCCAAGGTACTTACTTTATCTCTAACCCTAGAAGGAAAAGTAAAAACGTTATCCAAATTTTTTTTTAACCCAAACTCAATTTATTTAGTAAGCCTGGTAAATTACAGTGGAATTCTGTGACACTGATAGAGTAATTTATTGTAGTTAATTATTTCAAAATCATATAAATTCTAAAAAAATTGTTTTGTTTAACGTTCTCCACATGAACAGTTTGACAAGGCTTAGCAAATCATGGCAAGTGGACAAATGAGTACAAGGTTTGTAACTGGAAAGAGAATCATTGTTTTCTATATTTTTTATTTACTGTTTTGCATTTTAAAAAAATTAACAAAGATGTAAGAATTTAATTGTAAATAGTAATAATAAATATACATGTATAACTGAAATGTGACTGTATTTTACAAAATACTAGCCCACTTGAACCAAGCCAGGTCACTTTGTAGAGGCCAGTTTTATATTATTAAATAAGGTAACGAGTACACATGTGCTGCATCATTGTAGCTTCCGTAATGTTAGTCAAACACTGCCAAAATGTCAATAAAATAAAATATATAGATAGCATAATGTTATGAGATTTGAGTTATTTAGACTAAACATCTATGGTTTCTTGTTATAATTTTAGTGACTACTGCAGAACAAGAAAACTGTAATTAATATATATTTCTGAATTTTTTATGTTGGTTATGAGGTCAATCAAATTGACTTAATCCAAAAAGATACAACAGTAAAAGTATGAGATAAAATATTGATTTTTATTTTAAAGAAAAAGTTTAACAGTTATCTGGAGGTTCTAAGGTTTAGCATATAAAATTTGATAATTTTCTGAGGTAAAGTATTTTTATTCTTCAAGTCCAAATTACTTTGCATGTTTGACAGTCAACCTTCAAGAGAAAAGAAATACACAAGCAAATCATTATTTACCAAGGTCTGTTATCTTGTGTACTGAAGCCTTATGATGTTTATTGATAACCTGCAAAATTTCATGAAGATACACATAGTGCATTAAAAGTTAAAGTGTGAAAACTATACCACACATAGTGAAAGAGTTAAATCTTATCTGTACTTGCAGTTTCTTATGCTTTTACTGTACAATACAGAAGCCAAAGCCTAAATAATATTATCACATAACTCAAAACTGGAAGTACTTGAAACAAGTTTTGAAATTGATGTAACGACAGTTCTCGTTTTTGATTTTCCTGAACCCATCAAATGAACACACCACTCAAATGTTTGGTATTTTAACATAGCATAAAAAATAAAGGCCAGTTTTTTTGGTTTTTTGTAAAACAAAAAAGTACACAAAACAGGAACTTTAGGATCCATCACAACACTAAAAATATTCAAATAAACAACTTTACAAGATACAACAACATCAAGAATTGGATGAAAAATAAAAGATGATAGTACAATTCTTTCAGTCTTCTAGTTTACGCTTTGGTTTTTTAGGGTTTCTTGATCGACTCTTGGCCTTGCACAGGGGACAAATTGGGGCATTTCTGTGGATCTGCTGATGGCAAGACAAGCATGACTAGGAAAAGAAAAAGTGGTTTAAATTTACTCTTGTTCTTGTATATGGTGAAGAAAATTTCTCAAAAGGGATATAAAAACTTTTCAACATTCCAAATGAAACAGCTGCCTGAAAAGATAACACATAATTAATACTATTATACAGTAATCATATTAGTCCCTCTTCAAGATATGTAACAATAGAACACGAGTTCTTGTCACAGTTGATAGTAGCTCACAAGATTAGTAAACCACTTGTAAACCTTTTCCTTTGCAAATTTTCAAGTTTTAATCATATCCCTAAAAACAGAACAATTGTCTGCACAACTGATACCATGGAAGGATCTCCAGCAGTTTTAGTTTTCTCACAGTTGGAAATGTACAAGTATAGAATTTATCTATCAGATAAAAATTAATTCTGGATTACTGCTTTCAAAATGACACTAGTTAAATACATAAAAAAAACTAACCACATTCAAAACAAAATGTCAATATAAATAGATGATGAAAATGCAGCAAATATGGGATTTATAATATTAGTTGAAATGAAGAGAGACAACATACATGTATGTGGGACCTTGATACCACTAACTATAGTGAAAATACACAGATGAGACATTGAGTACACTAATTAAATGAATATGCAGGTTTGGTCTTTGTATTACTAAATAAATGAATATACACAGATGAGACCTTGATATCATTCATTGTGTCAGGATTTCATAGACTTAATAAAACAAAACCAAGGATCCATATTCAAATACCCAGGTCTCCCGAATCATGTCACATTTACATTTTCTTGACATCTGTCAAACATGCCTGCTTGCAGAGACTACATAAGCCTCACAAAGACACAGATTCACAGTGGTCACAAGAAATATAACCAAATTGTGTTTAATCTTTTAATTAAGCTAATTATTCCAAGAAAATTTTTTTTACAGAAACTGAAATTCCACAATTTGTTAAGTACCATGATTTAAAACAAACCACTTTTCCAGGGTTCCCAGTACTGAGATTAAAACAAGCCACTTTTCCAGGGTTCCCAGTACTGAGATTAAAACAAGCCACTTTTCCAGGGTTCCCAGTACTGAGATTAAAACAAGCCACTTTTCCAGGGTTCCCAGTACTGAGATTAAAACAAGCCACTTTTCCAGGGTTCCCAGTACTGAGATTCTTTTAAATCTTACTTTCCACAACTTCCCTAGAGTCAACGTTTATAGATGGCTTTGAAAATATTAGTTCAAATGAATACATACATAGATATACAACACTTAGCTACATTGCACAGACCTTTGTACACAAATATTACACTAGCTAGAGTGAAAAGATATGGGTTGCATCTTTCTGACCTTGAATAATGTGGAACTGTCAGTTCATAAAGCAAATATTAGATAAATAGCCATTTAGTTTAAAGCTATACTTACCTTCATGGGAGGAGGTTGCTGTCTAAAGGGTGCAGGTTGTGGTCTGTCTTGACCACTCTTATTACGATTCTGCTGAAGTTGTTGACCTCCACTAGATACTATACTGAGTGATTGGGGAAGAGCTCCTTCGGAAACTTCACTTTGCCACTCAGTCTTCTGTTTCTCAAAAAACCTAAAGAACGGATATTTCAAGAGTTCTCACATGGTTTAAAAAAAAGTTTTATGAATATTATCAGTACAACAGCGACATCTGCTGTGAAAAATTCCTTTTTTTATAACATGCATTTGTATATGGAAGATTTGCACTTCACTATTTTTAATCATTAATTGTTAAACAGAATTTTGGATCAAATTATAAGTCATAATATGAGACAATATTTTAGATTAAAACTGTTAAAAACAGTTATAAAGAAAAATCCACAATTACACCATACTTTTAACCTCTATATGTGTTGTTCATCTCACAAGTTAAAGTTATATCTTCCTTGTACAGTTGTATTTTAAATTATTCATAGGATATAATTCAACAAAGACCACCAATTCTTAGTCATCTGAAATAAAAATAAAAAGTTCTCTGGCTGATGGTTAACTTTTATAATAACTAATGAATTTTATCTCTTCTTGCATAATATTGCTCATAAACATTCATTAAAATATCCCTTTGCCCATCTTAAGATTTTGAAATACATGAACATTTTATTGATATGTTTACTTAAACCTGGTTACTAAGGTAAACTATTTTTTGCTCTCAAAAGTTATCATAATTTAAATATAATTTGAGTCCCAATGTCTTGAACAAATGCATCATTCATAGTTATTACTTGTTTGATATTTTGCTGCTTAGTAACCAATATACAGCCGAACATCTAATTTCAGAACCAGGTTTGAACAGCCATAAATGTTTCCTTGAAAAACAAATAATAGAATATTTATAGTAGTTATTTCAGTTATTATGAGTGTGTGTACCCCTCAAACACTTTTGTGAAATGGAACCACAACCTCTGTCTAGAGATGAAGGGTAATAAGAATGTCCTACTCTGGATTAAAGCTGTTATCTTCTTCATGAAGTTCAGGTAACTTGGAGAGACCAATTTCACATCTCAGTTTGTCTATGAGATCTTTCAAAGGACGGTATTCTTGGTGTAGGTGTTTTGCTGTATCAAGATGTTTATTACGATCTTCTTCTGACTGCTTAATAACAGTCTCCATCTAAATCCAAGGAAATAGAATATAAACTTTGAATTTTAAAATTATTTTAAATAGTCCTGTGATCTTTCTCTTCACATTTCACTGAAACTTAATAAAGAAAAAGCTACGTCATCAGTTCCAACAACAAAAAACCAATGTAAGGTAATCCCAAATCTCTGTTTGGAAAATATTTCTTTTGTTCAGCAAAATGAATGAATGTTAATCATTATTTCATAACAATTTTATGTACAATCACATTTTAACTAAACCTTAAGGATATAAAAAAGAATAATTTATAAGGTTAATGTATCTTTTTTCACCATCCATGAATTTCCAGAGGCAGAGGAGGCAAATGTTAACACACACAGTGTACCAAAATGTGTAAACCAAAAAAAATGTTGTATAACTTTTTATTTGAGATAACAACAAAATTCTAAACAAAATATTTTCTGAAGGTTTATAAATTTTATTCAAGTTAATTATAAATTTATTACTTATTATTTATGAATGTTTCTTACTTCAGATTTCAGAACTGATCCTGCTTTCAAGTAAAATGACAACTTCTAAAGAGTTCTCTCAAATTAAGTCCCTTAGACTTTTATCTTTGGAGTTTTTTGAAAACAAATGTCTACCATAACAAACCAAGGGATCTTGAGGAACTGAAACTTTGTTACTGTGTTGCTTGCTGTCTTATGCACACCTAAAGCCATGTTGGAAAATGTGTTCTCAGTATTTGAATGCAGAATTATACTGACTATAGCTAATGATGGAATACATAAAGAAGCTTATTAATTAAATTAAACAAACCTTAAAAGTATTCAAAAGATATTTTCTCTTGTGTTCATTCTGGAAAACACATGTATGTGTGTACTCTTTGGATGAATGTATCATGGCTGTGATTTTGTTTCACTTTTCATATATATTGTTTTAGAGAATATTACTATTGATAGAGTTAAGTAAATTAAAATAAACTGCCTACAGACAGTGAAGGGTGATACAGATGCGAGACGTTGTGGGTTTGAGCATCCACATCTCGATCTTCTAATTTCTATTTCTCTATCTATTACTAATCCTTTACTTTATTTCTTTATGTGAGACTGGTGAATGGAGGTTAAGACTGATAGATGTTGTATCCCCACTGCAATGTGGTTCTACTTCTTCAGTCACCTCCAAACCCTAGGGTGCATTTTATATCTAACATTACAGTTTGTACCCTGGGATCATTTCAATTAGTGCAGTTTTTTATATTTGTTTTGGCTTGTGTTTGGTTCTAACAAACCAATACACACACATATGCACTTTAAAAATTCTGAATATGAGTACACTAAATATCTTATGAAACAGGTAATTTTACAGTAAACAAATAAATGCTTTTTATTCCCCATTATGGTAACACTGTTTACTTTTTCACAGTAGTTTTGATAATCACAAAGCATCATGTTTAACTTTAAGTATTCAAAAAATTCAAAGTGAAAAACTACATACTTCACTTCCTTTCTATTTATAATATTATGAGAAAAGAACAAAATAAACTCTCAATAGGCATATTTTTATCTGATTATAGCCCTTAGTAAATGTCATTTTTAATTTTTATTTCATGTTTCACATTTTCTGAATGTTAAGTTAATTAACTACCTACATTATTTTTTGTACTTTTAAGCCTTTGTCACTGGCTTATTAAAAATCTATTTCATCATCTTAAAACAATTAACCTACAACAAATTTTTCCTCAATTAAATTTCTTTCTGTTTTGACCTCCCACATATCTAAACTTTTGGTTTATTTGTACTTGTATATTCAGATGATAATTTAGCTTTACTTCAACATGTGTTTTATAGTACAAAAGACTTTTCCATTCCTTCATAAAAGATCAAAATTTAATTACAAACAATGGATTTCTTAAAAGGCCATGTGATTTTGGCATATTGGTGTTCAATAATGATCATGCTGAGTATAAAAACATAAAACTAGTTAAACCTTCAGTGGTATAAGGATGTTCAGTATATTACAGTTGAATGTAATATTGTTTTGATGATCATTATCAAAACATTTGTCAGTAAGCTATATAATATGTACATCATAAAAAGTAAAAAATAGCATAAAACACAAACCTAATTCTTTGTTGTGCTCAAAAGAGCCTTTTCTAAAACTGTTGAAAACTATAAGCTTTTTTGTGAAAAAACAACTTCAATCTACCATATAACAGTGAAAAATAAAACCCAAATTACTAAATGATAAAAAAGTAATGCATATGTATGTATGGTTTGACTAAAATGAGTTGCATTTACAAAGCAAAAACTCAAAAGAAATACATTTATCTTTTGAAATTGTAAGTTTATATTAAAACATACCAATACATATTTTAATGAAGATATTCAACTTACAGCATTAATGTCTGCATGGATCTGTCTTAATTCTTCAACATGTGCCAGCTTTTCCTGCAACAGTAATTCCATCTCCTGACGATACTCCTGCAAACATTTCTCTTCTCCTTCAGTTGAATCAACTTCTTGACGAAGTCGAGTTTTAAGCTTTTCTAAGTGAATTGTTCGTGTTCTAAGAGTAAAAATATGAGAATTTTGATAATAAATACATAAACATCTAAAAAACTTCATCATTTTAGGAAACATATAAATATTAACTTCTGATTATAGATCTAAAAACTAAACTAATAACTAATAGCTAATTTAACATAACATTCTAAATTATAATGACAAGGAAGCATTGATTCATATCTTTTGAGTAACACCACTTTTATTGATATTTCTGGTTGTAATTTCAAAAATATCTCAACATTCAACTAACTTAGGGGATTGTAGTTAATTTTAAATTCATAAACCAAGCTAGCAATTTAAAATAATCCTCACAAAACATTTATAACATAAAATGGTAAATAATAAAGTGAAACTAACACTAAAAAAACAGATAAACTATGATTTATTTTTGAAACAATGAAAATGTGATTGTTTGCCTATAACACTATTAACAATTTTTCATTCTTAAAACATGTGCCTCCAGGATGTATGCAATAATTTAGGTAATCTTCCCTAGCAATGTCCAGAGATGAAAAAGACCTATTAAATGGATTCAACAATTTAACATCCGAGATAAATTACTATGACACACACAGCGACCTACTAAAGAGAATCTCAAAAACATCTATGAAATTCCGTGTTCCTGCAATGATACATACGTTGGTGAAGCATGAAGAAAACTCGTGACAAGAATAAAAGAACATAAAGATAATACAAGACTCATGGAAACACAAAATTCAGCTATTGCAGAGCACGCCACGTCAACTGGACACAGAATAAATTGGGAGAAAACTAGAATCATTGACACAGACAAATTCTGGATGACAAGAAAAATCAAAGAATCATTTTATATTTACGCTATAAAACTTCACTAAACAGAGATTCTGAATTAGAGGTGAGTAACATGTGGCTGTCATTGGTTGAATCTACAGGAAATATCTCCTCCAATCAGAAACAGTGATAATCCAACCAATCATAACATACTCTCCACAATCCACCATGACACTATAAAAGACCAACAACACCTACACACACTAACCTGAAGACGAAAGGCAGAAGACTTTTGAAATGTTGTCCTCTACACTTATGTTTCCATAACAGGCAGTTGCCATCCATTCTACAGTTTCATCAGAACTTAATGTTGCCCAACAAAGAAGAGGGTGCTACTAGCTAGTGATCTTTGAAAAATAAGTTCTTAAGAGTTTTTAAAACATATAATTTCAGCACAAGAATTTGATTAATGTTTTTCTTTGCAGTAATTTGAGTGTATCACTAGTTAAACTGTAATCAGCTTCTTTGCTAGTTATAGAACAGGTTAAATAAATAGAATTATTACACAATTATTATTTGAAGACAAGTTATTTTTACCTCTATGTTTCAAGGATCAATGTGATAATTTAAGAGCAAAATTAAAGTAGCATTATTGAGCTTGATAGTGTTGTCAGTAGGCTACTTATATTTATTTGTTTATACTGTTATTTACTCCAAGATTACAATGGTTAAAAACAGCAAAGGTGTGATGTAAAGTGTGTAGAAGCAAATATTGGAGTTTATTTGAAAATCTGGGATTGACATGCACTTTTAAGAAAGCTGTTACTTCAAATATGCAATTTGTTTGTAGAGATTGCAGATTTGGGAATACATTGAAGGCTACCCTAAACAGAGTGTAGAAAATATATAAAAATCAAAGTTTAAACTGTTGGAACAAGAAGCAGGAATTAAAGATGAGCTTAACCTTTTACAAGCAAGTGTTACAGAAGATAAAAATGAATTTCAGAAAGTTACAAACAGTATTACTTGAAGGAGTAATAATGCTAAAGAGTAAAAATGAATTTAATTGTAAATAGTAGATTCTAGGAAGTAACAAATTTTAGCCTTTAGCTGTTGCAGATGAGTAACAAGGATGTACAAATACAAAAGTAACTAAGAGGGAAGGTAAGACAAAACTTAAAGGTTGGTTGATTGATTTAGTGTTTTATGGCACAAATCAGCTAGGCTATCCATGCCAAACATCCAGTAAAAGGTTAAATTAAATTTATTAAAATTTATAAAGGGAAATTAAGGTAAAACAAAATAAAGTTAAAACAAAAAACAGATAGCATAAAAACAATGTTTACATATAGTCTACAATGTTAAGAGAAAAACTACAGTAATACAAGTTGTAAAAGACTTTCTGTAGCATAATTGTAATCATCATAACTCATCAGGAAGACTAACAGGTAAGTACAAAAACCACCATCAGTCACACAAAGTTGGTCTTTCTAGTCCTGGTTTCGAGTTATTTAACTTTACAGCCAATGTCTAATTTCAAATTTAACTAGATGAACTGTGATTCTTAAAAGGGAACCACATTAAAAAAGGTTTAATATATAAATTAAAAAACTTAAGTGGCATTAAAAAGATTAATGGCCTTTAAAAAACTAAAAATATTACCAAGGTGGACAGTGTCTCCATCATCAATAACACTATCTAACATTATGGACAAACCTTAGGATAGAACATGTTTAAAATGGTGCTGTTGTTAAGAGTCATAATGGCAGCAAGAAAGTAAAATGTGGCTCATTGTGATCTGAGTGTCACACAGACTACATACTGGTGCATCAGTTCTAGATAAAAGAAAACAATGAGTTAAAAACTGTAACCAATGTAAACAACTTCCTCTTTCTGATCCTTACGAAAGCAAGATGGCCAAAATCCAATATTGGGTTTTATTTGAAAAAGTTTGTTTTCACGTTGCTCACTCCACGTCTGACTGCCTGCTGGCACGGTGGTGATAGTGCCAGAACAGATAGATTTAGCTGTAGTGTATAGTCGAGTTTCGATTGGATAAGAGCATGATATATCTGTAGCATAGAACATCGATCTGCTCCCCACGTGGTGGAAGAGAGGACATGGAGGATGTTCAGTACTTTTGTACATTTGACCTGTACCTGTTTGATGTGTGGTATAAAGATCAGCTTACAGACAAAGATAAACCCCAAGAACTTTGTCTGAAGGACCACAGGCAGCACAACTTCACCGATACAGAGTTCAGGATCAGGGTGAATACCCCATTGGCAGCAAAAGTGCATGCAACTGGTTTTAGAGAGAGAAAAGTTAAAGCTGTTTGATGTGGTCCACTTCAAAAAATGACTAAGGGCAGTTTGTAGCTGCTGCTCAATATACCTCATGTTTGATGACTGATATGAGATGTGAAAGTCACCAACAAAAAGCCCGTTTGGAACAATGAGTAGGAGTTGTTCAGTGATGGCATTAACTTTTATACTGAAAAGTGTGACACTCAAAACACAGCCCTGAGGGACTCCAAGTTCCTGAAGAAAAGAACGGGAAAGTGTCGAACCTACACAAACTTGAATCTTCTGTCCATTAAAAAATTTTTAATAAAAATGGGCAAATGGCTACATAACCCATATATATGGAGGTCTTGCAAAATGCCATAACTCCATTTTGTATCATAAGCCTTCTCAATTTCAAAGAATATTGAAACAAGATGTTGTCATTTGAGAAAGGCTTTTCTGATTGATGTTTCAAGTCGAATTAGACAGTCCACAGTGTAGGCTGTCTGTGGAACCCAAACTGGGTGGGCAAGAGGAGGTTCTTTCATTTTAAAACCAAACAAGGTGAGCATTAGCCATCCTCTCTAAGGTCTTACAGAGACAGCTCATCAAAAAAATTGGATAGTAGTTTGAAGGAATCTTGGAATCCTTCTCAGGCTTAGAGAAAGGTAGGACAATAGCTTGGCACCAGGCATCAGGAAAAACATTCTACTGCCAGATCAAGTTAAAAAAACAATCAGAAGAATAGCAAGAAAAGCAGAATAGATGGCACAGCATTTCATAATGTACATCATCATGTCCAACTGATGTACTGCCAGACTAATGAAGGGCCAATTTGAGTTCCACCAGCGTAAAAGGAAGATTATAGTCATAGAAACAATCAGCATGAAAGGAAAAAGGTGTTCTCTCTGCCCGAGTCTGAATGGCTAAGAAGGTGAAGGATGAGCAGAAGTGCTAGATACTTGGCAAAAGCTTTCACCCAGAGTATCGGCGATCAGTTACTTCTTGACCATCAGAGAACAAGCCTGAGAAGGGGACAGAATTATGTTGCCCACTGACCTTCCGAATCTTGTCCCATATGACTTTGGAACTGGAAGTAGAAGATATGCTGGTTGTGAACTTAATCCAAGATTCCTTCTGACTTTGATATCTTACCCACCGAGCATGTGCACGGGCCTGCTGAAAAGCAATGCAGTTTGAGAGTGTGGGATATCTACAGAAAGTATCCCAGGCCCATTTTTGAGCCTTCCGTGCCATGTGGCAGGCAGACTTCCACCATGGATGAGGATACAGTGGGGAATGTGTCAAGGTTTTAGGAATACATTAAGCAGATGCTTGTATAATACAGTCAGATACTGCTGCCACACAGATATCTATGGATGGCTTACATGATGATGGCAGGATCAAGTTCTGTGGGAGCAGTCAAAGTGGGCCAGTTTGCATGATCCAGCTTCCACCTGGGCACGCAGGTCGAATGGCATCGACCATGGCCAGTCTCTCTCAAAATTACAGGAAAATGATCACTACCTCGTGGATTATTGTCAACTCTCTATGAAAAATGGGAGAATAATGAAGGGGAGAAAACTGAGAGATCAATAGTAGTAAAGGACTGACTACTGACTAAGTGCATGAAAATAATTAGAAGAACCAGTATTGAAAAGAGAAAGATCGTAATTCCATCTTTGCAAGTGGAGATACACTTCACTGCAGAAACTCCTTGAGTAGAGAAACCAGTGAGAATCTCTGACTCGGAGATGTTCTTCAAGTCCTTCTCAACATTAACACCTCATAATGATTTGAAAGTAGCATGAGGTGTAACTTCAATAGGGATATCAGCAATTGCCTTTAAGTGCAAGAGGAGTTCACTGTTTTGAGATGTGGATGTTTCCACCAATATGTCACCAGATCAAAGCTTCTTTACTGATTTTGGAGAGCCAGCAAGTCCCTCCATTCCCTTTTGAATAAAATAAAAAAGGGAGACATTTGTCCTGAAGGTTTGTGTTAAAGATAATGTAGGATAAGAAAATGAGGTACAACAGGTGGTACAGATGTTGAAGATTGCTGCTCAGAATCTTCAAGATATGATCGTTTACCTATGGACTGTTTTTTTCACTATTTTATTTAAAGTTTTATTTGGAGGATCCATAATAAAAAAGAAAATTTCGGTGCCCACTGACACCACCCACCATGGAATCCTATGAGGGGACACACTACAATGTCAAAGGACACTACAGCAACTCCAGGGTTTCGTGAACACTATACCCAAACACCAGCATCAGATACAATGTCCACAACACCTACTGAGAACATCCAACACTGGTACTTGGTTGACCCTAGCCCAAGTGGATCAGCTGATTGACCCAAGGAAGGGGCCACCCCAAGGCTGCCCATCTACAGGAATTCAAGGCCAAAGTGGTGTGTTAGGGTTGGACCCCTCAATCACCAGGATCTCCTCCTCCCCTTCACGGGTCATCATGCATGGCAAACACGTGAATGGATGTTTAGATCCCAGAGGTGGTAAACTGAAAGAACAGAAGCTTTCCCAGGAGGTCCCGTCATCATGTACAGGAATCCACACTGAGGAGTAAAACTTAAAGGAGTGTTTGTTTTTTGATAGCAAAGCCACACTGGGCTATTTGCTGAGTCCACCAAGAGAAATTGAACCACTGATCTTAGAAACTTAAGGACGCTTTAGATATAAATGATTCTTTGGTAAAGCATGTTGACAGGATAATCTCTGGGACAAACAGAGAGAAAATGTAGCTTACAAAAACTAAGGTTGTTAGCAATGATACAATATTAATAGTGTACATAGAACTGATAATGTTGAAAAGGAACTTAGGAGTTACACAAGAAGAACAGGAGGTTGATAAACACACATGGGGTAAAAAAGAAGAAACTTTTTTCTGTGGTATTAACATAAATTAACTGTGAAGGCAAGAATCTAAGTAGATCTCTAAGGCTGAATACTAGTCATGGTGTAAAAATAAGAACAGAAAATTTATTATGAAAATCAATGAGATTTAGCTCGGTTTAGATAACTCTCATGACAGAAATCTATTTGAAATACACAACTATATATCAATATAAATAAGAGTTAAACAAAGATGGGGATGGGGAGGAACAGTTTAATATACGAGGCATGAACCCTAGCCTGTTGAAGAACATTAAAGAGAACAACAAAAAGGTTGGTTGAATCAGTATCTTTATAGATAGAGAAATAAAATGATTTTAATTGGAATCTGTTATAAACACCTGACTGGATCGATGAAATTAATGAAAACTATTTTTAATGAAATCAAGAATGCAAAAGCTAGTTTTAATCACGAAGGATTTTAATCTTAGATGTTACTACTAACATGAAAACTTTATTGTCAACCTGAAAGAGTGAGAGAATCTTAGAAATTGTTAAAGGTATTTTTACATTAAATGATTAGGTAACCTTCTTGAGAAAATTTTATTCTGTTTTATTAGATTTGTTATTAACCTTCAATGTGGATATGACTAATGGGAGCATCCCTACAGGTGGCCATTGTACAATTAAGTTTGAGGTGGTATTATACAAGATAAAAAATAACAGTATTTTGTTGTTTTTCCAAATTTTGAAAAGGTTAATTTTGATGAGATGAGATAGAAATTGACTCCAACAATTTGGAATGCTAAGTTAAATGGAAATGCTTTTCAGTTGTGTTTTTAATATGTTCCCTCTCCCTCACACTGCAACTTGGACAAATGTTTTCAACTGTTGCCCCATATGGTGTATGGGAGTAAAATTAGTTATAAAGTATTTACTGGTATCCTACCCAATGTTAATATGTGGTTTCTCTCAATGTTTCCTACTCAGCTCTTCAGTAACCAATGAGATGTTTAAGTAGAGTATTTGATCACTGTGTACTGACCATGCCTGCACTGCTTGAGCAGCTAGTAGTAACACTAGTTGTCATATAAATACACTTGATGCATTTGACTTTGCTCTAAAGATATTGAAAATAATGACAATCAAGGTGATGAACCTCGACCCAGCAGAGGAAGATGTAAACAGCATTAATCACTGGAAACATTTGTCCCAATCACAATGTGAGAGTGTGGAACACTGGGATATATACATCCTACTCATAGTGAATGGGTTAAAAATGACCTGTTAAATACTCAAGATAGACATGTTCCATAGAGGATAAACATGTGGCTGCATGTAACAGATCAGGATAACTCACTATAAGCAAAGGGTGGTTCAAAATTATCATTCCTATTTTAAAATTTAATAATTAAATAACTAGAGCAATATAACCACACAGTTTTCAACATCTTTTAGCCCAGTTGAAATAGTTTTTATTTGCATGTCATCACACTTTTTCATATGTACCATTTGTGGCTCTCAGCACATCTAATCAATATTTTATTTCAGTCCATATTTGCTGGAATATGCCCAGTTACAGTGATGATGACATCCATTACCCTGGATTTCAGTTCAGTGGTGTTTGCTGTAGATGTATCATACACAATGTCCTTAACATAACCCTAAAGAAGGAAGTCTAGTGATGTCAGGCAAACACAGAGGCCACAGAATTGGTCCACTCCAATCAGTCCATCACACTAAGCCTTTTCTCACACAGTTACCATCTTATCATTGTATTTCTTTAGTTATTTATTAAATTTTAAAATAAGAAGGATTATTTTGGGCCACACTCTATTAAGGAAAAAAAAGATGCACATTTAAAGAACTTACCTTTTGAGATGAATTACTAGGAGGATTACAAACATTTGCAAGTTGAATAAAAAAGATAAAAATCATAAAATGGTATATGGAGAAAGGTTAACTGACAATGTTACAACCAACAGAAAGAATTTATTTAAATACAGTTACAATAAACAAAATCTCTCTTTCTCTCTAGATGTTTGGATATATATATTTGTATACCTAGGAGGATCAGGTACACAGACCTCTTCCTCCTTCCATTGCTTAGTTGGAATGGCCTGATTAATACATTTATAGTAAATACAGAATGGCTGAAGTAATATCATAACTTTAGTCTGGTCCTTTTCAGGACAATGTCTATTTATATTCTTCTTTCATTTTTTAAAATTATTTATTTACACAGGTGGCCTGTTTTATTTTAGCACTATTTTATTATTATTATTATTTTAAATTTAATTTTATCTTAAAGATCTGACGTACAAGTTTAACGGGGAGAGGTGTTTAGGTCTATCTTCATCATATATGTAATATCTGTCTAGTTCGCATAACAACTCATTTTTCGCCAATTTTTATCCAAATATTTTATTGTACTATGTAGAAGTCTATCTGGTATTGTTTGTGTATTTGAGTAATTGTTCATGAACTTTGAGAAAGTGGTTTTAGGTACTCTGTATGCTGATGCAATAAGTGTATTCTATAATGTTTGGAGTTTGGTTTGCATTTGTTTTTCACTTATATTGATCCATGCAGGAGTTGCATAGTCTATTACTGATCTAATGTATGTCTTGTATACTTTAATGATAAATGAAAATGTTAGGATGGAAGTATGAAATTCAAAGGATGATAAAGAAGGGCTAATTTCTGATGAGTATGAGATGGCTAAATTACTAAATACAAATATTTCTTTAGTTTTCTCTAATGAATAACATTCCTTCTCCTAAAATGCTACTAGGTGGAAACAAACAGAATAATAACATTAATTATAAGTTTGTTAAAAAACAAATTGGGAAGTGTAATGAATGATAAGGCTTGTGAGCTAGATAATTTTCTTTAAGGATTTTGAAGACGTTTAAGAATTGGACATGCAAGCCACTTGTTACTATCATCTTTACAAGTCCTTCAATAGTGGACAGATGCCAGAGGGTTGGAAGTTTCCTAATAAAAGTTTGGATCCGGTGCTTTTCAAAAAGCATTTAATAGGGCGCTATGAAAAAGACCTGTTAAACCTCATCAGCACACCTGGGATTCACATGGACACCAATGAGTTTCTCTATGCATAATTTTCATAACTATAAAAGTATCCACAAGAGTAATCATAGTATGATCTTTGGTGATGTAAAAATATATCTGCACAATAAAGCTAGTTACTTGTAAACCTTACATAGCTTCATACTAAAAATATCAGGTTTTTGAATTAAGTATTAATAGCTTTTAATTAAAGATTCTCTCAAAAATTTTTTATTTCAGAATACTGATTATCCACCATTTACAGGAATTTCCATCCTAATATGAAAAATACTTTTATATATTAGACAATTTTCACATTTGATAATTATCTAGGTCATAAAAATTTCATGTTTTTAATGAATAGCTTGTATATCATAACATTGTATGTTTATATACATTAATTATTTGCTATTATACTGGCTTTTCAGCCATTACTGGATAACATCACAGAAATTACAATTACGTAGCACACTTGTACTCGTTATTGTTTCCAAGAATATGACACTGACCTTTACAAAATGACCTGTCCTGACTGTATTTTAGTAAAGACTAGTATTTTGTAAAATATAGTCACATTTCAATTTTAATACACTTATGAACAAGATTCTCATCTTACTTTTCTTAAAAAAAAAGGATAATAAAACAAATAATTATCTCCTCTAGTTATGATCTCTGTACTTGGTTACTACTTCTCATAGCTTGCTAAGCCTCAAAAATCATAAATACTAATAGCATAGAATTCCATTATAATTTATCATGTTTTGTAACTAAACTGTATTTCAGTCTAAAAAAAATAAAATTTTAAGCAGACCAAAGACAAAACTTACTTCCTTTAAATCTTGTTTTGAAAGAACAAGTTGATATCCTAATACATGAAAATAGATGAGAAAGCAACCAGGAGGACATTTTGTGCTTTTGATAGGCTATTCACATATCATATCCACAATTAAGCATACATAAGGGGCCATTTCCAAAAATGGAAAGAGGTAAGACAACCACTGTATTTAATTCAATATGAGGGACATCTCAGTAAACAGAAAAGGTAGTAAGTACTTATTTTACATTCTAGCTTACTAATATGGGTAATTTGAGTTCTTAATTCATATGAATCTATGGACTTTGTATTTTGACATCACAAATGCCAAATTTTAATTAGTGCTGAATTCAGCATACCCCATGACACAAAAATCAATGTTTATTTTTCATACTTATTTTTAAATTAAAAAATTATATAATGCATAATATAAAAATATGAATTATAATCTACAGTTTGTTATTAAACTTAATGACATTAATTCATGAGATAGTAGTTCAATATAATTGAAGGAAAGGCTTGATAAATATTTAAACAGTAAGGTTTGCCTTCCCTATTTTTTTGATAAAGTTTAGTTTACTGAATGAGATAGTCATGTGGAGTCAACAATAATTTTGTCTTGTTATGAATGAATTTGGGATGCCAAGAAAATCTCAATTTCTCAAAAGAATATCCCTCAATATGTGTTTAATCACACTAAAGGCATATGAAGAGCTTTATTATAGCCTTTCTTACTGAGGTTTGTTATGAAAGAAAATTCAAATTTCAGTTTAAAGTACGTATAATGTATAGGTCTCGAATTTGTAATTTGAATCAACCATCTATGGATGTTTCCTGTACTTGATGACAGACACATCAACTAAATTGTATACAAATGTTTTTCATCAAGTAAAATGTACATATATAACTTGTAAGAATGCATTTACTGTAAATCAACAATAGTTTTTATAAATAACATTATCACAGAAAATGATGTATGTAGATTTCTTTCATATACATTGCAGTCACACACCACCTCCCTTAAAATATCTCATATTTAATGAATACCAAAAATATATATAACTCTCACCAATAATAAGATCTTTTTACTACATCAATTACTATGACAAAAAGCTTCATAAAAGTGAGGTATGTCTTACTTTCTTTACAGATAAAAAAAATTGAATGCATAAACTTGCTAAAGCTTATACATTCATAAATCTCCTCAAAATACTATTTTTGTACTTAATATTAATACTCTTGCTAAGATAACATTAATACATTCCTGATAATATTATAAACATGCTCTATTTGAAGCTAAAAGTTTGTAACAAAAGAATTATTACGTAGCCCGCTCTGTACTCAGAATTTCAAGTTAACGCGTAACTAAAGTTTAAAAATTTAAGTTTGATTTTCTTTGACATAAGTTTTACTAATTGACATTGCAACAGTAAAAAAAGCTATAACTATTGACCTTGCAAATTAAGAAAAATAATACTAATCCATGTATTTTAATATAAATACTAATACTGTATTAATACTGTAAATACTGTATTAATATAATACAGAACTAATTAGTATTAGCGGTAGTAGGCCTAATCAAACTACCACTAATAGTAAAACTGGCAATAATAAATGATACAACCGAGTACAGGCTTAAACTTACATTTAATATTTAGTACATTAATTACGTACAACTCTGCACTTACTTGCTTTAAGCAGTCTCTGTGAATATATGCATTTTTACAAACATTTCACTGATAACTAACCTGATTTCTTTCAAACATTCAAGTTTACCCATCAGCGTTTCATCGTCCATTTTTGTGGTTCGTGCTTCCATCTAAGTTTCACATAAAAATCTCGACGCAAATGTAGATAAACAATGTTCAAAGATAACTGGTGTGCATTTGTTTTATTTTTAACGCATTGTAAATTTCGTAATAAAGCAGTATCGTGTAAAAATTTATACATAAGTGCAAAAAACGACAAATAACTTTCACAACAGAACTTTAAGTAAAATATAATACATTTTCAATTATTAGAACTGCATCAATAATTATTTGTTTGTTTTTGAATTTCGCGCAAAGCTACACGAGGGCTATCTGCGCTAGCCATTCCTAATTTAGCAGTGTAAGACTAGAGAGAAAGCAGCTAGTCATCATCACCCACCGCTAACTCTTGGGCTATTCTTTTACCAACGAATAGTGGGATTGACCGTTACATTATAACGCCTCCATGGCTGAAAATGCGAGCATGTTTGGTGTGACGGAGATTCGAACCCGCGACTCTCAGACTACGAGTCGAGTACCTTAACCACCTGGCCGGGCTACATGAATAATAGAATAATGCAGTGACTAATTCCTAGTAGATAATTTCTGAACTTCCTTAGTTCCAAATGACCTTCTGTAGGCCAACAATAAGTTTACGAACTTACAGTGCTAAAGTCTGGAATTCGATTCCCAACGATAGCTTTGTTTGGTTTCTTGCTTATTATTAAGCATAAAACTACACAATGAGCTATCTGTGCTGTACCAACTGCAGGTATTGAAACCCGAATTTAAGCATTTAAGACTTCAAACATACAAGTGAATCATTAGCAGGAACCGTAGTGCATATAGCGCAAAAAGACAATTGTGCAGCTTTGCTCTGAAACTAGCAAGAACAATATATGCATCAGACATTCATATTTTAAGGATTTTCTGATCTCTAGTTATGCTTTCTTGGTCTGGAGCGAAAATCCCTTATTTTATTTGGTGAAAGGTGTGTCCACCAGGATGGCGGCAGGTCCTCACTAGACAGCTCTGCCTCTAAGAAACCCTCTCCCCATCTGAGATATAGTACGAGGGCTGTTAAAAAAATACGCGGACTGACGTCATAAAACAAAATGTACTTTATTTAGAAGTTACAGGTCTGGGACCCCTTCAAAGTACTCTCCTCCCCAATGCACACACTTATCCCAACGGTGTTTCAACTTGTTGAAACAGTCCTGGTACGCTTCTTTTGTAATGTCCTCCAGCTCGTTCGTCGCATTTGCCTTAATCTCGGGAATCGTCTCAAATCTTCTTCCTTTCAAGGGTTTTTTGAGTTTGGGGAACAAGAAAAAATCGCAAGGAGCAAGGTCAGGTGTGTAGGGGGTGGGTGGAGGGTGGGGAAGAACAGTGATCGAGTGTTTGGCCAAAAACTCACGAGTTCTGAGGCACAAATTTCGCAGCAACGCGGTGCATCTTCAATTTTTCGGTCAAAATCTCGTAACAAGATCCAACTGATATCCCACACTCTTCAGCAAGCTCCCTGACAGTCAGACGTCGATTTGCCCGCACCAGGGTGTTGATTTTGTTGACGTGTGGGTCGTCAGTTGACGTGGAAGGACGTCCAGGACGCTCATCATCTTCAATGGACTGTCGACCATCCTTAAAACGTTCATGCCACTTGAAACATGCCGTACGATTCATAGCAACATCACCGTAAGCCGTGTTAAGCATAGCAAAAGTTTCAGTCGCAGATTTTCCAAGTTTGACACAAAATGTCACAGCAAGTCATTGCTCCTTTAGGTCATTCATTCTGAAATCCGCCAAACGAAAAAAATCGCACTTCACTTAAAACCGCGTAGCTAATACACAAATAAAGATATCTGCAATCGGGAAATGGCGTCGTAATCAGCTGAGCTGTGCAAACCTAGCGACACCAAGCGGATTCCCCTGGAACCAACTGGAGCCGCGCAATTTAAACAGTCCGCGTATTTTTTGAACAGACCTCGTATTTTATTTTAAGGTTTTTAAATTCTTTACACTGTGATTCCCACGAATAGGAATGCGTTATTTTTTGTACCTCAAGCTAATTTTTTGTCTCTCTTCTTAAAAAAAAATTCCATAAAACGCCACTGCAATTAGTCATTGGAAAGGTAACCTCTATTCTATTTACTTTGTTATTTATTAGCGACTACTTCTGAATAAAAACGTAAACCTTTCTTAACGAGTTACCTTCATTTTTCGATAGTAACTTCTTTCATGGTGTCATAACTTAGTAAATTCTAATACTTTCATTTAAAGCTTTTCTTCCTGGTTAATATCAAAACTATAACCATCTAAATTGAGGTTAAACTTCACTTTAAAAACTTAAAATACTGCATTGCAGAATAAGGTATCGTCAGAGAAGCCGTTAGTCACTGGCAGATGGGGATCGTGCCTCATTTCTATTTGATAGTACCACGAATCCACAGTTGGTGTCTTGAAAAAGCAGAATAGAAAAACCCATGATCGATATCATACTGAAACGCCAAAAATTCTTCTGGCTGTGTATCCGGTCCCCGAATTTTTAAATAGCTAGCGACGTCTCTGGATATCGTTAATATCATTACAAAACATACCACTTCGTATCTTAGACTCCATTTAGTTTTCTTTATTTCTTGTTTTTTACGTTATGTCTTCATTATATTAACATTATCTTCTTAATTACTATTATCAAGATAAAGAGCAAACCAGTTGGTTTACCTTCAATTTATCGTTGTATCACTACAAGGCTTTCAAGTTATATTGAGGCCCGGCATGGCCAGGTGAGTTAAGGCATTCGACTTATCATCTAAGGGTCGCGGGTTCGAATCCCACTCCAGTTGATGGTAGGTGGAGACAACTAGCTGCCTTCTCTCTAGTTTTACACACTGCTAAATTAGGGAAAACTAGCGCATATCACCCTCTTGCAGCTTTGCGCGAAATTTCAAAAAAAATAAACATTATAGTGGCAAAATTTTGAAAAGTAATATTTCAGTACTTTCTTTTTTAATTTAAAAGAAAATAAATTTGTAATCTAATTTCAAATCTTTCCCATAACGGGCGATAAACTTCGTGTGATTTTGTTCGACTTATTCATAATTTTTGGTTTTGTTTATTTTCATTTGCCCTGTAGAGCATTAATTATTTTATTATATTTAAGAGAGTTTGAATGCTGATTGTAGCCATTGAAAAGTTTAGTGAATTATCCTTAAATTTGTTTGTTTGTTTGTTTTTTGGAATTTCGCACAAAGCTACTCGAGGGCTATCTGTGCTAGCCGTCCCTAATTTAGCAGGGTAAGACTAGAGGGAAGGCAGCTAGTCATTACCACCCACCGCCAACTCTTGGGCTACTCTTTTACTAACGAATAGTGGGATTGACCGTCACATTATACGCCCCCACGGCTGGGAGGGCGAGCATGTTTAGCGCGACTCGGGCGCGAACCCGCGACCCTCGGATTACGGAATTATCCTTAAAAGCCACATCATTAGTAAATTGATTATGGTCGGTTAGCAGAAATGAACTGGTATACATAATTCTCATAACACGTGCTTTCAGTATTTACATTAACCTTCCTACCATCCAGAAATGTTCTTGCATAGTCCATTTTGAGATAATTAAATTTTAGCTCAATGTGCCATACACTATCATAACATTTATATAATTCAAAAAAGTAAGCATTACTGCTGTATCAAACTCTTTGGCTAATCTACACAAATTACTCGTTGTTTGTTTTTTGAATTTTAAAATTATTTTAGGTTTCTGGCAATTTATTTATTATTTTTGGAAATGTGAGTAGACTAATAATGAGTTGTTTCGGAAAACGGTTAGTAATATTTATGGTTTTGTAAATGTTAGGTATATATATGCTGGCTTTCCTCCTTTACGGTACTTTGCAATATTTACATGTTTTCAAGAGCATAGATATATCACCTGATATTACAGATGAGCTGACGATAGCTATGAGTTATTTGTGTAAGTTCTGACTACATTTTAAACAGAATAAGCTGTATATGATCTTGCCCCTGGGTTTTATTTTTTGCACGTTTTGTGTAGATTTGGTAATGCCTGTTGTGAGAAAGGTTTTTGTGGTATATGCAAATAAAGTACCAAGTTAACAAATAATGACTTGTAAGCGCAGTTTCTCTCCTAACTACCCCTCCAGAAAAAAAAAACAAAAAAAACGCAACTGCTCAGAAATTATCAAAAGTATAAAGCAGGTGCTTCAACTCTCAACTGTGACAATGGTTCTGGTAATACAGGAAATGAATTCTTACAATTAGCGCGTTTTGGATGAGTTTATTCTTTTGATATTTCACTTCCATGCTGCCTGGCATGGCCAGGTGGGCTAAGGCGTTCGACTCGTAACCTGAGGGTGGCGAATTCGAATCCCTGTCGCACCAAACATGCTCGCCTTTTCAGCCGTGGGGGCGTTATAATGTGATGGTTAATCCAATTATTCGTTGGTAAAAGAGGAGCGCAAGAGTTGGCGGCCGGTGGTGATAACTAGTTTCCTTCCCTCTAGTCTTACACTTCTAAGTTAGGGACAGCTAGCGCATATATTCTTTGTGTAGCTCTGCGCGAAATTAAAAACAAACAAACAAACATTTCCATGCTTGATTATTATTGACAGTTTTTTCTTACGTTTTAAACCTCGCTTATAATATTTCAACGCAATCTCATGACAACATTCTTTTTGATCTACAAACCTTATATTCTCAAACATCATATAGATAGAAAGCTTGTATGCTTAGTTTTGTGCCATACCTAAGAAACTATTATAGAAATGGATATCGCCTAAGAAAGGTACTACTACCCACGACCTGAAGAGCGATTCTCATCAAGTATCGTAAACACAGAAGAAGCCAAATTCTACCTAAGAAAATCAATACACCAAGAATAAAGAATACACCACTTTAGTTAAAGAAGTTAGAAAAAACCCGAGCCTTGAAGGGGGGTCCAATCATGAGAAGAAATATCGATATAATCTAAAGTAAACGTTCTCTCTGGCTGTGTCCCGACCTTGTTCACAACATTCTCTCATTATTCTACCTAACACATCGGCCTATTACTAAAAACTCTATCATTCCAACATAGATTCTTGCTAAGCCAGCTGCAACGCGTCAAGTAACCTGAAATCCCTACTATTATGTTCTCTTCACCAAAAGTACTAGAGCTAATGAAATCCTAATCCATAAACATCCTTGAGAGTATCATCTACCCATAAGTTCTCGATTTTCTTTAATCTTTTGTGCCATACCTGAATAAGACAGACACAAGTACTGTTGGATCATGTATTGTATTTTCTATAATAAATATTATTGTGCTTAAAAAACAATGCTTTGTTAATTTATTACCATCATGTGTGGGTGCGTAAGCGTCAGCGGAGGGGTGAGAGATGAAATTTGTCCTTCCTGAAAAATGAGAAACATAATTCTTTCTTTATTCATTAAGCATATGTGTATGAAACTTTTATTCAATTAACAATTTCACATTACTCGCCCCTTCGGAAAAATTTACCCCTCCCAAGAAAAATGTCTGCGGATGCTTAGGTATGGGTGTTACTAAAAAGTAGGATATGAATAAATAGCCGTTATTGTGCTCGAATGTGTTCAATTGTCGAAGAAAAGTTGTCCATGTTGCTATCGTTTAGTGTTTTAAATGCGTTTTGAAGATAGGTATTAAAATCGTCAGCTTTATATTTGCTAGAATATTCCCGTCTTTCGTTATGTACCAGTGTGTGTTGTTTAAGCCACTGTTTGTGTGGCGTTTAGGATTCTTGCAGAAATCGTTAGGATAGTTTTTATGATTTAACCATGAAGTGAACTGATACCAGTTTGTTTCATTTAGTATTTTGTCACGTACGATGATGTGGGTGCATTTATATCTACTTCTGTATTTGATCGGCAGATTTCGTGATTTTTTGTGTTGCAAATGTCAGTGTGATAATTGAAGTTCATCAGCTTTGGAAGGAAAAGTAAACGGTATTTTTACGTCTAGATATGTTGTATACTGTACTTAATTAGCCAGCTTAACCTTCTTATGGTTAATATCTAGGTTAATGGAATTTAAACGTAAGTAGGTTTTTAGATTTACATAAGATAGGGAAATAATAGCCATCGATATCATATCTGAAGTTAACATATATGAAACAGGACGAGATAACGGTTGAACATATACGATACCGATCATATCATTGGCAAGGTTTTCTAACCTGGTATTGCAACTGTCAAGAACATCAATGAGGCGCTTGAAGCTGTTTTATCTGTAATGCATTCAAAAGCTCCATGTTTGCTACTTGTTATAAATAATTATATAATCATTCACTAGGAATACATCAGCGAACTTGCTTATGTTGATGTCAGGCTGAGTTTGCCTTCTAATTATGGCATTGAGCAACGATTAACACTTTTGATCTCCACTTCTTTATACAGTATAAATCGTCATCTACTGAGACTGGGAACATGGCGTTAAAATTTACACACAATAATAAATAATTTAGTGAAGCAAAGTTAGTCGATAAAATATTTAGAAAATAGCAGTAGATTGCTACCGACCGCTTACCTTTTTGTGGTCGGTGGTTCGAAATTACAGATGGCGCTACTCTACCTGGTCCGCTCACTGAAAATGTGCTGGGACAGAACTCCATAATTGGAGGAAGGGAGGATGAGCTTTGGCTAGCACTAAAAACTCCTTTGTTGTGTTACCATAACCATGTAATCTGTCCAATAGGATATTGTTTTCTCAGAAGTTCAATAACTGTACGACTGCTTTGAGAACAACGTGGACCAGCAATAATGAAAAGAGTAAACTGCTTTTGATAAACATGAGAAAACAAATGCTTCATTAAAAGTTTAATTAATAAAACATTACGAATAGAAACAACTTTTTTTTGTTAATAAAGTAAAGCTATATCTGTTTTGGGGGAGTTTTTTCTATACAGCCGATCTACTCATATAAGTCTACTTTCTGACACTGTTTTTTTTTTTTTTAATTTCGAGCAAATCTAGTCAAGAGCAATTTGAATTGCCATCCCTAATTTATAAGTCACAAACTAGAGAGAAGGGAAGAGGTCAACACTACCCACCGTCAACTCTTGGGTTACCCTTTTACTAATGAAAAGTGGGACTGACTGTTATATTATAACGCCCCCGCTGATGAAAGGACAAGCATGTTCGGAAACGGGATTCGAACTCGCGACCTGCTGATACTAAGAATTCCACGAGAATGGTAAAGATTCAGCAATGGAGACGATATTAGCGTTTTCAATGTTTATGGGCTAATATTTCTTTGGAGCAAGCCCACTTGAATGTTGATGTAGAAGATAGTAAGGGTACGTTTTTAAAGTGTGCCGACAACATTTTAATTGGATATGGCAACAAGGACGTGAGGTACTTTTGTTAATAGAAAATATTGTTAAGAAAGTTTCCTTGTTTTTTCCTGCATCAGCTCAGCAACCAGATCAGAAAGAAAATTTCCAAGAACCATAATTTTGTTTTGTTTATTATTTAGTTGTTATTGAGCTGTTTGTTCAAAGTTAATAGGTTTGTCATCATGTTTTATGCGCTTATTTTGGTGTTTAGTGGGTTGCTGTTTAGGGCTGATACATATTTTGTTGGAAAAGAAACTAAGTCAGAGATCGACGTGATTTTTTGTCCTTGTTTTGGAGATTTAGGTGTTGCACTTGTGTAGTGGTTATTCTTTTTATATAATGTGGACATACTCTTAATAAAAAAAAAAAGAGTTTCTTCGACATACCAGTGTTATAATGGTTTATTGTGTAGTGAATCAGAATTATGTATATCGCACAGGAAACTTACAAGTAACAATTGTTAGTACTCCGTGAGTTTATTCGTTGAACTGTACAGTTTAATAGAAACTGTCGTTTGAATGCTTGGAGCTAAATAAACAGATGTTCTTGTAACGTAAAGGAATATTAGCAAATAAATATGAGCGGAATCGACTGTAGTATAAATAGTTATCAACAGGGGCGTAATTTAAGGGTCATCAAGAGTCGCAAATACAAAACCTACGCTTTGTTTGCGACCCCAGCTACTTAGCTTCTATCAGGAAAAGATTCATCGCAACACAAATCTTTATACATCCATTGGATCGGATCAAAATATGAGCATTTAGCAATATTACTCGCTACGCCCTGACTGATTTCTTTGCAGTTTGATAACTGGATGTCGTACGCCTACCAGTCACGCACAGATTGATAGTTTTGTAAACTGTACTTTCAGTATTTTAATTAATTACGTTGATTGCTAGAGAAAGCTGCTTACACGAAGATGGTACTAGGTTTAGAAAGTTTATAAACCTTGTCTATAATACTTGGAATATTCATGACTAAAAGAGCAATGCAAAATGTTATTTACAGGCTTAAGAAAATAAACCTAGCATTGTGTAAGTGTGGGAAGTATTATAGGAAAATACTCTGTGTGGATTAAATGTGTGTGTTTCTGGAATTTCGTACAAAGCTATACGAGAGCTACCTGCGCCTTAAGGTAGTAGTGTAAGACTAGAGGGAAGCAGACTATTCATCACCACCTACCGCCAAATCATGGATTACTCTTCTACCAAAGAATGGTGGGATTGAACGTTAGGCTAATATTAAAGAAAAACAGATGAAATGAAGTCTAATTATCCACTGGTGTCAATATCCATTAACTTGTTAACGATATTTTTGTTTCTTTCGGTTAAGTGCAATAAATTTAATGTAGCACTTTAGTGGCTCAACGGCAAGTCAGGAGGTTTATAACGCTAAAAACCGCGTTTCGATACTCTTGGTGAGTACAGTATAGAGAGTCTATTGTGTAAAAAGTAAAAAGTCATATATTTGAATTAAGTCAGAAGAAAGCGTAAGATAAGAAACTGTGGATTACCAATTATTTTGTTAAATTTGGTTGCGGAAAAAGATAATTATATTTGCTTTCGTTTCTTTATGATCTTACAACACATACTGTTATCAGATCCTCATGTTTAACAAAGCTTAGTTCAATTTTCGGTATTTTTTTTATTCTGAACGCTATCTAATAGTTCAGTTATCGAATACGCATTCCATTTGTGGATAGGCACTACGCGAGGAGATGATAACCCAATAGTTGTAACGTATGATGGAAAGCCTGTTTATAATAAATTCCACAGATTCGTATGTAGGTAGTATAGTGTTTTATGCCCTTCGACCTACATATAAACTTTACGCAATTGGCTAATTGTAAAGTATAATGTAATATGTAGGCTTCATTTGATAACTTATTTGAATATTTTCAATTTAAAGCACCACACGTTACCAATTCACTCTTACGCATATGATTATTCAGTTTTTGGTGTGTATATTATGATTTATACATGATAAAGTATTATGAACGATTCGTTTGATTTAAACACCCAATAAAATGAACAGGATTTTCTTTTCAGATACATATTTTATTGGAAACGCCGAGAATCGGTGAACGTTTCACGTTTTATTTCTAATATCACTCTTTTTTTTTCGACAACTTTTGTAAATTATACACCACGCGTTATCACAAAGTCTGAACTGAATCAGTTCTATTATAAATACACAAACTCAGCAGAAACGCCAACAAGTGTAAAAATGTCATGAAAGTCAGGCTGAAATACTTTATACTTTTTATAAAAACTGTGTGATTTTAATTTTTGTGATTTCGCATTCGTAAAGGCCATATGCGTAGCTACCTTCACTTTTGAAGATGAGATCAGTGACACCCTCCCAGCTGAAAGAGCAATACTCATTTTAATTGATATAGTGTGTGTGTGTGTTTCTTACCCCAAAGCCACTTCGGGCTATCTGCTGAGCCAACCAAGAGGTTTGGTTTATTTGTTTTGAATTTCGCGCAAAGCTACTCGAGGGCTATCTGCGCTAGCCGTCCCTAATTTTGCAGTGTAAGACTAGAGGGAAGGCAGTTACTCATCACCACCTACCGCCAACTCTTGGGCTACTCTTTTACCAACGAATAGTGGAATTGACCGTCACATTATAACGTCCCCACGGCTGAAAGGGGGAGCATGTTTGGTACGACTGGGATTCGAACCCGCGACCCTCTGATTACAAGTCGAACGTCTTAACCCACCTGGCCATGCTGGACCGCGACCAATGGAGTCTTCAGTTATCTTCAAGCTAGGATGATCGTTTTATTATTCGTTGTGAGATACAAGATATTTTTCTTTTTTCACTTACACTTTTTCTCATCTTTCTTAGTTTTATAAAGATCATGATCGTCATATTAGTATTTTTTCATTCTAAATGCATCAACATGAGGTGCTACCAAGTTTCACGCGGAAGAGTTGAGTTTTGTGTCAACTGTTTAATTACTCTGTTCATTTAATGAGATAGACCACGCTTCCTGTATCATGACTCGGTGAACACACACAACACACTCACTTCGTTTTTCTTCCTGTTTGGGCCTGGCATGGCCAAGCGCGTAAGGCGTGTGACTCCTAATCCGAGTTCGCGCCCGCGTCGCGCTAAACATGCTCGCCCTCCCAGCCGTGGGGGTGTATAATGTGACGGTCAATCCAACTATTCGTTGGTAAAAGAGTAGCCGAAGAGTTGGCGGTGGGTGGTGATGACTAGCTGCCTTCCCTCTAGTCTTACACTGCTAAATTAGGGACGCCTAGCACAGATAGCCCTCGAGTAGCTTTGTGCGAAATTCCAAAAAACAAACAAACAAACAATCTTTCTGTTCAGCTGAAGAGAAATACTTTTTGAAGAAAAGGCAATGAATGAATTATATCATGCATATATAGTAATCCCTATCTATTTGTAAAACTTTTTCTATGGAAGGTAATATTGAAATTGAAAAGTTTTCAGCACTGTTTCTCACAGTTCAACATTGGTTTCTTCCTTTTTTTTGTATAATTTTCGCGCAAAGCTGTTATGGTTTTCTGTGTTAGAAAAGGCAGCTAGTCAGCAAACTTTTGGGCTGCTCTTCTAGCCCTAATAATGAGATTTGATTGTCACCTTTATAATGCACCCTTTATCAAAGGTAATGAATAGGTATTCGTAAATTGCTTTATCAAAGGTAATGAGTAGATATTCGTAAATTGCTTTATCAAAGACAAAACTACGTTAAAACGCCATCAATTCATCAAAGCTGCCCTATTCGTGCACGTGCTCCCCAGTGATACAGCGGGATGTCTGCGGACTCACGCCGTTAAAAACTGGGTTTCGATACACGTGGTGGACAGAGCACAGATAATGATTGTGTAGCTTTGTGCTTAATTTCAAATAAACAGTTTGAACTCTTGACTTGAGGTTTGATGACGAAATTCAAGAAGAAGTTTCCAGCAATTTTATAGTACTGTTGCGCACCTATGTTTGTTTACATCTCTCTCTTCGTTTCCCATTTTGGATTTCTTATGCCAGCATAACGCATATTATTGGCTGAGACAGGAGTGCACGCTCTGGTATTACAGGAGCTAAAGATACAACTTTATTATTATTCTTAGATGAAACCTTAGGATATTTCCTTACAAGGGTACTACTATAACCTTGTTGTTTTTAAATTCAAAATTCTTATAAATAGAAGTAACAATTATATTTTATCTTTTGACTACAATTGAACATTCACTAGAGGAAATTTTGGTTTTGTCAACATCAACCTAAATCATTTTCTTTTTCAACAACACAAATGCGTTTTTCAAACAAATTACATCCTAGCATAGCCAGATAGTCAGGTGCTAGACTCGCAATCTGCGGGCTCGAACTCCAGTTCCACAAAACATGCTCTTCAGTTGTGGTGTCGTTACATGTGACTATCAATTCCACTATTTGTTGAAATTCTTTAGTACCCCAAAAGTTTGCGGTGGGTGGAGTTGACTGGCTGTCTTCCCTATAGTCTATCACTGCTAAATTAAGAAACACTTCCCAATGGCACGGCGGTATGTTTACGGACTTAGAACGCTATAAACCAGGTTTCAATACCCGTGGTGGGTAAAGAACAGATAGCCTAGTTTGTAGTTTTATTCTTAATTCCATAAACAAAACAATTAGGGACGGCTAACACAGAAACCTCTTGTGTAGCTTTGCGCGAAATTCAACATAAACCAAATCAAACAAGTTTCTTCCATAAATAATGCAGGCATAATTTCACCAAAACTCGAGGTTTTGTAAATTCAAAAAAACTATTTCAAATAATTTTTTTCGTCAGTTGTCACTCCTGATTTTGTAAATATTAATAGTTAATCTAAATGCAAAATAAATAAACAAAAGCAAAATACTAGATACAAGTCGATTCTTCTTGTGTTAGTTATATTAACTAATCGCGACTTTGGGAATGTTGTAAATGAAATAAAGTCTACTGTCGTCTGTGTGTTTGATATATATGCGTTATGTACCATGATATTTTACTATAATAAACCGGAAGTTTAGACTTGTTATACAACCCACCATTTACAGGAAGTTAACTTATTACTGATCATGCGCTGATACCACACCCCAAAAAAAAGGCAGCCATATTTGCCGCGTTTCAGATATTGGTTTAATCATTCGAGTAAAACGGTTGTTTGCGTATGTGTGTTACCAGTTGTTTTGATAAAGTTACTGTGGATATAACTGCTGATTATTTTTTCACATTACACGACAATAATACTTTTTTGAGGTAAGTAAAAAACCTTTCTATATTATCTGCTCTCCACCTTAAACTTTAAAAATTAATATTTGATTTATGTGAAACTGTAAATTGAAGTTTGTATTAAAAGAATAGGCTTACTAATTGTAATAGTAATACTACCAGTACTGTTGCCTAATATTGTTAATAATATAACCATTAACGTTATTACTGTGTGAAATATTTTGCATTTTATGTCCAGATTAGTAGATTTTTATATTTTTATTATCTTAAGACTAATTATTGCATGATATAACACGCGCATAACAATTTGAATAAGGAATCATGTGGTCTTTCAAAGATCAATCAAGGCTGTCCTTGAATGTCTATACTTGAGTTAAAAAGGTGAGTTTCAATTTTTGTTTTTTAGGAATATATCGTTTACTTTAAAAATAAGAGTCTTATGTCTTACACTGTTGTGAAGTGCCAACCTATACCACTGCCAGTGTTAGTTCAATAACTGTACAGTTTATAGTTATATATAATAATAATAGTATATTATAAAGTAACTTTCATATGAAAAATTGCTCTAGTGCAACTTCTCTGAACCATTACCAACAAGGGACAGTATATTTTCTTTAATAAGATCATCATGTACACATTATTTCAAGTGAAGCCTCACTTGTGATTTGTATAACCAACTTTTTTGACTTGTAATAAGTATAACATATAACGTTTAGAGACAACAAGGGACTTGTTGGTCCATCTTGGCTGTCCCATCCTCTAATCCAAACTAAAACTATTAGATAAAAAAAAAAAGACATTCCTTATCATTCATATATGTTAAAATTTAAAAAAAAATGCTTAAATTTACTGGCTTCACAACTTCCAAAGGGAACCCATTTTATAAGCCAACCACCCTGTTTGTAAAATAAAAACATAGCTGAAGATGGCTTTTACCTTGCCTGCATTTGTGTCCCCTACTCTATATTTCTTGCTGTTAAGTGTGAAAAATGTTGATCCATCAACATTATCAATTCCTTTTACAGTCTTAAACACTTCAATCAGATCCTCTCTTGCTTTTCAAGAGAAAATTTTAAGAATCATAATCTTTCCTCATATAATAACCAACCTCTTCATCCCAGATGCCATTTTAGTAACCCTTTTGTGGACCTTTTCCAGCAGTTCATCGTCTGTCCTGAAGAGCCCAAGACTGAACACCATACTTGTTGTTCTATCCGGTGACCTATACAATGAAATTATAACCTCTTTACACTTGTATTTAATATTTCTGTAGATACAACCTAAAATTCTGTTTGCCCTGTCACTAGTAACAGTACACTGATCAACCATGACACTAAGATCCTTTCTTTCACAACACTGTTAAGGTTATTTCCATTCAAATTATACTTGTAATTAAAGTTATGGTAACTCATGTGCAATATCTTGCATTTATCATAATTAAAACCCATCATGCTGCTTTTTTGTCCAACTCACTAAATTTCTAAATCCTTTCATAAAGCTGTAGCATTCTGTTCACAAACAACAACACCCAAGACCTTTATATTATCAGCAAATTTTAAGTAATTTATTGACTATTCCTCCTTCTGTGACATTAATATAATAAAAAAGAACAGTGGTCCTAAGACTGAATCCTGAGGTACACCACTTGCAGCATTAATCCAATTTGATTGAACTCTATTTTTAACAACTCTCTGCTTTCTTCCATCAAGCCACTTTTCTCTCCATTTAGTTAACTTATCCCTCATGCCTATAGAGACAAGTTTCTTTACAAGCTTTTTATTTGGCACTTTGCAATATTTTCTCATAGTGAAACTGTTGACTATTCAATAACATTCTGAACTTTGTTAAAAGACTTTGCAAAGTATCTTTTATCAAATTTTCCAAAATTTTTCCTATGCCTATTGTAAGACTAATAGGCCTATAATTACTGGGACATTTGCTAATTTATAATATGTTGGTACTTGTCTGCTATTTAAGAACTTCCAGAAAATTGTGGCAAGTGGCTCGTATATTTTATCCTTTATCTCCTTTAAAACCTTCAGGGAAATATCTGGCCCAGGAGCCTTATCATTCTTTAAACTTTCCAGTTTTAACAAGTTCAGAATTCATGCAGTTGTCTTGTTCAACTTTGTTTTTATCCATTACTTGCCCAAGATGAGGAATACTGCTCGAGTCTTTATTATTAGAAACTGAAGATAAAGCAGAATTTAATAGCCTAGCCATTTCATAACCATCAGATACAAGCCTTCATTTATCATCCCTCAAGGGTTCTATTTCCATCCTAATGTTTTGTTTATCCCTAATGTATTTAAAAAAATTCTTACTGTTAATTTTTATGTTTTAAACCAGATGTTTTTTCATATGCATTTTTGGATGTTTTAATTTCCTGTTTGACCAACTGTTTTTATCTTCTGTAATACTAGTCAGTTTATATTTCTTACACTTGTGGTACTTTTATTTAATTTCATCTTTCATACCCTTTGCCAGCCAATGTAAGTATATTGCGGTGCCCTTTTCAATCTAGAAACACAACTAAAATTTTATTATCCTTACAACTAACAATAGAACAATACCTCAATCAATGGCTCAAGTGACTTGTTCAACACTAGTAACAGGGGTCCAGCTCGACTGAACTCCAACAGTAAAGTTGTACAGTCTAGTTAACTAGGCTTTTCCAAACCCCTAACAATGTGAATTTCTTAAATAATATTCCTTGTGGAATCTTATCAAAAGGTTTTTGAAAGGCAGTGTACCCTAGGCTAAGTGTTAGTTCTCTAAGGACAACAACGTCCTAAGGCTATAGATATAAATAACAATTATGTAATTATGGACTTCATGTTAATTAGGTAATTGAGAAATAAATGTATGTTTTTGAAAATGGAATGCTTTTGGAAGTTTTATTGAACTACAGTGCTAAATTAAATCATCATTACTCCTTGTATTTATTTTGAAGTTTGATATTTGTGGATTACATTTTGTAAATTCAGTAAGTGGGCTATTTGCAATAGTTGTGAAAATATGGTTCCTGTTAAATAAAGCATCCATCATATAGAACACTTATTGAATGAGACATGCATACATGCTTATCACAATATTGTAAACCAAGAAATAAGATGATACTGCAATACTTTGAACCATCCTCTAAATTGTATAGTGAAATCAATGTTTCAAAATTTGTTTCATATGCTGTCAGGTGAACTGCATGCATAGTGGCAGTTAGTGACAGTATAGGGCCTGTATGGATCCCAGGTAAGTATCATTTATGGCTATGTACTCCATTTCCCTATTTTGAAAACAACAATGACATGTTGACTTGGGATTTCTGCTGGACATTTACATAAATTTATAATTATGTAAAAAGATGCACAATGAAAAAAATTGTTGGGGTCCACATGCTGATGAGGGTTAAAAATCTTAAGACTTGTTGAAGCTATCAAATATTATTATTTTTACTATCATATTTAAATTTAAATATGAATCACATCATAAACACGCATTCAAAATTGTGTGTGTATATACACATTATATATTTCATGCAATGATTGGTTTTCTTTCAACTTTTAAAATTGTTTAAAAGTACTTGCACTTTAAAGTACCAGTTCAGTAAATTGAATGCCACTTTTTAGTTTGGCATATTGTTTAATATTATAAGTTTGTTATAAAGATTTGTATTGTTAGCTTAATATATACATTTAAGACAACATAAATCACCAAATTTTGAGATATTTTATTGAGGTTATGGCCAAAAATGGTGTTAGCAGTGGAAGTGCCCACTTCATGATTAATACATTCAAATCTTTAAGTGGAAACATTAGAAAAGTAGAGTTATTAGCTATACAGACTGGTAGGTGGATTTTTAATTTTTCTGAAGAAAACTTAATATTGGTTGAAACGTTTCTTTACATTAGAATCTGCATTTATGTTTGTACAGTTAATTTTTTAAGTTGCATATATCATAATGGAATATAAGCATTCAAGTTAAACTAAAATATTTTGGTGCATTAGTTTCTAACTTATTGCTCAAAGCTGTGATAACACAAATAGAATTGGTGTGTTTCATAACATGATTTAGAATCATTTTATAATTGTTTGGTTTTTTCTCTTGGGCTTATATTTTTCTTTTACGTATGAATTTGACATGTAAGAAACTGAGCATTATGAAAAATAGTATGTTCTAAGTGACTTAGAAGTTTTATTATGAAAGTAATAGATGGTATATCTGTAACCTTACGTTATGGAATTATAAACTATTTTGTGGAATACTTATTGATGCTTGCACGTGTGCACACACACACACCATCACATGCAACATATTTATTTTCCTCAGTTTTAGAAATTCTGTAGTCATCTTGTATGTAGGTTGCTGACCATTACATCAAGGTTTGACTCCAGGTTGTTCACTGACATACATTCATGTGTAGACAGGAACTAAATAAAGCAACTTTATAAACTTTTAGCAAGATAAGTAAAGCTGTTTTTTTTTAATTTGGAGCATTTACCTCATGTTTAGATTTTGACTAACCCTTGTATCTATCTGTTCTCTTCCTGGATCACTGCCACATGAATGTTGCAAATGTAGGTGTGTGCTTGATTGTCTGGTTTTTTTGCCAAATTTGTTTGAGTAAACCAGTTACAATTTTCAGATTTAGTGTGATATAGTTTGTATCTACTTGTACAATTTTAAGTACTGTTTGTTTGGCTTTGTAAAGAGAAAAAAAAAATCTAAAGTCTGCATGTGGCAAATATCCACAAGGACCTATGCTATTGGAATCATTATTATTTATACCATTAGTTTTTTTTAGCAAAGAAAATAGATAAATCTCATGCTAATGAAAAATATAAAAACTGTTTAGCTCACATTCAGTGGTACAAAGAAAAACTCATGTTGACCATAGAAGTGCACATGTAAAGAACTGAGTAGGCTTTCTTACAGTTCTGAGACATGAGTAATATACTAAACATGATAATGACTTCATTGTGTGTAACTTCAAAGAAAGAAGTTAGTATATGGTGTTCTATTTAAAGTCTTAAGGGTAATAAAGCATTGAATTATAACAAGTCAGAAGATTGAATATAAAAACTATAATTTTTGATATCTATGTCCAGAGTTTAGAACTAGGTTTTAGAGCCATATGTCAACAGGGCTAGTGGCTGGAAAATCTATCACCCCAGAGTTAATATTTATTTCAAGAGAGGAGAATCTCTTAATTGCAGTGTAAGCTAAACTTGTGCAGTAACTTGTTAACTTTGAAATAAATAAATTAATAAAATAGCTAGAGTAGATGGTAGGTTGGAAAAAACGTTGAAAGAAATAGTGGAATAGTGTATTTCCTGAAAAACGAACGTGTTTAAATTTTGGCTTTCATGGGGTAGATTCAAGCATTGTAAGATTATCAGTGTCATTGTATAACTTCCTGTGTAGTTCAACATTAGGTGTAAAATCTTTTATATATATATATAAAATACACTTAAGAGCATTTTATAATATGACATGTTTTTTCCAAACCCACATTTGATGTATGTGCTGTTATTGAACCTTGATGTTGTAATTGGGATTTTGAATATTAATATTTTATCACAAAACAGTAACTTAAAATTAGTTTAGTAATAGTATTTTGAGTAAAGGATTTTGCTTTTCTTAAACAAACTCCAAATATTTTAGTGCAAAAAGCATGGAGGTTAATGAGCATGTTTAGATACGTGGGAACACTGATTCTGATCTACTCAAGTGATTTATAATGGTTATCCAGTTTAAGATAAAATTTTCAAGAGCATATGAATATATGTGCATGAAAGAATATTTTGCGGACAATTGATGTGACAGTGTTTTCTAAGAATCAAATGATGTAAGTGCATACATGTCAATAAATGTGTGTAATTTAACAAAACTTTTTTTGATTTGAAGTAATTTTGTATATTATGCCCATACAGTGGAGGATGAATTACCTAATGCCATTTATTTAAATGAAGCAAAAACAAGAAACTGAAAATTGAACACTTAGGTTTTTATACTTTTAAAAAAGTGGTGTTAGTTTTTTTTATTATCATCAAAATTGTGGAGAATGTTTCAACATTTTTACCACATGACAAGAACATTAACTGTTTTTATAAATATAGAGAGGTAGGAAAATACACATTGTTTTCAATTATTTATTGATAGAATTAATTACATTTAGAAAAATACCAATTTGCCACAGGTCAGTATTTGTTTTGTCACGTGTAAGTGGCAATCATTTTGGATGTTGTGGCTTTAAAAAATGGTAACTGGAGCAGTATCTGTTGAGTACAGTGGATGGTGAATGGTTAAAAGGAAGGAATTTGCCCAATTTAAGATTTAACTGATTAGTTGATTTCTTTTAATTATCCACTAGGCCTCTACAGATATTTTCAAATCTGAGACAGGTCTGATACAGAAAAACCATGAATTAAATTTTGGGTCAGTTGTGGGGTTATTGTATGTGATATAGAATTTTATACAAAAAAAATAAATGGTTTGTTATTAAATTTTATTATATGACTTATATAAAAGTTAAATTTCAGTATGCGCAATTACTAAAATAGCACACTGAATAACTCTGATTCAGGTGAATTTTTGTAATGAAAGAAAGTAAAATAAAAAATCATTGAGGTTTTGTTAAACCAAGGAGGTTGTTTCAGAATAACTAATTTATTCATGACTACAGTACTGTACAATGATAAACAAATGCCTTTTGATGTGCTTAACCTAACTTCACTACTGTTTTTATCAAGAAATTGGGACTAAATTTACTACTTTAAAACAATGAGTGCATGGTGATGACTAGATAACAAATATCACTTGATAGCATTACCTGAACTAGCTCTCTTTTGCCCCATCTGACCCTAAACACACACACACACACACACACACACACACACACACACACACACTGGTTGAATTGAGAAAAGAAGAAAATTAAAACGGCACAAAGCTAATAACGTATAATTACAGCCCTGTATTCCTGAAAAAAACATAAAGCTCTAAATTCATCATTAAAATCCTAGAAGCAGTTTGATTTTGGACTCAAAGAATGTGAAATAATTTTGGATTTCAATGAATCCAGGACTGATAAAATGGGAGAAAATACCAGGTGAGGTGCCACAATGAAATTTATAGTTCCCATTGTGATCCTGGTATCTGGCATGTTTAAAAATATCTTTTAACCTGAAAAAATTGTTAGTTTGCTGTTCAAAGTCATTAATACACCAGTTAGTTCCCTAAATGAAACATATAAAATAAACAGTTGTAGAATTTATACTTCTATATGCAAGTTGAAAAATGTTCCTTTTACTTACTAGTGAACAGGATGTTTTAAAAAAGTGTGGCTTTTTTAGTTCTAGAATAGTATTAAGTAAACCTTTCACTGTGTGCATAAATTCCTTTTTTTTTGTTAGCTTCTATAGGTAGACCACTTTATTGTGTTAGTGCAGTGTACTGTGGTACACGTTATGGGTATTAGTTTGCAAAAGCAGGATTTTATAAAGAATGTAGAAATGTTTATTCATACAAATAAAGGTACAGTCAGTTGTAATAAATCCTAAATTTCTTTTTAATCATGAAAAACCTTTGAAGAAGTTGTAAGCAGAAAATTTACTTAGGGCAGACAGATTTTGGTTCATTGTTTTCAAATTGCATTTTACTTTAGTTCCAAACATTTGACTTGTACTCTTTTTTTTTTGGTCAAGTAAAATGTATACTTGTTTCTTCATTATAAAAACAAATAATGCCAAATGTAAAAAGAAAGTAGGTTTTTGGCCATTTATGTGTACTTTATTCTTTTACATGGAATAATATGATAAAAAGAAATATCCTTGTACTTGAATAATGGAAGTTTTTTCTACATGCACACATTTTGCATTGAAATATTTTGGGTATCAGTGTCAGGAAACAATTTGTGAGTGGTCAGGCCATTGTCACAGTAAAACAATGTAACACAAAATATGTACAAGGCACACTATTGCTTTTAAAGCTAATGCTAGGAAATCAAATCTTGAATCATTTTAGCTTCAAGTAATTCGTACATAAGGTGTATTAAATTAAAAGAAACATTTTAATACATAAACTGCCATGAAAAAGTGGTTAGGGCCATGGCCTAAACTGGCCTAACTACTTTATATGACCCTTGGTAGGGTAGGTACTTGTATTTTGATAGATCTTTAATTCTTAGCATTTAGAAAACCTCAAAATGGCTCATTTTTATTTTGACGTATATCATAAATGGATGTTTGTTTATTTCTGTAGGTATTAAGAAGATTTGTGAAGTGTTTTGGAAAAAACTGTTTAATCTTGCATATAAATTGAATTTTTTGTTTGTTTGATTGTTCATAATACTAGGTAGTTTTGATTACAACAAACTGCTAATATCAAAATATTTATTTTAGCATTGAGTTACTCAGTTTATTAAATGTATTCTAGGAAATATAAGAACATAAGGAAAGATTGATAAAGATGTTAGTTTTGCTTATACTGTAGTTTCATTTAGACCAGTATTATAATGTCAAGTGATCACGTATAAATCCATTTTCTAAGCAATTAACAGATGAACTATTTACTTGGTGCAAAGCATTGAACTGAAAGATTAATTTTATTTAATTGTTAGCATTAGATTATAATGTCCACGTTTTCTAGTTAACTTTCTTGTCTAGTTAGTACTTAAAAATAAGTGATAGTGGGAGATAACCTTAGTATCATTGCCATATGAAAGACAGGACAAGCATGTATGGTGGCAGTATTTTAATTACTTGGATGAGTGGAATAATTAATTTAAAAAGTTGTTCTATTAGTTTTTTTTTATCATCAGTATAATAGGATCTGAAAAATTAGTGATTTCTCATTATACTGATTAATGTAATTGCTGCTTATAGGTAATGTGTTATGGAAATTAATTGGACTCCCCTATATAATTTCAAATTTCAAACCCATTGAACTATATTGGCAAATTGGCTTTTATGGTTAAAATAGATGGTCGAGTATTTTCCATGGGGTACAAATTACTCTTAATTGGATTAAGTAGTCCATAAGTGAATGTTGAAGAGAATTATTGATATTTTGGTTTTGAAGGACATGGTATGATAGAGAGAGGCATGGTATGTGTATTTATATCTCGGTAACGCAAGATGTTTGGAGGCTATAAACTTTGTCTCAGTGTTATATATAGTATAAGTGTGTACTTTGTATTAGACTTAGAATATCATATAGGGGTAGGAAGAAAATCTAAAATTGGATGTGAAGTGTAATATGATTTATATATTTCCTTTTAAAATTAAAACACCGAAGCTTCTAAAATATTAAAATTTGAATTATGAACTACATTTGAATGCATAGGTCATTGACAGATATTGATAATAAAATCATTTAATTAAATTTTTAATGTAAATATAATGTCTTTGGTTCTCTGCCACTACTGCTGCACACACAAGGTTAATGTTTCCTTCATTTTCAAATTCACTTAAAACTTAACTGTTTGTATTGATCTACTGCCCTGAATAAAGACTACATGTCTATAACACTCAGTTTGACAATAAACACGTAAAGTGTTATCAGTGTAATATAACAATATTTTTGTGATAGCTTGATAATGAGGAATGTGAACATATGAAGGTTGCATGCTTGAGTTAACTTATCTAGTAGTATATACAGGTGTTTGTATTTAGAGTAAATAAATTCTCTAAGTATAGTTACTGAACATGAGTATTATACATGTAACTGTAGGTAGGTGCAGTCTTGTAACTTGCAGGGCAAGTTTGGAATCCAGATGTAAGATAGAGAGAAAAACTGCTTCAGTTTTCTAGGTAGTTGTAATGTTCAGTTTTTAAATCAAATGTTTGTCTGTGACCTATCACAGAGAGTACGCCCTGGGGTGTGTATTTATAAATGGTGACATCATTCAGACCAGGATGTGAACTCCTACTACTTGAATGGTTCTACTGAGTGATCATCACTTGATATACATTCTGGAAATAACATTACTCTAAATTATTATGAACTTTGAAAACTTTCTTGACAAATAATTTGTATGTCACACTGTTTATTTTCACTTGTCTATCATGTGTTTTAAAGGAAACTAAACATTAGAACCTAAAATATTTTGAAAGAAACAAGTTCCTGCTCTGTAAGTGTTAGTTAGACCTGTGTATACATAGCTGAATACTGGAGCATCTTCACTTGTTTAGTTTTTGTGCCCAACTCTTAAACTAACAAAAGAAACTTCTAGACTATCTGTATTTGAATTGTAGAGGTCTTGGGTACCTCTGTGTCTGAATGTATTAGCCTTCATAATAAGTAAGTGCCCAAGCCACCAGTATTTAAATTCTACAGGCTGAAAGTGCTTATAAGTGTTCTGAAATATGAACATTTATGACTAATAAAGTAAGGCCATCAAAGATATATTAATTCAGTGCAATAATTAAGAGTGTTTAATTTTATTTGCTACATTGTACCATAATCATTGAAAAGTTGCAAAAACTTGGTGGATAATTTTTGAAAACAAAATTATTAATGAAATAATTTGTACACTTTTTTAGTGTATCAAATATGCATTGTCCAGTTGTAAATGTCAGTGGCTGTTGTTACTTAAGTATTATACTATAATTAAAAAAAAAACCACATGTTCTTGATTCACTTTTGTTCACAGTAATTCAAGTGGAGGCTAATCGGGGTACTTTACAGGACTACAATAACTTTCCTGTAATCAAATTTAAAATTACTGTAAACTGAACGTATAGTTTTTATTTCTATTTTATCAATGCAGCTCAAAATTTTACTGAAGGTTTAAAGTTTTGTTTTAAATACTCGTGTATAAAGCATTTTTTGTTGTCCATATCACCAGTTTTTTACAGAAGAGAGAAATATTTTTTCAAATTATAATATTCTAATTAATTATAATACATTTCAGTTTTCTGAAACTTATTTTTCACATTTTTAGCCTTGTTGCATAACCATTAAGATCTCTTTGATTAAGAAAAAAAATGATTATAATCAGCTGTTACCAGCTTCTTCTTGGCCAACCTATTCAGAAATTTGGCACAAATAATGTCGAAAAGTTCAAAAGTAATGTGAGAGATCTCTTGACGTTCTTTTGATCAGAAAAATGTCTGTAAATGAAAACATTCCCCTTAAGTTAATTTTCCATTAATTTTAAGCTTTTCTACTGCTTTAAGTATTTAGGTTACTAGTCATCTATTCTCCTGAAAGCTGCAAATTAGCTTAAGAAACGGGAATGTATACGTACTACTGCTATGACACTTGGCTTTGTTATCACTTTAGAAGTTTCAAAAACATTCACATTAGAAAATACCATTCAATTCTTTGAAGTTAACTGTTTTACGTTCATACTACTGTAAATATTATCAATATAAGTGAATACAAATCTATTCAATAAATGGTTAAACAAACTTGAAAAGTAATTTTAAAGCATGTTGAGTAAGAGTCTTACTGTTGGTACTTTGTTTAAATGGTAGTGTACAATGTGTTTCAGCATAGCATAAAATTTTGATTAGCAGGGTACTTGCAACAACTGTATGTGTACATACATTTATCAAGATACAAGGTAAATGTGCTTAATTATACTGAGTGCTATCATGTAGTTTATGCAGTATTTTTGATAGTTCATATTTTGTTTGTATATAGTGTAAAGAGTTGTTAAAATAGGATATTTTGTGAGCAAATGTAATGGGGAGAATCTGGTCTTTCATTTAAAAAGAGGTAAAGGTAGGTTTCATAGTTTATCACACAATAACTTTGGTGTATACATCTTGTTGAAATATGAGTTATCTGCATACCATGCAATTCTGTTTAATGTGTGTGTATGTATCAAAATAAATGGAATAAAGTAATTATTTGTACACTTGAATGTAAAATTAGAGTATCTTATTTTATTGTGTAGATATGTTTGTGCTGAGGAATATGCTGTCTTCAGGAATGCTAAGAAATATATAAAACAGTCATGTTAACTGGACCTGTTTTCTGTGTTGGGTCAATGTTGACAACTCAGGTTGTACCTATACTGAGCAGGTTTTTATATGTTTATGAACTGAATTATAATGTAGAACTTCACAACCCTGTAGATACATGCACTTGTGCATAGGAGCGTATCTGTTTCTGATTATGTGTAGCCAAGAATATTCAAAGCATCCTACAGATAAAGGGTTATGCAACTGTGGAAAATATTTCCTGGTGGATAAAGCTGACAGTTATGTTAGCTGGGCTTATCAAATTAGAAGATTTACAAAGAGAACAACCATTGTTATATCTGAAATATTTACTTAGTCATTTCTTCTCATTGTGAAATATCTAATGAATTTGTTTGAGATAAGAAAGCTTATCTTTACATAAGATTTTTGTGCTACTACATTTCATGATTTTTAAGCCTATTAAAGATGTTTGTAACACTTAATGTCATTTTTGTAGCATGTTACAAAAATATCCCAAATGTTATTCTGTGGTACATCTTTTATTCCTAATAAAAATATTTGTAAGTTAAATTACTGTGTGGTTGCTTAAGTGGTTATTCTTGATTACATTTTATATATTTAAAGGTAGCTGACAGATAAGACCAAGTTTTGTAACTTGGAGGCTAGTGAACTTTGAAAAGATTGGTTGCATTAGTAGAATTTACACTTAGTTACAAAATTTATTGTGTTTGTAATTCTGTAAACAAAAGAATTTATGCACAAGAGGGATGCATTACATTTATTGGCAACAATTGTGTGGGAAAATCTATAAATTGATAATTTAGAACCAGACAAGAACTGTTATTGTATGTAAAGTATATGGAATTGAATGAAAAAATGTCATTTGGTTAGTTTAAGATCTTTTTATATGTTTATTTTTTCCATAAGTATTTGTATTTAGTTTTATGTTACACTATTAACAAATATTGTATTACAGTGGTAAAACATGATGAAAGAAAGATTCTTTTAGAGACACAGCTCAGAACTGTTACGTGGTTGCTATGAACGTATATTAACTGTAGAATGAAGACTTTTTCTTTATTTGCATCTGTTAGAAAAGTATGTACTTTTAAAGCTACAGTAAGTGATGTGTGTAATATTTGTGCATTGAAAGTTGCAGCTGGTAAACCTTAAGTCTGAAAATACCATTATTTCTTGCATCTTAGGATAATTAAAGTATCATATTAAGCATGTTAATGTTGCATATGAAGATTATAGTACTTTGTGTGACTAGAACAAACGGTGGAAATGTTTTTAGTGTAAAGCAAACTGTTGTATTTCATTTTCTGATATGGCACTGATAAATTGGACTGAGATTCTCAACTGAGATAAAATATGAGATTTGGTTAACAGCATGCTTTTGTTAGTCAGTCATGACAGTAGTTGCTAACTTGAATATTTTACCAGCAAAATGGAAAAGAAATTAAATCTTTAAATAAAGGAAAATTTCAGTTTCAAGAATGAGCTTGATTTATGTATCAATGGGATAAAGAAATGCAGGCAAGAATTAGTTTCTCTTTGAGGAAAAATGTCTGAAGTAGTACCATTTTGAGCTCCAATTTTTATTATTTGATTCCAATTATTATAAATAAATTATATTAGCTGATTGGTTAATTCCCGGTACTAAGTTATTTAAAATAAAAATGTTCAGTTATGTATATTTTAGTTACTCTGTTTGGTTTAACATATGGATAATTATTAAGTACACTTTTTTTTACACAAGTTATTTATCCCTTGTGGTGTTAACTTTTTTAATTTATTGAAAAATAGTATTTAACAACTCTAGAAAATTGAGTACTTTTTTGTGGTAGTTATGATAACTAACACATTTGTGACTTTCCTCGTAATTATCTAACTTGTGGTTTTATAGTGGTTTATCATTTGTAAGAAATTAAGTTGTGTGATGCTGCTAAAACTAAAAAAGTGCAACAGGATTTTATTTTTTGATGTGATTTTCCCCACATGAATATCAGTTAAAAAGAAAATTGTTTAATGGAACAATTTTTTAACCTGACGATGACCGAAGAAGGTCGAAACGTTGTTTGGCTCTTCTATTAGTGCCTTCTCTACACATTACAGCCGTTTTTAATCAAATTTGTTGCAACAGTGTCTTAAATGCTGCCAAATCTGCAAAGTAAAGATATATTATTCCATTTGTATTGCTTGTTTCAACAAAATTTTTAAGTGTTACACCCATCAATGAAACGTATTGTTTTGTATTTTTACAGATATACTCCACATTTTGTTTTCCAATAATGTGATTTAGCCTGTTATGTTAAATTGACTTGTTTGCAGACTTTCACTAAATGTTGATGGTGACATTCTTTAATGAAGGCATACTTTATCATGCTAGGTTAACAGGAATGAGGGTTTCCAATGGTCAGTTGATTTTAGACATTTTGTTATTTTGGGGATTTTTGTGAGATTTGCATTAATCTGGCAAGATAATTTGTGGTTGTGTTTGTAATACTTTACCATTCTTATATTTCAATAACACACTTAGAGATAGTCTTTCAGAGTTCAGGTTTTGGAATTTGTCCAATATAAAAGATGTGTTTGCTACAGAAATTTGCTAAAAACTTTATCTTTTGAACATTCAGAACCTATTTTATACATTTTTCTAGTAATATATTCATGTACAAATTCTTTACATTAAAAATTTATTGGAAGCTTTCATGTAAGTTGAATATAAAGATGAACTTAAACATGTCTAAGGTTTTCAAGTGGTTTGATGAAGTTGATAGTTGCATTTAAATTCAAGTGGAATTTAGAGAAAGAACTAGATTATAAATTACTTTTGTTTTTGGGATTAAATTGCAAGTAATAAAATAAACTGGAGAGTTAATTAAAAAAGGTTAATTTTCCAAGAAGGTTTTACACATTTGTTAACTTGGAACTATACTTTGTTGGATTGCTTTACAACTTGAAACTGTTTAAAAACATTTATAATTGGGTTTTTCATTTAAAATCTAAGGGCATCATATCTATGAAATATATGAAAAAAACAAACGGGATAATGCACCAGAAAGCTCTTATTCTGAGATATCTTCTGTTGGAGTATGTACCCCCTTAGAGATTCCTCCAGCATTCGAGTATCTTTGGACTGAAAATGTTTTTAACTTTTATCATGTTATCATACCTGGGTAATGTAACTTCAGTTAAGTGTGCATGATTTCTGTCACTAAGTAGAAACATTCTTCATGTTCCTAAATGTGCAGATAATTTTATTGGAGAAATTCATTACTGTTAGTCTAGTATGCATACATAGATTAGGTGGTTGTTGAAGGGGCAGTAGTACCATAAACATAAAGTAGTTGGCTCCATAGGTGATTGTTAGCCCTTTTTTTTACAGTCAAAGAAATATGGTACAGCAATAAACTGTTTGTTTGCATCTATGTACGTGTACACACACACACAACACCTACATATGTTGTGTGTGTAGAAAATGTATTTCAAGAAGTGTTACCTTGTTTTACTTCGATAATGAAAGATATTTCTTTTACTGTTCACTTGTTTTATTGATACTTAAAATATAATTAAGTTACGTGTTATTTTTTAATAAAATAACTGTAATTTTGTATTAAGTTTTTGGATCTCTTTTCAGTTACACACTTTGAAGAACCAACCAGGCTAGCAAGATGCCAAAAGCAGTGAGTTTGGAAATAAAACTTTGTTTTTGAATAATGTTATACTAACATTGTTTTAAGTTTAATGTTGGTCTTTATAAAAATAAAACTATTTTAATGTATTAGAATTGTTAAATTACTTTATTCATTTATTTTTGATACTTTTATAATTAGAATTACATATTTATTTTGGCCTTGAAGTGTAAACTAGTTGTTAATGTTATCTGTGGTTGCTATATGGTAGATGTCTTTATACACTAATTAAGGAAGTAATTGATGTTTGATAAATAATTAATATTTCATTCTGGTCATGAGGATGAAAATGAGGATTGAAAAATAACTTATGTACAGTCGTACTAATGTGTTGAAGACTGGAGAGTTTACTAACTGATGCATTTCTGTTAAGGATGCAGTTCAGATTTGAGGAGTTTTATGAACAGTGTGAATGAACAAGTAATATACTAGAACTATAAATTAACTAATATTGGAAATAAAACGTACTCAGTGTAAGGATGTAATTTGGATAATTGAATGTGATCAACAATGTGTGTACGTTTGAGTCAATGTATTTCTGTCCTTGACTGACAGCATCTATATATATCTCTTATCAAAGATCTAAGTCACGTTTTAAAAAGAATGTCAACAGCATAAGTGAAGTTGTTTTAATGCGTTTGAGGTGAGAGAAGTGTTCAGGTAAACAGTGTATGGGTACAGTTATGTTGAAAATGTTGAAGAAATAGTGTGAACAGTACAATGTTTTCCTTTTAAAAATGTATTAGAATAAGCAAGAAATTTAACCAATCACCACTTGTGTGTACACTTCTGTAAGGATGTAAGTGAGATTTGAGAAGGGCTTTGTTAACAGTGTACAGGCACACATACAGTTATTTTAAGTATGTAATTGAGACCTGTGAAGTAGTGTGGGTAACAATATACTTGCATTTATTTAATCAGTGTAATTGAGATGTGTTGCAGTTTGGCTCACTCAAAATGGAATATTATTAAGGAAGTACCTGAGCCTTTGCAGGAACAGATGTTTGATTACATCAGTTATTGCATAATGAACTTATTTTTGATATATTTTTGTCTCTCACAAAAGGTTATAACAAATGAGCCCAATTGACAAAAATTTTATAAAAACATCTGAATTATAATCTACAAAGCTATTGCAATGAATAGTAGTTAGACCCATTGAGTTTCCAACTGAGCTTTTTTAAAAATTGTTTTATATAATTCTTGTCAAGCAGTTTGTTTTATATTTCACAGTGAAACTTATGTTCAAAAACTAAAAAAAAAAAACATAGCTAGCTAGTTTTCATATTGACATTGGGAAATGAGTCTTCCAAACTGTAATGGAAAAGTACAATTTTTAATTAAAGTTTTTGGAATAGTCTATGACTATTGTATGTAGCATTCAAATCACTTTGGAAGTTATCAATATTTGACAGGTCTTGAAGAATTTGGAATAGTATGTCATATGATACTATTGGCTTTGCATGCTAATCAGGATTTGTTGACTTAAATAATGTTTACATTTTTTGTATTAATTTCTCACACAGTTTGTTTATCAGTGATCTTGGATTTAAACTCATTCATAAACTGTCCAAAATTTATTGTTACAAATTGTTATAGCAAATTTAACTATGTAGACATTACAGATACTTGGTTGCCAATGTTATGATGAAACTGTATATACCATAACTCTGAATGTACAAAACATATCACACAATTTGTCAGGCTTTTCATAATTATTACAAGTATGTTTAGAGCTGTGTATTTACAGTTACTAGTGATTCAGCTCAGTGAAAGATGATTTTTATGCTAAAATTAAAAATGCTTTTCATTTTACAGTGTGCTGTTTAATTTGTGTAACTTTGTTAACTTCCTTAATGAGTATTGTAAGTCATTTTTTCTGTGAACTGTTTTCTCTGCCCTAAAACAAATTGTAAGATGATCATCAGTGTACAGTGAAATGAAAAAAGATTAAATTAAATTAATAATACCTTTTTCCATTTTCTTTGAATGCATCATTTTGCAAGATTTCAAATTTTCTTTTTACAATTTCATCTGTTAATTTTTTTCACTTGTTTTTACCATCTGGATTGCATTATTTACATTCAGGAGACAAATATTCTGTGCAAGCCAACACATTGTGAAACAAAAATTAATGTGCTATTCAAATATGCATTTAAGAACACACAAAGTATATCATTTACTAACATAGAACATCCAAATACTGTAGTATGAGACTTTACAACTGAGCTATAAATAGGTTAAAAAAGTTTGTATAAGCAGTAACTGTGGTTACACATGCATATCTATCTTCCTTTATTAATGTTCATTTGCCATCAAATTCAAAAAGGTGGTTTCAACCTTCAGATAGAAGAAAAAGGCTCTATTGGATATAAACAGGTACATCAAAAAAAAAAAAAAATTTGATTTTGAAAATTTCCTTCAAAATTGAGGATAGATGGATGAGATTTGTGTTGCATACAGGGAAAATGTATTTATCTAAACAAAAAAGATGTTAGTGTTGAGTACATTTGGCCAAGTAATTTTTTATAACTTGTGTATAAAAAATATAGTATATACAGTTTCTAACCTAAATAAAGTGGTACAAACTAACAGGAGCAGAATTGAGAAATATTGTATATCACATGACAATCAGTAGAAGGATTGATGTTCTTTTCAGATGTTTTAAAATTAAGAAATCAAAAGTTAATATAAGTTGTCAATTATGAACCATGTTCTGATGCCGAGTTTATTGATATATGCTAATCAAAATTTTTAACAATTTCTTCATGTCATGAGTTTTAGTGAGTTACATTCAAAATTTGTTTAAAGTACTTTATTATTATGATACAGTGCTGTAAAAAAGTTTTGGGACAAGATAATGTCATTTTATAGGTCTCATTTTTTTATGACATTACAGAATGTAAATTTTGATAATATGATAATGCTTCACTGATCTGTTGAGCCAGGATGAGAATACTTATTCTTTAGAATTCCCCTATACTTGCACCAAGGGCATGTCATAAGGATTTTGCTTGAATGAACATACTGATAAAATGTTGGGGCTGAAATAACTGTCATGGTACCCTTATGTAGCGCCTGTCTTATCTGTGTAGAAAGAAATTAGTAAGAAAGTAGCATAAATTACCAGTATATGCTAGAAGAAAACTTAACACTCCACAAATAAACCTTGATTTAAAAAAGTTTAATGCTGTATATTAAGTGTTGTTGTGATGTCACAGCTCTAAGAGCATAGAGAATTGTCAGTATAGCAGTGAGTTCACACAAAAGCTTTACATGATGATTGGTCTCTCCAATAAATTGCTGAAGACTTAATGTTCCCAAACATTTTCCACTACACCCTCGTTTATGAGACTGAGACAGATAAATTTGAAAATAGGGAATGAAGAGGCAGAATGCATAAACTTAATGACACATCTTCATTTATGCAGCCCTTGGGTGAGATCTGAGGTGAGGTAACCATGTACTAAATGGTAGAAAAGTTTCCTGATATACAGTATCAAGAAAATGAGAATGGGGTATTTGGTCATGTAAAAATTAAAAAAACCTTTACTTTATCCAAATATTGTCAAGAGGAAATTTGCTAAAAAGTATAAAACTGGACTGTTGATCATTGGAAAAGGGTGTTATGAATAGGTGAGTCCAAGTTTGAAATATTTGGTTCAAAGTGTAGGTTGTGTGTTTGGCAGAAGGAAGTTGAAAAATACTCTCAATCTGTAGTATCTACCATAAAGCCTGGAGAAGACAGTATGGTGTTTTTCTGTTGAGACAACAGGATAAATATGTAAAATAGATGAAATAATGGATAAGCACAAGTATCATCAGATAATTTGTAAAAGGTTTTGAAAAGCTGAGAAACAAGTTATTGGAGTGATTCAAGTGATGCAATGGCCCATGTAGAGCTCAGATATCGGCCAATTGAACAGATCTTGAATTTGATAGATGAAAAACTTGAAAAATCAAAAGTTACTTCCAAAGAAACTTTATGGTAGTATATTAGGGACATCCAGAGTAAAATCCCAAAGGAAACTTTGATTAAATATGTTGCAACAATGCCTGAAAGACTGTCTGCTGTTATTAAAGTAAAAGGACCACAAAACATATATAGTGTTTGCTGAACTCCAGCACATCCACTGAGTTTGTTGTACTAAATAATAAGATTAATAAAAAGTTTGTTTCATCTCAGATTTACTGTCCATTGTTCTTTCAAAGTAGTCTGAAATGAAATTTTTGACTTTGTCCTACCACTTTTGCACAGTACTGGCCATGAAGAAATATAACATTAAAATATAACTGATGGTTCATAATTTAAGTTTTTTATAAGGCAATATTAGAAATAAATTAATTTTTCCCTAGTATGATAAATGTGATGCTTGTTCTCTAGCTTTCACTTGTGCTCTAAATTATTTACTACACCTCCAAGTAGTACAGAATTTAATGTAGAGTACTGATTTTAATATGTATATTACTTTGAAAAATCATTTATAGCCTTCAGGCTTATTTGGTTATAGAGCCATAAACTAGAAAATCAGACCTACTTACCACACTCATTAGGTAAATCCTATCTTTCACAAATTGCCAGACATATAATACTATTATATAACCAATATAGAAAGCCAAGGTTTAAATCTGTAAAATGTCATATTACTGTATTTTTTGTACATTAAGTGTCTATTTCATATTCCATTCAAACTTAATTCCCACAGGAGTCATATTGACAAGAAATTTTAAAAGTTTTTGTCACATCTTGAGAAAGCTAGAAAAATTTTGATTGTGGACACTGTCTATTTTTTTGCATGTTATTATTCTGTATAAAGTTAGATTATGTAAAGCATAATAATTTTTCATGAAGTATGGTCATGAGCAAGTTATGAGTAGCCCTTACATTATTTTATTTGATAGAGTTATGTGAGCTACGTGTTCTCCGAGTGACTTAAAACTTCGACAAGAATATGAGTTACATATGGGTCAAATAATAATAGAATAACAAGTTTGTGTGTGTGTGTGTGTGTATATATATATATATACTGTTATGAAGTTAAAGCAATTTAAACAACTATAGTTTTGTTACAGTTTGAAGTTATAGAAAGTGAAAAAGGGTAATTAGATTTTTTTGTGCTTACAAGGTGGAATAAATTGAACGACCTTGTATAGAGTTAGGGTAGAGAAAATAACAGGTAAAACATGTTTTTTACTGAAAAAAATTGAAATACATTAAGGAGGTTTAAAAGATTACTAATGAAATTTGAGATTTTTCAGACAAAGAAAATTATTTTTAATGTCAACATAAACCATTTTGCACTTGTAGCAACTGACACTTTGACTCCATATATTTATGAAGAAATATTTGTAAAAATAATTAATCAAAATTTACAATTATTTGTCTACTAATGAGTGTTAATATTTACTGAAAGCTTGTGAAATTTCACAAAAGTACACAAAACATTAGAAGTTATGAAAACTATAAAGATGAGTTTGGGGTTATGAACTTAGCTGATTCAGCTGAACATTTTATACATTCTTTCAAACATGTCACGATGTACAGAAGAATTGGGACCATGTGCATAATGTTTTAAGTGATGTGTAATATAGAAGTATAATAGTGGTGGATGCTAATAGAGAATAATTATTAAATGGTAAGATGTTATAACAGCAAAAACATTTTTATTATGTATTTATTACTCTCTTTGTTTGTTGTTGTAGATATAATTTTAAAACTCACTACTTTTTGTTTCCAGATTGTCCATTTTAGAATTAAATCAGACAGAATCATAGCTGACACTTTATAATAATTTTATTATAGGTAAATGTACGAGTTACCACTATGGATGCAGAGCTGGAGTTTGCCATTCAACCCAACACAACAGGGAAGCAACTCTTTGACCAGGTGAGGAAGAGGAAAGACTTAATTAATGCACAGATAAACAAAGCTTTCAGTTTTGTTTAGTTATGGAGCCATAAACTAGAAAATCAGACCCACTTACCACACTCGCCTGGTGAATCCTATCAGAGAGAGAGAGAGAGAAAGTAAAAAAAAGAATTAAAAGATAAATCTGTTGTTTACCTTGATATTTTTCTGGCACATTTTAAGAGCTATGGAAAAGTATTTTGATATAATGAAAGATGCAGTCTTTATTAAACATTTTGGCTGTTTAATGTCAGTAACAGTTACCAAAATTATGTGACTAAAAGTTTTAGCTCTTATAACTTATAAACAATAAAATATCAGTATTTAATAAGTTATTGTGTGAAAGATCTTGTGTCCAATACAGGAGAAAATACAAGTGATATGACTACTTAATAGTCCAGCAGCATTATGGTCAGGCCTGAAATTAGCATCTAAAAATGTTTTGTGATTGTTATATATTTTGGATACCATGATTCTGAATCTGAGTTATGCCACTTTATTATCATCAAGCATTTTGAGACAGTCGAGATGGCTAATGAAAAGACATATTTGCCCCATCTCAGCTTTACTTACAATATCACAACAAAATATATGTATATACATTTCAGTTTTTACTCTGATTTCTACTTTTGTCTTTTTAATTGTTTTGGGTCAGTGATTTATCCAATATTGAAACTGTGATATGAAAGAGTTCAGAACTGCTGTAGGTTTGAGTTCTTTCTATTCAGTACATCCTACTCATGAATACAAATTAAAAAAATTAAGTGCCAGAATGAAATTTTTAGTAATCATGGCAACTTGACATCCAGGATTTGTCAAGGCCAGCTATACACAGTTTATAGTTAATATTTAATTTAACTTGTATGTCAACTGACTTCCTGTAGAAAATTGTTAAGTGATTTATCTTTCAAGGCCATATTTGTATTGGAAAAAGACACAATATTGTTATCTTGTGTTGCAATGATGTTCTATGATGGAATTAATCATAGATAGAAAAAAAAATTAAGCAGATACTTTATTATGGCTACTTTATACTGATCATTTCAGAAACTAAGTAATAATAATTATGGCACTCACAGTTCTTAAGTGTAGATGTACACTTGATTTGGATATTTCAAATTGAAGGAAAGATAAGTCATATTTCTATTTTGGTATCTATGTTGCAATTGTCACATCCAAATTACATAAGAACCATTGATAAAAATTTGCTAGATGCCAATTTTAGGTTGAAACTTAAATTAGGCCAAAGAAATTGGATTGTAAGTAATTGTAATAAAAAAAAAAAAGAGTATTCTGTTTGTAAAAGAATACTGTATTTTATTTTAACTATTTAATTGTAATTAAACATCTGAAACATTTTTTAAACTGTTTTCATTTTGATAATCAGTGACATTACGAGAAATAAAAATATGTAATTTTGAAACTACAACCTGACCTAAGCTAATTGTATACAGAATATATTATTTTATCTTTAAGTTTCTTTAGAACTATATATGAATAATGATTAATTTAAACTATTTTATCTTTCATGTAAAAAATATTGAAAATATAATTACAGTGTTATGCAGCTAACTTTAAAAAGAGTAAGATAATACCATCATTGTAAAAATAAATTGCTGCACCCATTGTGGGGAAGATAACTGTTGTTACTCGTTTATACAACAATATTATATTAACTGAATATGCAATTTTGTTTTTAATTTCCTAATGGTTTTGAAACAGAGTAAGGTCAGGTGAGTAAAGGTTTTATTTCACAAAATAAATTGACGTTATTGTAATTTTTCATTTTTTTAAATGTTTGCCTTCAAGTTATACTAGGTTTTTACTTTGATTTAAATAATCATTGGCCAAATAAATGAATTGAGATATGGTTATTGTTTTCATTAGTTGGTTATAAAACATTTGAGTCACTGTTTAGTTACAGACACAATACTTTAAGTCTCCAAATTTCTTTTAAGTACACTTATGAACTTGTAAAACAGTATTGCATGCTTGGAGTAAGACACCTAGAACAATGTGCAAAGTTTTTGCAACATGTGACTGATAACTGAATAAATGTTTCATGTTTTTAAAAGATTAAACAAAATTGTATTGTGTATGATACGTTTTCATTTGTCCCCAGCTGGTACAGCGGTAAGTCTACAGATTAACAATGCTAAGATCAGGAGTTTGATTTCCCTTGGTTGGCTCAGCAGATAGTCCAACATGGCTTTGCTAAAAGAAAACACGTGTTTTAGTTTACAACTCTTAGGATTAAAAAAGTAGAACTTGGTTAAAAATGATTATACCTGAATTCTGAAGACTGGATTGTTTTATTTTCACATTATTTTGCCACTTCATACAATTTTTTTAGATACAAATGTTGTTAGTTAATTTTAACTGTATTTCAATAATTTAAAGTCTTGGAATATTTTGGAATATATATTTTGTTGCTTTTTTGACATTTAGTGTAATTCATGAAGAAAAATGAAAAATGTTCTTATTTGTCTTCACAGCTTTGAAGGGTTTAACCTGTTACCAACCCAATGTCAGTTTTGTTTAGAATACTTTGTTCATAAGAATGTACCATTCCTAGAGAATATATATATATATAACTCATTTTATGATTTTGAAGTATTTCTTAGTTTTTTTGATGGCCTTGGTTGCAACCTTGTTATGGTGTTACATCAAATGGTTGTATTATTTATTAATAATACAGCTATAAATAAAATTTAAATGTTGTATTGTTCATGAATTAAACAAATTAGGCTATCTTGTATCTTGTACTAGTAAAAGAAATACACAGGTTTAAGAGGTTTGAGGAATTTCTGTAAATGTCTTTTTACCTTTGAATTGTGAAAGTATCTGTCCATTAAATTAAATTTTTTTAAATTACATAATGTTTTTCCAATCAGAAGTAAATGGATATCTTGAGATAAAATAAACATGCATGAATTAGAGATGGATTGAGTGGGTAATAAAAACTGTTAAAAAGTGTAACATGTATACACTTTTTGTACTTTGGCATCAACATCACGAATGAACTTGTAATGGCAGTCCAAACAATGCAGTCACTATCAGTTGAAGTTCTTTGCACCCTTATTATTATTATTATCATTTTTTACATATTTGCCGACAGTCTATCTTAGATACTTGAGTATTGATTTGAAGAACTTATCTGAATATGGACTTTTGGGTAGACTGTTTACACTGTTTTTGTTGTCTGTTACCAGTGGTTCAAATATATGTATGTGTACAATATTTGGTTACCTGTGCATTCACTGAAGGCATTTTTTAAAGTTGTAACATAATCTTTGATACTTACATTTTGTTGATTTTTTAAAGTTTATGTCAAAATGTTTCAGATTTACTTCTAGAGAAACCAGCTACTTCAGTCAAAGGTTGGAAATATATGTCCATTTTGCTAAAAAAACAACAACAACAACATACTTTAGAATTGTATATGTAAAACATACTTTAGAATTGTGTACGTACATATTGCTTTACATTGCTGAACCTTTACAAAGAACCACCCATTAAAATCATGTGGTTGTGGTCAACTTTGCCGAAGTTACAACTCTCATGAATCTTTTGATATAAGAGTAGGTTAGGTCAGTGTTAGTAAGTTCATGGCTGTGAACAGTTTTATGGTCACAAAAGAAATTGTAGTTCTCCACTTAAACCTTTTTTTAATCAGTTTATATTAAAAATTACTTTAAATTTAAAATGTGTATGTTAGACATTTTACCAAAATGCTTTTAATTACAAAGCCATTTTCATTTTTTCAACTAGTGCTTTTTGTAGTATGTAAAGATCTTTGCATGAAGTAAAGAATGGATCTGTTTAAAACTTTTGGCAATGTAAAGTGAACTCTAAAGTTTAACAAAAGTTAAAATTATACTTAAAGAATATAAGTAAAAATATGGCAAAGATGGTAAAATTGTGAAGAATGCTAAGTAATATACAAGAAGTCTTGATTTTGAAACTTGTAGTAATTCATACTTTTGAAGTCCTTGTTATATAAGATTTTGTGACATATCTTTGTGTTTATTTTACATTCCAAAAATCATTTTAAATTGAAAACTTTCTATTATAGTCACAAATCTTTTAATAGACCTCTCTTTAGTTCTTTTTTTCAGTTATAAATCCAATGTTTTAATGACAGTTTCTTTCACAAAATTCATGTATATTCTTATAATACTTTTACACTTTTTATTTAGGTAGTTAAAACAATTGGGTTGCGAGAAATTTGGTTTTTTGGTCTTCAATATACAGACAACAAGGAATTTCAGACATGGTTGAAACTTAACAAAAAGGTATGTGTATCATTTATTGTTATACAGTAAGTTCAATAAATTAGATGTTTTTTTATTTTCCAGGAATAATCTTCACATATAATAATATATGGAAAAGATGTTATTAGTTTTAGAAATTACAAAAAGGGTTAAAAATTACTGAGAAAATAAAATCAAAGTTTCTTCCCAATAAACATAGAAAGTTTAACCACATTTTATTTGTAAGGGTATTAACCTTATATCTGTATTTTTAGGCTTCCTCAAAGATGGGTATTAGTATCAACTGAACTTGCTATATCTGTTTGTGATTTAAAATCCTCTATTGATTCTTAAGTTCTAATCATTTGCAGGTAAAACACATGAAAAACTAAAAGTAATGGATTGGCTTGCAGTTGTTGAAATAAGTTTGTTATATATAATTTGTTGTAATTATAAACTGAGTGAAACAACTGATAATTTGTCTATTAAAAATTAACATTCCTTCTTTACCAATTGTAGAAATTTTTTATAAATGTGAAGAGCAGTTAAAGTGTATTTTGTAGTTACAATCTTGACTGCTTCATGTTTTTTCATGGAATTAGTACTAAACATGAATAGTTTGCAAACTAAAATCTAAAACTATGGTTTACAGATTTATTTTATTTTTTAATACTTGTAATTTGGCCTTTTGTTATTTAGTAAAAACATTTTCTGTATGTTTATCCACAGTTTTTTAAAAGTTATTGTGTATTATTTTAGTAGTTTGTGGAATGAGTGAAATGCATTTAAAACATTACAGTGTAATGACATGAGCATAATTTTCATTGAAACTTAAAGAAATATGATGACTAAGTCTGACAAATTGCACAAATGGATAATCCATTTTATCTTTGTGAACCTGACGATGACTGACAAATTGCACAAATGGATAATCCATTTTATCTTTGTGAACCTGACGATGACTGAAGAAGGTCGAATTGTTGTTCGCTCTTCTATGTAAAATATTTTCTCAACCCAAACGAGCCGTTTTTGCATATATAATCCATGTTATGCTAGTATAACTGATGTTAACAATAATGGGAAATTGTTTCTACTTTAAGTAGTTGATTGTTTCTGCCTATTGTTTGCCCGTAAATTCAAATCTTCGATTTACAGTATAGATTTACTGTACGAGATATTGTAAGATCTTCTTACAAGATTCATGAAATTGGCACGTCATTCTAAAACTGATTTTTGAGGCTGTAATTTTAAGGATGAGGTTGGTAACTGGGATACCAAGTACAATGGTAAATATAATAAACAGGCTAGTACACATGTTTTAGAAGTATATATCCAAGCATAATATAATTTAAAGGTGTTTCCAATAACATGTTGAATTTACTAGGAAAAATAGTTCGGTACTTAAACTTTCTTTATTAGGTAAATTATCATTATCACAAAACATATTCAAATTAAAGTAGTCCTGATCATACTGGACTCATTCATATATTACTATTTCCATTTTGCTTAACAGGGAACAGATTTCTTCACAGCACATTGTTTATACACTGCTGGTTACATTATTTTGCAGTAAATTATTATTAGTTATATTAGCTCATACAATTTTCAGAATTTTCTGATAGGTGTAAAAATAAGTCAAGTTTCTTTCTAAAAACTCCTCACTTCTAAGCAATATCAAATTGCTAAATGTTTTCAGTATTTAATTCAAGCACTGTCTAAGTTTTTCTTGGCATGTAGAAGTCCCATAACTAGCAATACTTAAAGCTCAGTAAGACTAGCTGGTCTCAAAACAAGAGTACTCATCTGATGATTCATTGCAACCTAATCATCATAGGTTATAGTTCTTTGGTGTATTGATTTTTAACACTTTGGTTTTTCTTGTAATCATTTATTATACCCAGTTGCCTCAGTACGTAAGCACTAATTGAATACATTTTAGCTTACTTCCCTAAAATTTCTAAATCAACTAGCCACAATATCTTTTAGTGCATCTTAATTAATATTGGCAAAGCATCTATATAGTTTATTAACTGTGAAGTCAACTTATAACTGTATGGTTAGTTTACTTTTGATCATGTGGTGTAAATAGGCTGGAAAAAAATAAATCTGCAGAGGTCTTCCATTTTTAAGTAAAAGAAGTAAATGTACTTGATGGATTGAGAAAGGGAAATCTTTTTGGAGAAAATATTTTGAAAATGAAACTTCCTGCATCTTTAACAGTAACTGAAGTTTTGTATTCCTTCAGAATAGATTGATTTACTCAACTTTTGTGTGGTTAATTGGGCTTTACTGTGAAATGCAAGAGTTGTTTTTTTATTTATCTAATTTTTTATTTGTAAAATGTTTGTTACTTGATGCTGTATTTATAGGGGAGTTTTTCAACACAGTATATTGTGATATTGTGCTGTTTTACCATGTGTGTCAATATATAAATATTTATATATTTATAAAATAACATTTGAAAGTTAAAGAAAAAGGTCATATCTGTGGCATACAATTAATAGACTAGCAGACAAAATTCTTGTTCAAATAGTTTAAGTGTACCTTTTGATATTAAACAAAGTTGTGGCAATTGTTTTTTTATTAAGAAGCATTAGGAGAAAGAATATAAACAGGAAAAATGTAAATTGTATTGAGCTAAGATACCAAAATATATAAATAAAGTTGGTTGGTACACTTGTAGCAATTACTTGGAGAGTCTTAAGTTTCTTATAAATCAGTTATCTGACTTAAGATAGTTATTAGAGATTTAAATTGAAATTAAATATTAAGCATTTTTTTCTCAGCTTATAGGAAATGTTTGTTACATTAAGCACATAAAACTTTTACTTTCTTTTTTCCTGCTTTCTTGGTGTATTCTGTGGACTTTGTGGTCAGGTAATTTTTGGTAATAGTTGTGAAAATATTGTGAAAAGGTGTTTTCTCAAGAAAAGAGATGAATTGGAATCGGTAAGATTACGTTTCCATTAAGTGTAGAGCATACATTTTGTGCATTTATGATATGGAGAAAGTATAGGTATTAATGTGTATTAAATTTTTTGAAAAGAAAACAAAAAAAACTTTTAAATATAAGCACTTGTATGATTAATTACTTCTAATTTTATACATTATATGTATGTTTCATAATCTTGCTGAATTACAGTAATTTAAATATAGAATAATATATTTTTTATCTTACATAGTAGTTGTATTCTTCAGATATGCAAATTAAATGTCTTACAAGAATGGTCTGTTAGTTTTAAATGAGGTTCAATATGATGTAAGAAGTTTTGAATTGTATATTTTTTTAAAATTTTGCACAAAGCTACATGAAGATAATGTGTGTTAGCCATCCCTAATTTAGCAGTGTAAAACTAGAGGGAAGGCAGCTAGTCATCACCACCACTCACTGTCAACTCTTGGTCTACTCTTTTACCAACGAATAGTAGGATTCACCTTCACATTATGATGCCCCCACAGCTGAAAGGGCGATCATGCTTGGTGCGATGGGGATTCGAATCTGCGACCCTCAGATTACGAGTTGAATACCTTAATCCACCAGGCCATGTCGGGCCCTGTATTGTTTGTTGGTTACGTATGTAAAAATAATTATTTTTAGTAACTTTTGCTGTTTATATTATTAATAAGTTCAGTGTGAATGGGCTCGACTTGGGCAGGTGGTTAGGGCACTTGACTTGTAATTTGAGGTTGCTTTTTCGAATCTCCATTGCCCCAAATTTGCTCACCCTTTCAGCAGTGGGTGCATTATAATGTGATAGTAAATTTCACTATGTATTGATAAAAGAGTAGCCCAAGAATTGGTGGTGGGTGGTGATGAATAGCTACCTTCCTTCTAGTCTTAAATTGCTAAATTAGCTGGTACAGATAGCTCTCGTGTAACTTTGCATGAAATTTAAAAAATTGTAACTATATAGAATTACATCTCATCAGAACGGTCTATTTCAGTTTTGAAGTATTTATATAAGCTTTCTTAATGACAATAAACCCACATGAAATAAAAATGCATCTCAGAACTGCTGGTATGGGTATTAACACTTACTGGTAAGGAGAGGAAAATGTTTTGACCTTCTTAAGTCATTTTCAGGTTAAGAAAGATGACCTCGGAAAGTCAAATCGTTCTCTCCTTATTAATAAAAGTTAATGCCCATACCAGCTATTCTGAGATTACATTTTATATAAGCTTGAATGTGACAAAATTTTAGTTGGAATTGTACTTTTTTGTTTCCAAATGTAAAAATAATACTTTTTAGTAACTTTCTGTTGACATTTTCAGTAAGTTTAATGTATATGTATTGAATTATACCTCACCCTTTAATAGTTTGTACCACCAGAGTACTACAGTATTCACAATTGTAAATACTAACATTGATATCTTGTTAGATGCATTAAGATTTGTATTAGTTGTTAAAATTTTTAGTAATTAGTGGAAATTACAATTTAAAAGTGTTAAGATTAATTTTTTTAACAATTTAGAATAATTTTGTTTTTACCATAAAGTATATGATCATACTGATAAACTGTTGTTATACTTTGAGGTAGGTGTTCTTTTTTATCTGATTATCTCTGGAAGTTCATGCTTTAAGAGAACTATGGTTATCAGTTTTTAGGTATTAGTTGAATTCTGTGTTATTGTTATACATTCAAAACTTGTTTCATTTTTTTTTTAAATAAATGTATGTAATCTGAGTTATCTTCATGGTTAGGCTAGATAGGCTTGAATTTGTTTTAATCGAGCAATAAAAAGTAACCATTGAGATTTTTGTACAATTTTATTATTGAAGAGCAAATGAAGAAACAGATATAATTTTTTTTTTTTACATATCTTGTGTCTGTTCAATGCTTACTTAAATGAAAAATAGTGTAGCTTATACACATTTTTGTAGTTGTTTCATCACTTGACCTATTTATTTTCAAACCTATTGTCCACAAAGTTTAACAAAATTTCTAAACTGATTAGAAAACACCAAGTAAGAAAATCAATCACTTGATACTCTTAGTTTGTCTCGATAAAAATGTGATTCATGATGAAATTTTACTCTACAATTATGAGTGTTGTAGAAATAGTTGGTGTGTTACATTAATCATTAAAAAAAGTGTTTATTACTGAATTTAGAGATAAACTTCCAAAATCTGTTATTTCTAAATGTTTTTATAGTTTTTCTTATTTAATTATGCTAAAGCTTGAATTTTAAAATGTTTTGGAATATATATTTTTGCTTGTTAGATTTTAATTATCCTCTGTTGACACAGAATATTTGATAGTAATTTCAGTAAGTAGTATAATAAAATTTAGAGGTTATGCCTAAAGTTTTGTAGGTTAATGCTAACAGTGGGGCCATGTTGATTATAGTAATACATTATGATAACAAGCAGTTTAATGTAATCTATTTTCTTTTGTAAGTGACAATACTGATTTTTTTTTTGCACTATTTATGACCTTGATTTGAGCAACTGTTTGTTGTGGTTGTGATGGAAATTATTCACGTAGACCTGTATAATTGATTCACAAAATATCTTTAGAGATTTTTTTTTTTTTAAGGTTTTGAATCAGGATGTGAAAAAGGAAAATCCACTTCAGTTTAAGTTTCGGGCCAAGTTCTTCCCAGAAGATGTGGCAGAAGAAATTATCCAGGATATTACATTGGTGAGTAGAAGATTTTGATGCAATTAAGACAGTGTAAGATATACAAAAACAGAAGTAAAGTATATCTGAAAGGAAAGATTTGTTCTAAAGTGTATTAAATTAAAAACAAACAGTTATGTAGGCTCATGCTCATTAAAAGAAAGCCATTCAAATATAATTGTATATTGCTCTTGCAGTTCCATTTAACTGTAGAAAATTTTGTTTTTAAGTTCAAAAAATTGTGTAAATGTGAAAAGCATTTGTAGGAAGAAAATGTTTTAATCCATTTTGTTTTATATATAATAAATTATTTTTTGACTTGCAAGTGTGAAAAGTCATGATTTCTATAGAAATCATCCATGAGTAAAATCTGATTTGAAAGGCTATTTACTTTTGGATGGGTAAATTATGTAATATTTGTAAATTAAAATTAAAGTTGGTGTGAAATTGTCATATTTTCACAAGGGTTTAGTTGTTTCTTTTTAAATGTTTATCATGAGGGAAATGAAGGGTCCTTTAAGAAAAGTTTGTGTGTCTCATTGTTGTAGCAGCCATATAAAATTTATTTAAACAAACCGGCTTTGTTTTAAATTCATACATCCATTTCAAAGCTGCATATTTGTTTGGAGCAGTTGATACATAGCCTTAATTAAACTTTTATCTCTCACGGCTTTGCTTTAAATTCATACATCCGTTTCAAAGCTGCATATTTGTTTGGAGCAGTTGATACATAGCCTTAATTAAACTTTTATTTCTCACGTATTTTACCATATTTGGAACTTAATCACTTCAGGCTTAAACTATGATAATCATGAATCTATTTGTAGTTGAGCCTGTTTTTAATGCTTTTGTTTTTCTTTAAATAAAACTTCCTATGACAGAAGTATATGCAGTTATGTTAAACAATATATACACACATGTAATTGTTGATCTAAAACCCATCCTTTGTTCATTCCTGTGCTTTAGTGTCACATAACTTTTGTAGCTTGAGTATACCTGTTTTGTTTTATTTATTTCTCTAGACAAGTAATTGTACCATAAAGATAAGATTGTACTGAGTATTTAGGTCAGTTCTTATCTGTACACACCTAGTTGTATTTATTCAGCAATGATCCAGAAAAAAAATCCACAAACAGGCCTAATATTATTTTGTAAAGTACCCCACTTTGTTGAAATAACTGTTGCTGTAAAAGAACTTGTATACACTTAAAACAAATATAAATATGATTTGTTGTATTCAATCTCATTTTTACTGATATAATACTGTAGCAAATTTACCTATTCTAATCTAACATTTAATTTGAGTTGTGTTTTTTTTTCCTTTGTTACATGAAATTACAACAGAATACTTAATTATACATTAAACACTAGTAGTAGTAATTACATCAAACAAAAATTGAATTGTACGTATGAAATATGCTGAAGGAAACCTATTTACAACTGAATGATCTGAGAACATTATTAAGTAGAGGTCTGATGTACTTTCAAAAGTTTAAGAATTGACTGTTTATTTAACAAGAAAATAATGGAGCTTCGTGATAGTTTCCAAGAAATAAACTAATCTAGGTTACATGTGATTTGTTTTCTTACTGCTTCAAAAGTGAAAATTGTAAAGAAGGCTGTTAATGGAATTTTATTGTTTTTGATAAGGCTAATTAAAGTAATTACCATTTTGAAACTATATCCAAGCAATAAAAACAGAAAATACTTAAGGTACTGGTTATTGACCTGGTTCATCCATTGGAAAATTTTTATTTAGGTAACAGGGAAGTTTGAATAGTTTTATCTCCAACTTAAAAAAAAAAAAAATTGAACAGCATAAATTTAGCTATAAAGGTTACCATTTGTTTTATAAATTATCCCAGATAAATTATATTGAACTTGTATAAAAAGAAAATATCAACTTTTTATGTGTTTTAATGTTATTTTTATTTTGTAGATAATTTCAAGGGGAAAGTCAAATAGTGTGCAGAAATTATAAGGTGTGGAAAGGTTTTAAAAACTTGTTTTAAACTTAATATTATGCTAGTCTTTGTACAGTATTCTCCAGCAAATGCTAGAAACTAAACTGAAGAAGTTCAAGATTTGTTATCTTCTTTTTCAGCGACTGTTTTATCTTCAAGTGAAAAATGGAATTTTAAATGATGAAATTTACTGTCCACCAGAAACTTCTGTTTTGTTAGCTTCTTATGCTGTACAGGCTAAGTATGGTGACTACAGCTCAAATAATTATTCACCAGGAATGTTTGCAAACGACAGACTTCTTCCTCAGAGGTAACCTTCGTGTGTTGCAGTAAAATTAACATGTAGTTAGTATTCATTTTAAAAGTGTTGGTGATATTTCGGAGTTATGTATGTGAATTTGTCTTTTGTTGAGAGCAACATTTTGAGTAAAGTTTGTAGTTAAGTGTGTAGTCAAGAAACATTTTGTTTTTTAAATTTTTTTTGTAAATATTGTGAAGTAAAACCTTATGAAAGAAAACTGTGTTTGGATAAACAGATGGCTTCTGTTTTTAACTATTGAGATTTTAATATAAGTTTAACAAGTCTTCCCAAAAACAATTTTGGGAATTCATCCGTAATTGATCAGTTTTCTTTTTTGTATTCAGTTATTACATTTTTATCTTTAATAATGTTTTCCTGATCTAAAGAATATTATAAAACAAGTAAATATTTTATCTTTTAATCCTATTTTGTTTTGTTAAACAGAGTTATTGACCAACATAAATTGAGCAAAGAGATGTGGGAGGAGCGAATAGCAAACTGGTGGATGGAACACAAGGCAATGCCTAAGTATGCACTTATACTTGGTGCTGTAAAATTATTTTTCAATTAATTCAACATGCTAGATTAGTGAAATCATTCTTTAATGAACAGATCTAGTTTCAAGCTACACTGTTTGAATTCTCTGTTGTATTAAATTCACCAACACTCAACTAGATGTTAATTTTTACTGACTTTTTGAGAACTGTGGCCAAATCCTTCTCACTATGTTGCACCTTCACAAAGTGAAATTGATTAATTTTGACATGGCATACATTTCAGGAAGTGCCCCTTACTTTAAAACCACTTTCACATTTTGTAATTACTATACAGTTAGACCAACTTGTTTTAACATTAGCCTCAGGGTTTTTATTAACTACTTTCCACTGTTAGTCACTAGTGACCAAAGTGTGTTAATGTCTGTTTTGTTGATTGGCTGAAGAAATGTAATGTGTTGAATAGGCATTAAGTTTAGAGTACCAAATTAGAATTCTGAAGTTAACTGTTATAAAAGGTTTAGTCCTATTATAGAGCTCTGAATCTAGGCCTAAGTTTGTAGTACCAAATCAGACTTACGAACTTTTGGCTTTTTAGGAAATGTCATATTTTTGAAACTTATGAAAATCAAAGTTTTCAATTCCTCCCAATGTAGTAAGACAAAACTGTTTTTCAGATTTTTTTTCAACACTTAATTTGACCTACATAAATCTGCAGCATGTGCATGTTTGTAGCACAAGAGAAGTGCAAACTTGCCTTGAGAATGGGAAGTTATACCTGTTTTGTTATTCAGTGTATAGTGTGTCTTAATAGCCAAATTTTGTAATCTCTTGGATAAATTTGAAATCACTTAAAATAAAATATTTGGTGACTTGACAGTAGTAGGTTTAGCATTTTATGGCTGTAGTGTTGGATAATGTATTGTGTGATAACGTTTTAAATAAATTATTTATAGTTTGTTGATCAGCTTATTGTCTTTTAATAATTATTTGATTGGTGATAGAATGAAAATGCTTGTAACCTAAAATTTAGTCTATAAAGATTTAAGCATGTATTGTAACTTTTCAAGGGTAACTTGTTTATTTTAATTTCAAAATAGAGCATTTCAATTTCAACTACTTAGAATTTATTAGAGATTGTTTATTTTAACATGAATTTAAAACATTTTTAATTTCTATTTTATTATGTATTAATTACAAAAAATTGAAGATATCACATGTTAAGAAGGGGATGTGTGAAGGAAGAGTTGTCTTACTTTTTATGCTTGTATGTTACTATCTGGACTTCTTTTCAACCTTTAATACACATCTGGTGGAATAAACTGTTGTTTCAAGGATTTAGTTTGATGCACTTTTGTAGTCTGAGTTTGAAGTAAGTTCTGTACTTTTTTTGTCTCAAACTTCTGCTGAACAAAACATGGAATAAAATGCTGAAAGAGTGCAGAATTATTGTACTTTCAGGCAGAACAAATCATTCTCATCTTCCTTAAATATTACTATTATTTTAAGTCTGTGCCAGTTAAGACAGATCCATACCATAATTTTACTGCTCTTCATAGCTGGATTTACATGGTCATATTCAGACTCACTCTTTCATCTGAAACAAGCAGTAATTATTAAATGTAATCAGTCTGTTTATTGGTTTTCAGTTTGTATTAAATGCTTAAGGTGACATGAGAGACAGTACCTTGTATTTATTTGTATAAGGAGCATTCACTTTCCACACTGGATGTACTGTCCTGTGGTTCCAAACTCTCGTCTAATTAAGGTTGACAGTGGGTTTAATGCAGTAGTGTGATCTCATTTCACAGAAGCTTGTGTTTCTCGAACAAAGGATTGATTAATTATAAATGCAGTAATTCATTGTGAGATTTTTTTCAAAATTTTGTGGGATGGACTTATTATTAGCTGTGGACTGTGCAAAATTGATTGTTTTTATTATACCAATTTGAACATTTGAGGCTGTTTACAGTTAACAGTAGTAGTAATCAGTTTATTTCTTAGGAAATTTAGCCCCCCTCCCCCCAATGGTCTGCAGACCTACACGGCTAGAAACTGGGTTTTAATACCCATGGTGGGCAGAGGAGCACAGATAGCCCTTTGTGTAACTGTGCTTAATTCTAAACAAACCAACCTTTGGAAATTTTCCATTTAGGACGAATTACATAATTCATTTTTAAGTATCTTCCATAAAAAGATAACAAATATTAAATGTATAGCAAAGTCTTTGAATAGTTACTAGCTATACAAATTTTCTTTTCTCCAACAGTTTATTGACATTGTTCTTTTATCTTTCAGCATTTATAAGATTATTCTGTTTCTATCTTTCTTTTCTCTTTAATTCATTGTATTTTTTCAGACTTGAAGATGTTTTTTTAACCTTTATTTTTTTACATCTTTTGCATTTCTCTTCATTGTTCTCCTCTAAGTGAATATAATCACATCTTAACATTGTCTGTGTTGTAATCTAAATGTTTTGCTTGATCAGATTCTATATTTCATATTATTTACTTTAGGTTGATTATTCAGCTCCTCTTCAAATTTTTATCCCACTTTTTTATTGCTTCATCAGGTGTCATTTCTATATTTTTTCTGTTTTGATGCTGTTATTTTTGTCTTTTATATATGTTAATTGTAATTAGTATCACTTTTTTTGTTATCAAAGTTATTTAGGGTTGATTTTGATAAGAGCAATGTGAAACGATTGTGTTGATGATAATTTTTGAGTCTCGCAAAAAATGTTTGGTATTTTTATTTATGATTTTTCCTGTAGGACATTTTGATATCTCTTCTAATTTATCAGATTTAAATATGCACTTAATATTTTTGCAGTTTTAGTGTATAATAATATTGAAATAGGTTTGTTCTGTGTACATGACAGAAATCAAACTGCAAATTGCTTTGAGGTACTTATTGAGGGCTTTCATTTAAATCATTGAATAAAGATTTTGCTGCTGTCATGGTGAATAATGAAGGCAGAAAACAGTATCCAAGTGTTAAATATCAATCAACATTTATATGCTGGTAAATAACATTTTACTTAAGAGGTAGTAATTTGCAGTATTTGGTCTATAGAAGGATTCAAATGGACTAAAAAGTCTAAATTTTTGTATGTTGGAAGTTTTTAGTTTTTATTATTTGTGAAAAAACCAAACTTAGTTTTGCCACTTTTGTTATTACTAAAACTTTTTTCCCATTTGACTGATTGAACAATTAAGAGGTTAAAACTACTTTTGAGTCAGACTCGTATGACAAGGTGATTAAACAGTCATTAATATTATGCTCTGAATAAGTTTAAATATTTTTCAATAAAGTAAAACATTTACATCACAAAAAGTATAGAGTACACTGTGCTATTGGATTTTAGGATTTTTACCTGTTTTTTGCATATTATCTAGCACTAAGAACTATATATTCTCAGTTGAGCATTAGTTATCACAGTAGTTCAACATAACATCCTGATAGGAATTTCTCTGGAAAAATTATATTAAATTTATATAAGATTAATGGTTATCAGTCAACCATATTAATGTTACAGATAGTTGTCCTCACCAGTGTGATTTCAAAATGCTTAACAGACATTTATGTAAATCTGTTATAATATATAGAAAGAATATTAATACTGAAGAATGGAGTGAAATCAAATCAAAAGGAAGAACTGCATTAAGAACAACAAATCCAAACCCCTGATTAATGTTAGTTTGTTATAAACAAAAACAAGCCAAATCAAAAATAAACATTGAACCTTTCAATTAGTGCAGTGATTTTTATTTTATTTTAATTTTAATATTTTGTTTTGACTTGTTTTTGTTTATAACAATATCTATACTGGATAGACTTTTCAAAAGCTTGTTGAATAAGCTGTTTGCATTTTTGATTTGAATAACTAGAAATTAGTAATAAAGAAAATCTAATATCAATTCCCTTAGTATTTGTTTCTGTTTGTTTCTCTTATGCTTTCTTTCAATATTGAAGGGAAGACGCTATGATGGAGTACTTGAAGATAGCTCAGGATCTGGAGATGTATGGAGTCAATTATTTTGAAATCAAGAACAAGAAGGGAACTGACCTATGGTTGGGTGTAGATGCCCTTGGTTTAAACATTTATGAGAAGGAAGACAAGTAAGTGTTAAAGTGGAATACTAATGTTACTTTTTTTCAGTGTGTGTGTTAGGGGGCAGTGTATTGTGTATTTCCTGTTCAGCATATTTTTAAGATACTTATCCATATCTAATTTTATGCACTGCAAATTATGTACTTCAGGCTACTGATTGTACCGATAAAATGATTAAATAAACATGATACTTCTGTATTCTCACATTTCTTTTTGAGGCTTGACATGGTCAGGTGGTTAGGGCACTACACACTCAATCTGAGGGTAGTGGGATCGAATTCCCATCACACCAAACATGATTGGCCCCTTTCAGGTGTAGGGGCATTATGTGATGGTCAATCTCACTATTTGTTTGTAAAAGAGTAGCCCAAGAGTTGGCAGTGGGTGGTGATGACTAGCTGCCTTTTTTCTAGTTTTACACAGCCAAATAAGGGAGATGGTTAGTGCAGATAGCCCTCATGTAGCTTTGCATGAAATTTAAAACAGCAAACAGTATTTGTTTTTGTTTCTTGTAATTCTGTTGAAAAATTTCATTGCTTTTAGAATTTTTTGCAAGTCAGTGTAATTAATTTTAACATTTCATTTGATTTAGTGAAACAATTTGTTAGTATACATATGTATTGACTTTCATAAGCCTACAAAGGTGTGTTTATACCAATTACAAAATACTCTTGTTTATTATTCTTATTTGTATTACAAAAACATTGCTTATTTCAATTAATGATTCTTTCTAGGCTTACTCCTAAGATTGGATTTCCATGGAGTGAAATACGAAATATTTCTTTCAATGATCGAAAATTTGTCATTAAACCTATAGACAAGAAAGCTCCAGTGAGTGTAGTTGTGCTTGATATAAAGCTGTTAGTTTTTATTTCTTTTGATATACTGAAAACAAAGAAATATAAAAGTTAAAAACTTGCAATCAGTATTGTAACTAAAATAACCATGATGTTTAAAAACTTGTGTGAAATAAGTTCATTTCATTATATCTTTGTTTTAAGTTGTGTTTATAGAAATAAAATTTGTGGGACTAATTTACAGAAAGTGTAAGTAATGTATATCTAAAATTATTGTTTATTGATGTTTAAATGTGTAAATCTTTTTTTTGCCTTTTATTTGTTTAGTTGTTGAGTCTTCTGTTGTATGAGTTTTAATAGGTTATCAATAGATGTACACTTTTAGAGGACTACCTATGTGATTTGCATCTTAAATTCAGTATCAGTGTTTCCAAATAAACTATATTTCAGTTCTGCATTACTTATTAATTAGTTAATATGTGCATGTTTCATGTAATTTTTGATGTAGCAGTTTTATCAAAAATAAAATCACCATATTTTGCATCTTCAATTATTTTGAAGCAAAAAAATTTGGTAAATAAGGTTTTAAATAGAATTTTATGCTCTTAAGATTGGAACTTTTGTTTGTGTTAGAAATATGTATAATTATGAACATTTTAAAATTGGCATTGTTAATACTTAAGTCATCTAGTAAATCATAACAGAAGGATAACAACAGGATAACAGCTTCAATGTGTTGCAGTGGTTTTGGAAAATCCAAATTATATGTAATAAAGTTTGAATATCTCAAGTAGTAGACAACTTTCCTGTCATATTGTTTGAAAATAATCTAATGTCATGAATCTAGTCATGAAAAGTATGTCTTCAATTTGTGAAAGATTAAAAAGATTTAGCTATAAAAACAATATCTATTTGCATATCTGTATCAGAGATTTTCAGTTTTTATCTTGTTACTTAAAACTGTTTTCTATTTTAAAATGAAGTTATAACCAAGTAATAGCAGGAACAGCAATGTTATAGACCAGTGCTGAGAATCACTGTTAAATGTATTGCTATATTGTTATGTAATTTAGCAAGTATTCCAACAATATGAAAGTTCTTTAGGAATGTTTCAACTTTTACAAACAAAGAAGTATGTTTACAAAAAAGCCCACATGAAAATATGAATGATCTTATTTGTTAATTTTGGATCAAACTTCTTCTCACAGGACTTTGTTTTCTTTGCTCCCCGGTTGAGAATCAACAAAAGAATCCTTGCTCTTTGTATGGGAAATCATGAATTGTACATGCGTCGACGCAAGCCAGATACGATTGAGGTTCAACAAATGAAAGCCCAGGCACGGGAAGAGAGGCTATCTAAGCAGCAAGAGAGGTAAGTATATTTTATAGGTAATGCATTTATCTGTTAATCACGTGTTCATGATTAACTCTCCATACACGGGCTCGGTCAAATTGGTCAACCATGTGACTACGTTGTATCTGCTGTAATTTTTATTTTATTAACTTTTAATGTAGTATATGTATCTTCACAAACTTATACATACAACAAAAATTAAAATTTTAAGAGAAGCATTTTTAAGAAAGATTTGTTTATGAATGTGTCAAGTCTATCTCTCTCTTCTTTTTTTACTATTCCAAATACAAAGTGTTTTTCATGTTAAAAATTTGTTTCATTATATCAATAATTTCAAAAATTTTCTAATTTCTATAACTTCTCAAATACACTTCAAGCATTTTGTTTCAGTAAAACCTTGAATTTCATTTATTTTCTCAACTCTGTGTAAAATTGATCAATTTGACTAACATCTAAATTACCAATTTTGTTTATTCTAGAGTGCCTTCAAATTTTAACATAACTGAATTTGTTTATCATAAGTAGCTTTAAACTTTAACAGTTTACATCCATTTATATATAAATTTTGTTGTGTTCTTGCCCTTTGAGATGTGTCTAATTAATATTCATGCCATTCTAAATTGTAAATCACTTGAAGGAATGTGTGGCTCATGTTGAATTACATTACTCATAACCTACTGAGCTGCTCACATGCTTGTCTTGTAAAAATTATGTTGCTGTTATTTACTTTATGTAATCTAACCTTAACTACTGTAACTACCAGTTACTTTTATAAGAATAAATAAGGAAACTCATGAAAAACAAAGTGCTTACATGGGTGTTTTTTTTTTATTGTTGATGACACTTAACCTTTTTTTTTTATACTAATGGTAATAGTGTGCTGAATAATTTTTATTTAATTAAATCACTCAGCGATAAACATGGGATAGTAACATGCCAAAAGTAGATTAACATAATTTTTCTAGTTTTCTAACAGTACAGCAAGGGACATTATAAATTGATACAGGCTATATTCACCATGAGAGTGAAGCTTGTACCAAAAGAGAAATTGACAATTCTGTTTAGAGAAGACAATGTAAAATGACATTTGATAGATGAAAACTCTGGGTTTCTATTGCTTATAAGCAATGTACTATTAAACGTAAAAAAGAACTATTAAATTCTGAAAGAGAGAATGTGACAGGTGGGTGGGTGAAGATGGGTCTGATTTTCTATTTGATTGCTCTGTAACCAAACAAAATTGAAGCCTATAAAAATTGTGCTTTGTGTGGGTGATGATGGTATTATAGTGAGTAATTTACTTTACATTTTTGTGCTTATTGCTGAGGTGGTGAATAAATTAGAGAAGAGGGAATGCCTAGACAGCAAATCATTCTTACAATAGGGGAGGCTCAGGATTTTTTTTTTTAATACAGCCTTTTGAAACTTGTACACTATTAATATGTGGGTTATTAACTAAGATTTTGTTATACTTGTTGGTATAAAGTGAACAAAAAGTAGTTTTATTAAATTTTTGAATGTAGCTCACTGAAACAAATTTGATGTACAGTAAAGGATGCTTTTGGGAAAAGTGTTAATAAGAGTGTGTTGTAATAACAAAGTTTGTTTTATTACATCATCAGTGTGAATCAAGTAATTTTTTTTTTTATCTTCATCCATGGGATATAGGGTTCTTATCTTAGCATTGTTCAATACTGATTTATCCATTTTTTAAATATTTAATGCATAAACATTGCCGATTTTGTGTTTCATGAAGTTGCTAACACCACGTCACCATGAAAAATATCATACCATTAGTTTTTTATTTCATTTATAATTTTTTACACACTTCAATTGATGGCATACACATTTTCAGAGAAATTATTTCTAATGATTTAGAAAATTGTTAATTAGTAGTATGTTATTTAGGTTTTGGTTTTTATATTTGTCAACATGTGTGATTAATTTCTTTCAGATTTACATGATATGAGTATTTAAAATATTTTTAATTCTGCTTTAAGTATTTGTAAGATGTAGTTTTCAAGAGTGGATAATTAAATATCAGATATACTTACATAACTCTCAAAACAGGTACAAGTTCGAGTGCATGTCAGTAGGTTTTAGTGAGTTTAAACTACATTCTTATCATAGCATAGATATACAAATAAACTTGAAATAGTTAATAATTCAAAGTTTAATATTATACAAGTTTTAGGCTCTTAATATTATAAGGAAATATTAAAAAAACTAAATATTTTCCTTGTAAGAATTTTGATGTTTGCTCTCTAGGTATTCCTTCTATAACATAGTTATTACCTCTTTAAGAAGTATAAATTTACTAATGGTAATATTGTCATTGCTTAGGCAAAGCATTATTTTTACAACTTTCAATCTTAATTGGTTACATTGTCATCAAATAGAAGATCAGACCCTACTTACAGTGCCCACTTGTTACATTCTCTCTTTCAGAAATTGTCAATATTTCTTTCTGACATATAGTACTACATTATTTATAATCATTTATATCATGTGGTGTATAATATTACACTGCTTTCTGTACAGAGAATTTTCTGTTTTGCTTCCAGTTCATTTTTTATTCCAACGGGAAAATACGTCAATGAATTTAATTGATTATTTAATTTCTTTTGTCACTGTCAGAAATATTGTGATAGTTATGGAACATTACCAGTTCTTTGGTGCACTATTTAATTAGTTAAATAAGTATTTAGTGCAGTAGTACCACTTGTATTAAAAAAAGTTTGCTTAAGTTTTCTGGACAATTGACAGAAAACTAAAGACCAAGGTAATACTTTGCTTCCTGTTTTTCACATATTCTTTATTTATTGTTATAAAAGTAACTAAAATGTAAAAATTAGAAACCTTTCAGGGTGGAAAAGGTTAGATAAGGCAAAATAAAGGATAGTAATTTTTCATGAGGTATGCTTGCAAGAAACTCTTGAGTAATTTGTGCATTATGTGATTTGATAGGATAACTTGAGCTGTACATTTACCAAATCATTTACAGATTTTGTGGTGGGAATATCAGTTATAGTTCAAAGAGCAGTAAAACATTAAAATGTGTGTATAAACAGATGTTTACTGTTGAGTTTTAAAGCTAGTTAGGATAAGCAAATGTAACTTTGTGGTACAATTTGAAAGAAAAATTAATTATATTTGGTGATTATGAGGTTAATTAAACTGACCAACCTCATACAGAGTTAAATTAGAAAAATAGCAGATGAAATATAAATAGTTTTACCGAAGAAAATGTAAATTTACGTAGGATGTTTTAGAAATCATTTAAATGAAATTTGAGATGTTTCAGAGAAAGCAAAGTATTTTTGATGTTAACATGAAAATCAGTATGTACTCAGAGTAGTCAATATTTTGATTCCATATAGTCACATAGAAAGTTTTGATGAAAGTATTTCATTAATTTTTTTTTTAACCTACAAATGACTTAATAATTACTAAAAGTTTACAAAATTTCATGAAGATTCACAATGCATTAGAAGTTATAGTAAGGAAACTATAAAGGTCTATGTGGGGTCTTGAAGAGCAGCAGTTGAACTGAGTTTATAGTAAGGCAGCTAAGGTTACTAACAGTGATTAATATTTTGTGATATCCTGTTTAATGTTTATTGATATCTTACTGCTGCTGAACTTATGGTACTTTATTGTTCATTATTCAGATGCTACAAATTCAGAACACATTATACATACAAAAGTTAACATCCTTTGAATGAACAGTGTACCATTAAATGTTGTATTTAGTAACATTGTATAATTGATCTGTGTAACAAGTAATAACCTTTGATATTTTACTAGTGGATCAAATGATCCTGTCAGTCAGGAATAAAATAGGAGGTCTGACCTGGAAACTCCATATCAGTGTTTTTGTTTCTAATATGAAATGGAAAAATGAAGTCACTGGCAGTTCAAGTGTTTGTATTTTATTGATAGAGAAAAGCTGCGGAAAGAGATAGAAGCCAGAGAAATGGCTGAAAAGAAACAGCAAGAGTATGCAGAAAGACTGAAACAAATGCAAGAAGATATGGAAAGGAGACAAAGAGGTGTGGTTGCTTGAAAAGCCATAAAACTATAGACTTTTAATATTGAATACATGGACATTAGAAAGTAACTCATCAGTGTTTTCTTTTGTCAAATTATACCATAATAATTCTCTTCAACATCAAATAAATAATTGGAATTTTTATGTGGAGATTAATATTACCTAAAAACATACATTTAATAAAGTTTATAATAAATTTGGAATTGAAATATGTACGTTTGTTTAGATTTTGTACTATAGTAAAATGCACCAAATGTGCAGCAGTCAATGGAAGTGTGAAATATAGTTATTGTTTACTGATAAATCATTAAATAATTTCAAAATCAGAAAAAAAGAACTTGCTTTTGTATTATTTCAGTAAGATAGGATTGCAGATGTGATGTGACTCTCGGAATATTTTCGAAAGTACGTTAAAAAACATCATTAGTATTCAAATTATTCAATACCATATAACAACAGGAATCTTTGAAATATTAAGCCATACATGTGATAGACAACATTCCAGGGAAGTGAAATGTTTTTTTTTCTTTACATTGAACTCTTGACAGAGTTGGCCGAAGCCCAAGAAACCATCAGAAGACTTGAGGAACAGTTGCGTCAGCTTCAAGCAGCCAAAGAGGAACTAGAAATGAAACAAAATGAACTGGAAGAAATGATGCATAAGCTGGAGGAGGACAAAGCCATGGAAGCAGAAGAAAAAGCAAAACTTGTATGTTTTTACATTATGTGAAATAACTGTTAAGATTGCTGTTGGCAAGAAGATGCATAAGTTTTAAAAATATTAACATAATTTTACTTATTCTAGGGATGTAACTCTTTGGCAATAGATAATTTGCTGCACAACAATTTTTTTGAAAAGTTTTGCTGATTGTGACAAGTATCTGGTGGGTATGCACAAATATAGTTTTGGCTTTGCTTCATCACGTGGGAACTCTGAGAAATAGACAGTGTGAGTGGAGAAAATGAATCTTGAGTGACATGTTGCACTTCATTGTTTTGTATGCTTTGAGAAGTTTGTCTACCAGCTGAATGTAATGTGGGGATCTGTAATTGCCAAGAAAATTGTCAACAACATCTTTGAAGGCTTTCCAGCCCAACTCGCAAATCTTCGAACTGCTTGTCACTCATAAAATGTCTGATCTGAGGGCCAACAAAAGCGCCTTCTTTGATCTTGGTCTCAGTTATTCTTGGGAACATCTGTCTTAAGCAATGAAAACATTAGCCTTCTTTGTTCATTGCTTTCACGAAATTTTTCATAAGTCCCAATTTTATGTGAAGAGGATGCAAAAAAATCTTTGCCGGGTCAACAAGCGGTTCATGCGCCACATTTTTCTATCCTGGAACTAACTTTTTACAGAGTGGCCAGCTCTTTCTAGAATAATGTGACTCTTTGGCATGACTGTCACAATCACATATGAAGTAACAGTTCTTTGTATAGCCGAGCTGCAGTTCCAGTAACAGAGCAACAACTTTCAGATCTCCACAGATATTCCAGTTTTACTTGCTGTACTGGATGTGCTTCAGCAACATTTCCATGTTCTCGTAAGTTTCTTTCATGTGTGCTGCATATCCAACAGGTATTGAAGGGTGAACATTGTCATTGTGTAACAGAACAGCTTTGAGGCTTCACGTTGATGAAATTAATAAAGAGATGTCACTCTTGAGGGTCGTGGTCACAACCCAAAGCAGAGAACAATCCTTCGATGTCAACACAGAAACAGAGACTCAACTTGTGCAAAGAATTTGGTTATATCATGGCTGCTTCAAAAAACAGAAATTTTCGTACCTGGTGACAGTAAACACCATTCCTGCAGTCTCGAACCCAGCAATTCGGCTTTTGCTTTTGACAGACCCAAATCTCTGATCCAATCATTTAATTCTGACTGTGTTATGAGATGTGGATCGCCTGAGGAGCACGGTTCAAAATCCGGATTAATGTCACTGCCAGTTCCCTGTATTGCAGTTTCTTTATCTGGTTCGTCTAAGGTCCATTCTTCTGGTGGTTTCGGAATTGGAAGACTGTTGTCATGTGGCACGGGTCTTAATGCTGAAGGCAGATTAGGGTATTTAATTGACTTCTTGTTTTTGGCAGAGAAAGCAGACACATTAGTCAAACAGATGTAACAGTCCATCACATGGTCATTCTGTTTTCTCCATATCATCAGGACAGCAAACAGCATTGTCTCTTGAGTGCCTCTGAGCAAAGCTCTGACATACAGCACATGTCGCACAACAAATGTGAGGTGCCCATTCCTGGTCTTGATCACTAATTTTACAGCCGAAGTACAGGTGATATGCTTTCTTCACAAGAGCAGTCATTGAGCGTCTCTGATGAACAAGCGTATACTCGCCACAAATATAGCAGAATGTATCATGGCTGTTATGACACTGACAATACATTGACCGACACCAAATGTCCTGTAAAACGTCTATAACATCTAACTTACTTGTTACAGTGCTACTGAGGCAATGCTATATTCTGAAACAATACGTACACTATAAGGTCTATATTAATCCCATGAGCAGCATCTGTGTATGCAAGCCACTTTTATAGCCTGCTGATACAGTGTCAAGCTGGCTCTGGCCTGCCCAGGCATCCCCGGGCTGCATACTTCCACAGAACAGCTTCCAACCTGGCCTGATTTCATGCCTAGACATGCCCAGACTGCACAAAACATTGTTCATAGGTCTCTTACAGAAACAAAAATTTTTGGACACAAATATAAGAAAAAACATGACAAAACTGAAGATTTCATTGAAACGGTACGTGATGGGCAAATTTGATGTGATTTTCGTGATTAGCAGCCAATAATCTATAAGGAACACCCAACAGTGTTCAAGAAGCAAAAACTTTGTTGTGCAGTGTAAATAGCCATATTACTGTGCTGGGTGGGAAAGGAACATGCATCTGAGTAGACTGTAATGATTTTTTTTCACCACTTATATTTTTTGTTATAGTCTAGATATTTCTGTTTACCATGTTATGTTAGAGCCTTTTAATACACTATTATTTATATATTAGAGGAAATATTAGATTTCTGAACAGTTTTGCTAAACTTTGTTAATAGTCTGTTAGTTACTGTGTTTTCTTGATTTCTCTTGTATGATGTCTTGTAATGGCCTTCAGGTTCTGTATCATGTACAACTAGACTTTCTTGTAACGTTCACTATAATATCTTGCACGAATGCATCTTTGAACAGGAAGAGGCAATCCGAGCTAAGCAAGAAGAAGTCCAGCTGATTCAGATAGAGGTTTCTCAGAAAGATGAGGAGACCAGAAGACTGCAGGAGGAAGTAGAAGAAGCTCGAAGACGTCAGGAAGAAGCTGCTGCTGCCTTGACAGCTGCCACTACAACTCCTCAACATCACCATCTTCAGGAAAATGAGCATGATGAGAATGATGATCTGACCAATGGAGAAATTGGTAGAGTATTGTGGTGGGGTGTGGGTAATATTTCACCGTTAATTATATCTAATTAAAGAAGACTAAAGATTATACTGATAAACATGCATTGGGTATATTCGAGATATTTATCTTTAAGGTTGTGATAATTTAATCTTTTTGCTATAGGCCCATGCATTTTGTGAGGTGCTGTGCTGAGGAATTTCACTTGTGCAGCAAGATACTGTAAATCTGAGATTTCTTTACTGATTCTCACAAAAACTGGTAAAATTTCATTAAAGGTTATTGGTATCTTGTTCATAAAGAATGACACTACAATAAAGTGTTTTTACTAAAAATATTATCTATTATAGTTATTTGCACTCAGACTTTTTAAATCCTTTTTTACCATGACCCCTTTCTGCATGTTGAAAGATTTTATGTAGTTACATATAAAATTTAGTAAATTTATTTTATAATCATTTGACAAGGAAATCAGTCTTAAAATTTAAATTGTAGTTTCAAATCTTTTATAACTTTAATTCCTTTATTTGAAAAGAAACCATAAGAAAAAATCTTAGTTTTGTTTTATTCTCTCGTGACCTGCAAGTTCACAAAAGGTCAAATTTATCTTTGTAGTTTGAACAGTTTTTTACTCACGCTACTTTCCATACTTAGGAAGAATCTAGGTTACTTGCTTTGTTTACACATTTTACTTTTAAGCTTTATAGGGCACATTCAAAGAAAGGAGAAATAAATTTATCTGAAATCTTGACAGATGCCATACTCACTTTCTATTATCAAGTTCAGATTTCTCAGCCAGTTATACTTATTTGAGCTCAATGATTATAACCAATGAAAAGAGTACATTTTGAAGTATGTTCTCTTAACTGTTATTTTAAAATTGATGTTAAGAATTATGTATAGAACAAATTAAACTGTTCTTAGCATTGTTGCTGCCTTGTTCCCACCTAGAAATACATCATAGTTTCACTATCAGGAATGTATATATATATATTTTGCCTTATATAGTAAAAATACCAAATAGAACCCTGACAAATAGTTTCATGCAATATAGCACAGCAGTTTTTAATTTTCACATCAGGTTACTGTGAGAGAAATGCCTGAAGGAGGAAACCATGGAATGAATGTGTTCAATAAATAAATAAATACAGACATTCTTTTAGTGCATTCATAGTTGTATAATTATATAGCAATATCCTGAACAGCATAACATAATAAATGGAATCTGTATCTAAACATGAAGTTGTTGCAGTTAATCTTGGATGAGTCTGTGCTTTATGTACTTTATGCATTATGATTTTAAATAACTGGAAATTGGAATTTGGATTTAAAAGTTAATTGAATGTTTGTGTATCAAACATATATTTGCTAACAAAAGTGATACACAATTTTTTTCTTAAAACATTTTAACATGCAATTAATATAATTGATGATAACTGATTTATATACAAGTTTTACAAACTTGTAAACAATATTCAGTCTTCTGTCTGGTCTGAAATTGGATCTTTTATCCACAAATCACAGAGTGCTTCAATTCTGTGTTGATACACATGTACAGTTCACTTGATGGCAAAGCTAGTCAGCTGCTTCACAGGCACATGCAAGTTTTTCATCATTGATGTTATAGAATGTCTTTGTAGAAATACTAATGTCCGAAGTTAATTCTCTGAAGTTGAACAGCTTTTAACGTTTGAAATCTGAAAATGTCCCTGATCAGATGTCTGTAGTTTTCTGGTTAATAAGCTTTTGTCACAGTTGTAGTTTCCAAGACTTAAACCATACTGACTCTAGCAAACAAACAATATTCTTAAACTGTCATTTGGTACATCAATTTACAATCTTTTGGCAGAGTTCTAGAAAGTTTATTTGGCTGAACAAGGTATGCTAGTGATTTCATAAAACATATATTGTTGATTCTTACTGTCAAGAATCTTCTACAAATTTTGAGAACAGGCTGGACTTGCACAGTACAAATTTAACAATATAAGTTACATAATTTCTAAGTACATTAATAAGTCGAGTGCAACTTTAATTTTGATTATAAATATAAAAATACTTTTTTCATCTTATAGTTTACATATCTCATTTGTGTAACTTTTAGAAGCTCTTTAATGTCAAAAGTGTATTTAAAGTGAATATTTTTAATTTTCATTCTATCTAACACTGGCACAAGTCAGTGGTGTCCTCTGGGTGTAACAATAGTATCTTCAACACAGATGTACAAACTTTTGGCAAAATAATATCTACCCTTTGCAGTATCGTAAGCCTTGAGAGCCAAAACAGAATATGATTTATAATTGAAAAATGTTAACCTTTAAATTATTCATTTTAAAACATAACTAATACATAATTAACCAAGATATAAAAGTAAGACCTAAATACAATTTAACTCTAACTTGAATGTATTTAATTAAGAAGAAACTAAGTGCTATCATGGATAAAGCGACCAATAATACTCCAAGCATGTTACTGCCTGTTGGTTTATATTGTGAAATGAGCTCTTTATAATTACTATATACATCATCCCTATATACTAATCATATGTATGTTATATGTAGTTTAGAAGATGAGTGTGGTAGTTGTCAGAAGTTGACAAAATTTAGTTCTTATTTGTACTAAATTCAATCAGAGAACTTTGAAACTTGTGTGTTAGTAGTGTAAGTAAATGTACTTATCTAGACATACACCTATAAGAACAGCATCATCCCTGTTAAGACATCGTGTGAAAGTGGAGATTTTTCATAGTTCGTGAGTTAATCTCAAGTTTTAAATATTTGTTTTAAAGGTTTCTTTTGAAATAATGGAATTAAAACTTAGATAACAAAACTTTTAATTATAACATGCACTGATTTTAATTTATTTCACATGCATTTGATCATAAAGGTGTTTAATCAAATTTTGAATACAACACAGTGACATGTGCAGAAAAATGTTTAAATGGGTACCCAGCATGAAAGGGTTAATAAATAACTTTTTGTATCATTTTATTTTTAAAAATAACAGATCACTCTTCTGGTGTTCTAATAATGGCTACAAAAAGAGTAATCACTAACTGTTGCTTTGAGACATTTAAAAAGTAAATCTTTGAGAATCAAGAACTTATTTTACATTGTTACCTTTTCTGAAGTAGCAAAAATTTTCAGTCTTGTTTGTATTGTGAATAGTTCAAAATCTAATGACAATGATTTGTAAAGAGTATTTGTCCAAATATTTTTAAAAAATAATACAGGGCTTTTTCAGTTCTGTGTAAACTATAGTACAACCTTGGTATTAAGGGCACTAATACTTGTTTTATAGGAAGGGTGCAATTAATTTAAAAATGAATCTCAAAAAGCTGGATTCCATATCGACACTTAAGTTCTAAATATTAAGCTCCTTCCATGTTTTGTTTGGTGTATGCATTTAAAGCCATTTTTTTTTTTTACCTGTTGGCATCTGTTGAGTTCACTCTTTCTAGGGTAGTTTGAAGAATCTATTTTCTATACACTGACTTCACAGTTTTAATGACAGTGTGGTTTAGGGGTTAATATTTATTTGTTATAAATAGTAGAAGAAAGAGATTGAAAAGGTTTGTCCTTAATTTATTTTCCTGGCATGATTGAGCTGTAGTCTGAATTTGTTAATAGGCAGTTTTTCATAAAAACAAGAGATTTTGTTTATATTCAAGTTTTTTCTGGTGTTATGTTGTGTATGCAGAAAGTTGCAGCAGGTGATTTTATTTTAAGATCTCTTAGTTTCTGTTAATAATATCCCTGAAACTGTCTATATCTGTAAACATTTTTTATCATAAACTTTCCATGAAAAACACATTGATAGCCTACTCTGTAATTGATAGTCTTTGATAATTTATAAATTGATAAATTGCTTTGAATGTTTAAAGATGGCATATAGTGCATATTGTTTGGTGCTATGGATGTTTGAAAGATTTTAGCCTTTTTTAGCCATGGTTTTATGAAAGGAAGAGAAAAAGATAATGTTGAGCCTGCAACTACAACAAACATTTGGTGATAAAGAATGTTATTTAGTTATTTATTAAAGGAACAAAAAAAGTGAGAAAGAAATATATTCCATGAGAGAAAACGTGATGAATTTTAAACATATTTAAGTAACCTTGTATGATTTTTATCATTTTTGACAAAATCGTGTGGCCTCTTAGAATGAAATTTCTTTACAGAGATGCTGCATCTGAACTTAAGTAAACCTTCTATAATTGTGATGTTCAACATGGTCATCACTCACCACATGGCAAAATTGCTACTGTTCTGTGGCAGATTGATACTTTACTTCTACCATCTGTTTTGTTTTTTAATAAATTTATTTTACCAGTAAATAATTTAAAAAATATTGGGTATATTTCTACCTCTCTATATTTATTTTAGAAAAAAATTGTGATGTGGCAAAAATGTTAATAAATTTTTCATGATTTTGGAGATTATGAAAAGAAACTATTCTATACCATTTTAAATTTTGTTTCACTTTAAAAATTAAAGAAAAAAATTCATTATTAATACTCTGTTTTCAAGTATTTGAACTAGAGATCTTGCAAGATAATTGTTTTAAGTGCTAATTCTTAGTCATAACATCTCAAGCATGTACAGATATTTAGGTGAAAACTTAAAATTGATTTTTATTAAGTAAAATTGAGTTTCCCAATTGTTATTATAACTGACATTTTAAACAAACAGGTCTCAACCTAATAACTAAAAACCAACCACCTAAATGAGCAGTTTTGCTTTATATGGGAAACATTGGTATGTATTAAGAAAAAAAACAAACCTGTCCATGTAGCTTTTTCACACATAAGATGTATTTTTCAATGATAATGTGTATTTTCTCATTGCAATAACGAAATAGCATTGTAAAAAAAATAAAATTTAATATATCAAGCTCTGATCCATGTTGCTTGCATTGCTCTACTAGTTTCATCACAAGGTGCAAAGAAACATAAATATTAAGGAACTTAATATCAGTCTGAGTTTACTGTAGTACTGTAGGTACATCTAACAGTATATTCAAATTATTTTAAGTTTTTATCCATGTTTAATGTCAGATAGTTTCTGTACAAAAGTTTTATCAACAGAATGAGATGATAGTTTGGTTGTAGTTAGCTAGAAATTAGTGTGCTATTTAAAACTGGTAACTCACTGAAGTTAGTTACATTTTAGGTTTTATATGATTTAATAAGTGATGAGTATCTTCCACTATGTGTGTGCTCTTGTTCGGTTCCTGTTTACACATGCCCACAATTGTGTGTGTCTTGTATCTACTGTACTGTATGCACCACTAATGATCTGAGGTTACTAGTGAAGGCCACTATAAACAGTTAACTTAACAAGAGAAAGCTGAGTTTTAACATTTTAATGTTAACTTGTTCCTTTATTTCATGGGTAATTTTCTAGTTTATATTATAAACAACTTAATTTACCCTTTTTGAGATGTTATTTTTATATTTTACTGTGTGAAAGTAATTAACAAATTTATTAAAAATAATAATAATGAAGTTTTCTTTATTTAAGTACATGTAACAAAGTGTAGATTTTTTAATTATGGAACTTTTATGAAATGAGTAACATAGAGAGGTTTGGATGGTTAAGTTGATAAACTGAAGTTTTACCATGCAGGTGCCGAGTTCTCTATGGACGACAATGTTGTCTTATCTCGTCCTGAGGAAGATAGAATAACACAGGTGTCCAAAGAAAAGCACTTGCAGGACCAACTTAAAGTAAGTCTACTGAGGTTTAAATATTGGAAATTAATTTTACTGACTTTGTGAGTGAAATTATGATTGCAGTAATTGATCTGATATCACACTTATTTTGGCAAGATGATTTGCTTAAACTATTCAGTTATTTCTAACAGTTGTATAAAATTAAATTTTACGTATGTAGTATATCTCTATAATTTCTCTCTTACATAATTAGCCCACGTTTTATCTCCAGATTTTAATATTTAGTCTTTGTACTTCTGTTAAGATCATCTTTATTTGATACTTGCCATCTGTTACTTTCATTAGCAAAAGTGTCTAAATTCAACAACATTGGAATGCTGGACATTTCCAAAGTTTCTCATAAGAATAGTTATTAAACTGAGAAAAAATAGAAGAAGGATTAGAACCAATAATTGTTGAAACAGAGTTTGCACAACCATGGCTTTTTGGTAACAGTTTTCAGTACTGTAAGGCCAAGAAATTTTTTAATAGGGAATTGTGGAAAGGCCCTGTAATGTCAACCCAGTATTTTTTTGTTTTCACTGATGACAAGCCATATCATTGTGTTTGTCAGTTTAATAAAAAATGATTTATAAGAAATGCAACTTAAAACTGAGAAATATGCCAAATTGGAAACACTGACCAGTAACAGGCTTTGAACACTGCATCTCCATCTGCTAATGAACAATGTCATCTGACTATTATTGGAATGATATTGCTAGCATAAGATGAGCTCAAGACTTGTTTAAAAGAAAAAATAAAATAATAAATGTGTTGATAAGATGGAGATCATGGATGTTTTAGAATTTTCCTAATTTCTTCATCAGAAACTTCAAAAATAATAACACTTTTCTCAGCCTTAGTTCTTCATTGGTTATTGCCCAAAAATATTAGAGGGAAATGCAGATTCAAATGACAAAGATATAATAGAATAAACTTGATTATGTTGTGATTTATTTAAGTAGTATCGCTGAATGTTTGGGGAGATTCTTCTATTTTCAGATGATAGTCAGAATTATAAATAGATTGATTTGTATGTCTGTGTATGCTCAAGTTAATTTATTATTATACCTAAAATTAATAAAATTTGTTAATTATTTTACTTGTAACCTTTATACGCTGTCATGGTTTGAATGTGACAGCACCCCTGACAACAGTTAAATCATTCAGAAATATTGTCTTATTGTTTAAATATGGATGTGAATTTATTATACAAAAATGTGAACAACCCATTGAAACAAAGGTTTCCAGTTCTTTGAAATGTTTTCTGTTGTGTGAAACTAACTAAACTGAAAAAAAATTTGAAAATAATGGAATGCAGTTATGTGGGAAATACATTAATGCATGTATTTGTTCTCATGAACAGTATGAGAGTAAAGCATTGCTTTGTTAGCATGTTGGTGCATGGTTCTGCATGTTCAGCAGCCAGTTAGGTACATGGTGACTTCTATTGGCAAGTTGAAATATGTGCAATAAGTATCATTTAGTTAGTTATACAGTAAAGGAGTTTTTAGCTTCAATCAAAGCACAGTATTTGGCAGAAATATACAAGACTTAATCACTTATTGTTGAACCAAAGTTAAAAAAAATTGAAATATGCTTGGATTTTAACTGACAAAGAATTCGTTACTGTCTTGTTAAGTAATACGTGGTTAATTAAAATTTATTATAATGGATTTTGTTTTCTTTTTGCTTGAAAAATTATTTTTCTGATACAGTATATGCTATACTATTATGGCTAGAATGTTCTTCAGAGCTGTTATTCCATTTATTTGCAAAGTACAATACAAATTTAGATATTTAACTGAATGTGAATGGGTCTGGTTCATTGGACTGATCTGTCATTGGATAAGGAGTGTTAATAATAATTCTGAATTTACTGCATGTACTTTAATGTGGCAAATTTTTTTAGTAAAATGTACATGTCTGTCCCCCAGTATTTTTACTTGATTTGTCTTTAATCTGATGTCAAACTGATTGTGACAAGTCATAGTGTTTGTGTAACAAAGAAACTTTTGTTCATTGTACTGTTTGAATATTTCTTTTGAACAACCTCTAGACTCTCCAAAATGGTCATCTGCAGTCTTTTTTCAGGATTTTTCTATATCTTTTATGTGCTCTCCTCTACCATGAACTGTTGACAAATTTCAATGTTGAAAACACTGTGAAAACGTTTTTGAATGCATACTTTGACTCCTGACCTGTGCCAATTGGATTAATTTGGTAGAGTTTGCATTCTGTTAGAACCAGCAGATTAGGTCTTGAAAAATGGGTTAGGTTCTAGAAAGTCTTGGAATCTTTTACCATTGTCTTGTGTAAATCATGTTGAATAATTAGGCCTAATCTTATCTTAATGTGAATTATCACTGTTTAATGTTAAATTATGGATTACAATTTTAGGCATCATCTCATGCTTTACCTTCTAAAATTGCTTGGTTATTCAGAAGTACAACTTAAACTTTTTAGATTCTTTTTTAATATATATTGTAAAATGTTAGCTATTAGTAGACTTACTCTTTGCTAAACATTTGAATAGGAATTAAACAGAGAATTAGCTGAATCCAAGGATGAAACAAAACTGACCAGAAATGATCTGCTGCACCAAGAGAATGTTCGACAGGGTAGGGATAAGTACAAAACACTACGTGAAATTCGCAAAGGGAACACCAAACGAAGAGTGGACCAGTTTGAGAATTTGTGAATCATGCAGAATAGTTGCAAATTGGTCTTAACCTTTCTTCAAGAAAACTGGACTTAGTGCCTCATTCTTTCTTCCTGTCCATTATCCGAAACTTCTTTTGTACTAGTGTTGTTTAATTCAAGGGGAGGCAATTTCTTATATAGAATTGTTGCTATGTATCAATACAGTCTATTAAAGGAAGAATTGTATTTGTAAGTTGCTTACAACTTACTGTTTATTGAAAACTGTAGTTATTCTTGCTCTTTGTAATACCAGGAACTTGTTTTACTAATTGGATTTTCTACACACACACACACACACACACACACACACACACACACACACACACACACACACACACACACACACACACACACACACATGTGATAAGTATAAGTTTATTAAGCATGCATAAATATCAGACAGGATACCACCACAAGATATGTTAGATCTGTTCTAATTTAAACAAATTGATCAAAGCTAGTTGTATCATGTCTTTGATGTGCAGTTTTTGTTATTTTCTTTTTTCAGCTGTGTAAGTTGTTTTTGGAAAAGAAAGAAACAAAAAAACAAAAGTATACTTGGTACAGTGAACTATAAAATGTGTCTGTGAGCATTGTCTTGTTGAATAAAAAAGTAGCTGTAGAGATCATTTATTTTCTTTCACAAACATAATAGACAACTAAGAAGGACAGTAAGTTATAGTAACAATTTTATATCTAACATTGACTAATAACTTAAGCATCTTTTTTAATGTAATTTAATAGCAGTTTTGTTGGGGATGTAATGGTCATTGTGGTAGTGCCTTAATGTGCTTATGAACCTAATCCAGCTGTCTTTAAAATGTATGAATGCTTTCTAAGACCAACGTTTTTCTTGGTAAAACTTGATTCACAAAATATTCCTTAAATTTCTCTCAAACAGGTATAAGATGACAAGAGTATTCATATTTCTTTGTTGACAGAGTATTCATATTTCTTTGTAACTACTTTCCATTACACTGATTTGTTCTAAACCTACTTATATTTTAGTTGGGCTTTACTGGTGCCATTTTTGTCTTATGTTTTGGCTTTGGAAAAGTTATGTATCAGTTAGTGTAGGGTTTGTTTTTTTTGTCTTGTTCTGAGAGTGGTACTAGCCATACAGAGGTAAGTCAGGCAAATTACAAAGGGATGTGATGTATAGAAAACACAGTTTTGATTTTTTAAACTTTTGTAATGTAAAAGGTCACTTAAATTACTGGTCAGAAGATTTTTTTTGTTTAGGATAAAATAGTTGCAAGGTCGTACGTGATTGGTTATTGTTGAACGAAGAAATATGCAGAGCATTGTAAAGTTTTCCGAGCCAAAATAATAAAAAAAGAGAAGCTTATCCACTTTGTATTTTTTATGTATTTTGAAAGTTAAGATGGTGTATTTTTACTTAAACATAAAAATGTAATTGCAGTTACACTTAAATCATTAAAATCCAAAAGTATGCATTCCTATGTTATTAAATACAATTTCAGTGATCTGTTTTCTTCTGTCTGTGTGAATTCCTGTTACTATTTTTATGGTATCATGTAAGAAATTTGCACATAGGTTTTGTAATAGATGAAACTATTTCCTATGGCTGAAAACATTTTATGAATTTTTTTTTCCAAAAGCACATCTGAAACTATTAAACTGGAAAACTTGCTGAGAGATACAGAAGATGAATTGCTTGAAAGGGATTCATAAGAACTGTGTTTTATTCTCAAAATTACTGATGTTTGAATCATGTAGGGATTCAAATACATTTTCATAAATTTGTGCATTTAAATTGTGGGCTCCCAACTGTTGATGACAGGAGCCATAATAACATATGGGATACACAAAATGAACATGGACAATTAGGTTTAATAGTTATTAATTGTATACTTTATATATTTTGCATAAAAAATTATTTCATTTATTTGGTATCATATGATTTGTTATTAAATTACACTGTGTATTGCAATGTAGATATTTCTGGTAGTAAAAGAAATATGGATAACTGGGAATTTGAGGGTTAACACTTAACTGTTTTCCTTGCTATGTTTGTTGCTTTTCCTAATCATTTTTATGTCGGTTTTTTTTTTCGAATTGCATGTGTTAATACTTTGATATTTGTGTAACTTGCTTTCCATAATTCATCGTCAGTTTTTTAGAATGTGAACTTGCTCTTATTAGTAAATCTGTTTCAAATGGTGGATAACTTGTGTAACTTATTGGTAACATCCCCTTCCTAGATATAGTTCCCTATATGCCAGCTTGCAATAGTAACATTTCTATTTTTCACTGTTCAACCTCTTTCGATTTAATGACCGTATATTACCAATAAAATGTATAACACTAGATAGTAAAATTATTTACAGACCCATTAGATACTTAATTTTGATAAAACCACATTTTTTTTTGGAAGTTTAGGGCATTCTAATTAAGCACTGATTATTAGGTTATTAATTTTTTGGAATAATAATATCTTTGTGACACCACAATTAAACGAAACTGCGACATCGTCCTTTCTCACGTTCCTAGTTTTCATAAAATAACGAATTTTTCATACTTTATTATGATGTAGGGTTACCTTTTTATAACCTTATGATGTAGGGTGATGCTTCCTTTTTTTAATGCTGTTTTTGTTAGTTAGTCGTGTGATGTTTCAAGTTTTTTATTGCAACTAAGACCAAGTAAAGACAATACATGTTTAACATCTTCGCTCGCTTTGTTTTGCAACTGTCTTACCGCCTTTTTTTTTTTTCCAACTTTTGAATTATCGTTTTTCGATCATATACAGGAACAAAGATTTCTGAATAAAAGAGATGAATACAGTTGATTCATTTTGCCCTTTTTCTTTGCCATCAATTCTGTATTGCTTAGATGAAAATATGAAACAAAGAAAACTTCTATTTGATATGGACCATTTGAAAAAAGGTGTAAAACTCCGGATAATGAACACAAGTTTTTTTTTTTTCCAACTAGGCTCAAGTTACGCGTTTTTTTAAATCGTTATTTTTGGTTATATGTTTCGAAACGTTAGGGGTCATTTTGTAATATTTTAAGATAAAGATTGCTTTTATTTATAAACTAGAGTAGTTAATGAATAATGTATGTATTTAAGTAATAGATTGGTAATATAAATTAACTCGAAACTCGTTTGATGAAAATTGGAAACCTGAAGTAGTAATTGACTTTGGAAATGAATTCTCAATGACCTGTACATGTATAAAGGGAGATAGAAATCTGGATTTATGTTATGTGGAAAAGATTTGTTGATTATTGGTTCAATTAATATTGAAATTGATTACAAATACCACTGTCAAGAGTGATTTGTCATTCTATCATAGGCCCGTCACGGCCAGGTGGGTTAAGGCGTTCCGATCGTAATCAGAGGGTCGCGGGTTCGAATCCACGTCGAACCAAACATGCTCATCCTTTTAGCAGTGGGGGCATTATAATATAACGGTCAATCCTATTATTTGTTGGTAAGAGTTGGCGGTGGGTGGTGATGACTAGCTGCCTTCCCTCTAGTCTTACACTGCTAAATTAGGGATGGCTCGCGCAGATAGCCTTCGTGTAACTTTGCTTGAAATTCTGAAACAAAGAAACATTCTCTCATCTCCAGAATAATTTCTCTTTGAAGATGGATAAGTAAAGATACAAGTTAAGAGATTTTCAGTGTTTGGCCCCGAAATGAGTTTGTAAAGAAAATTAAATAGTGAAAGATAGGTTGAGTATAGGCGTAAGGTTAGATTGACGATCAAATCTTATTACAATAGTTGATGTCCTCAAGGTAGCATTAAGATCTACGGACTTGCAACGCTCTAAAATCCACGGTTTGGCTTATTGTGGTGGGCATAACGGGTAACCTAATCTGGCTTTTCTCTAAAACAGACAAAAGTTGGAGGTGGGTGTGTCGCCTAGCTGCCTTTCCTTCAGCTTATCACTTCAAAATTCGGAATGCAAAGCGCATATAGTTCTTGTATAGCTTGTGTGAAGTCCAACGAAACAAAAGCTTACTTTAAATGTGTAGAACATAAGCTACCTTCTCAAGTAAAAAACTAACAATCAACCCATAATTAATCTTGTTAATTAAGTATAATTTTATTCTGTTTTTATTTATGTAATCAGAGTGCATTATTTCATCAGTTGTTAACGATATTTTTGGCCATAAATCTAATATGCCACAAGGTTCGGTCAGCTTAGATTTAAGTTAATCCCAAATTAGTAAACTAAGATGACAGTATAAAACAGTTTGTATTATAAAGGTGTCGGTGTAACGTTCTTTTGTTAAAAAAATAATTAAACGTTTGCTTCACATGATAAGTGGAAATTATCTCTTCCTTTAACGTTTCCATATGCGCGAACACTTGTACATTGTTGAAGGCTTATGTTATAAATGGCGTTTAAACCTCGAACAAACTAAGGCTTTAAACAAAAAAAAAGAAAGAAAAGCACAAAATCGTGATGACTAACACACTGACTTACTCTACACTTATGTAACTATCCTGTATATGCAATCTACAGGGTGTTCGGAAAGTCACTGTGCACTTATATATTTATTAACAGACATGTTTCAATATAGAATACAGGAGGTAAATATGAACGACAATTATAAACAATGTTGAAAGTGACCCACATTGGCATCAATACAGGCTTGGATCCTTCTTATTTTGTTTCTAAACACCGCTATCAGTTGTTGGCTTGAAATAAACTGAATGAATGCTGTTATCGCTGATTTCAAGTCATCCAGCATGCGCGGACGATCTCAATACACTGCAGATTTTGCTGCTTCCCATAGATAAAAGTCTGGTGGATTAAGATCTGGTGAGCGTGGGGGCCCCACGTCTTTGGAAATAATGCGGTCTCCAAAACATTCCTTTAATAACCGCATAGATCTGAGAGATGTGTGGGCAGTAACACCATTCTGTTGAAACCATGAGTAATTTATTTCATCACTTGTCATCTGACCGATGAAGATGTGAAGAATCTCCGACGTCTGGACCCACATATTAACCTTGAAATCATGTAGGGGTGTTTCTGCAAACTGTGAGGATTATCGGATGACCACAATCTTGAATTTTGTGAATTAACGTGACCCGAGAGATGGAACCAAGCTTCGTCGGTGAAAAGGTCACATCCAACACATGAGCTGTATTTTCTTCGATAAATCGGTTAAACCATCTGCAATAGCGTATTCGTTTTTTATTATTAGTTGCTTTCAGTTTTTGTACCGCCATTATTTTGTATGAGAAGAGCTTTACTTTCTTTCTGACGGCCTTATAAGCAGTTCCAAGACCAATATCATGCTGCTGAGCTAACTTTCGTAATGATTTTGATGGACTCTGCATCACACTGTCAGAAATATCCAACAGTTTCTCCTCCGATAACTTTGCTGGCCTTCCACAGCGTTTGGCGTCATCTACTGATCCTGTTTCCTGAAACTTATCAACAAGGTTACGAACTGCATTGCGATGTGGAACAGGTGTATCTGGGAATTTTTCAGGAAATCGCTGTCGCACCACCTTCTCAGAATACGTGTTCGACGAGCCATACACGTTCTTCAGTTGTTAAAACCATATTGGGATCAAAATCTGAAATATAATAAAATATGATTACAAAACTGCACAGTGACTTTCTGAACACTCTGTACTTTTGAATATGTTAAATACTGTTATATCGTTAAAACTTTCTAATTGTGCTAGACCTGTTTTAAACCTTCTGATCTGAGTGTTATTATAAAAACCGCAGCTTCCTCTAGCTAACATTTTAATATTAAAAATACAACTAATTACAGTGTAATAAAAATACATATAAATTTAGATATACTAAGTTCTAACGAGAAATGTTAAAGTAAATTTATAGAAGTAACAGAGTTATACCCCACTTGCGGAAAACGCGAATACTAATTGCTAGCTTCGAGTATTGTCGTAGGTTTAATGTTCGTAAAATTTACCCAGATGATGGAAAACAAACCGCATTGAAGCAGAATATTAATTAAAAGTAATAAAACTATATGAAGAAAGAGAAAAATATATGTATTCTTATAAAGAAAAAGGTAACCGGATTAATATCTACTAGTAAGGATTTTTTTTTCTTTTGTACTGTAGGGTAAATCTTAATTGTTACGACGTATAAATTACACAAAATAGTTCTGATAAACAAAAAATGGTAATAATACATCGGATTCAATTTTATTTAAATATTTAAAGGCATTTACTATCCATAACGTTATTTTAAACATCGTTTTCAAAATCATATTGTTTAGAAGATTAAGAATGTTTTGATGTTTTAAATACACCAGTAGCAAACCGAGAAGTTTGAAATGGATAACATATTTACTAACAGATAAAAATGGAAGTTGTGATAAAATTGCTTTTAATTTATTAAAGTTATACACGAAGTGTGTTTGTATTCAAATAAGTTTAGTCTTCTTTTGAATGAGTTTAAAATGTCGTTGGGATTTTTTTTTAAATTTGTGGTTCAATGAATAATTTTATTTAAATTTTGTAGCTAAAAGTTTGTTTTGAATTTTGCGCAAAACTACACAAGGGCTATCTGCCCTAGCCGTCCGTAATTTAGCAGTATAACACTAGAGGGAAGACAGCTAATCATCACCACTCACCGCCAACTCTTGGACAACTCATTTACTAACGAATAATGGGATTGACCGTAACATATAACACTCACGGTTAAAAGGGTGAATATTTTTGGTGTGACGGGGGATTCGAACTTACGACCCGCAGCTGACGAGTCGAGTGTCTTCGCCACCTGGGCATGCCGGGCCAACATAAACTAACAACATTATTTTATATAATGCCAAGAAATTATTTTTGAGCACTAAAATGCCTTATTTAATATTTCCCAAATTGGAAAATGTATTTCTATAAATATGCTTTTTGTTTTTTTACTGTTAACACGTTTGATTGATCCTTCAGTGTCTTAATTGATATGTGACACTTATGTTTTGGTTTGCTGCAGCTCAGTTACGAATTAGTTTGTACTTAGATACTGCTGTACTTTTTAGTGAAAAATTTATTTACTTTTGAACCACTGAAATAATTAACTTTTTAACTTGGTTTTAAATAAATTTGAGATTTATTTGAGATTTGGAAGTGGTGTATTTCATTGTAGTTCGTAGGGGTGCATGGTGGGTGAGGTCAGTGGGCACTGAAATGTAGCTACTTTGTTATGGATACCCCCTCTTTCTAACAAAATAAATAAAAATGAAAAATTGAAAAACGGCCACGTATAGACGACTCTGTTGTACAGTCATTATTACAGCCAGATTTTATACCTCATACAGTCATCATTACAGCCAGATTCTACATCTCAATTCTTTAATTGAGAAATCCGTGGAGCAGATGTCTCAATTTTTCATTCAGAAGGGATTAGAGGGACTTGCTGGCTCCCAAAAATCAGTAAAGAAGTTACGTTGTGGAGACATTTTGGTGGAAACATCTTCACCACAGCGTACCAAACTCCTCTTGAAATCAAAAATCAAAATCCATTTGAAGGATATACTCATTGAGGTTACTTCCCATGCGACTATGAATTCTTCCAGAGGAGTTATAGTTGAGAGGGATTTAAAGAATATTCCCAAGTCAGAAATCCTCGCTGGTTTCTCCAGCTAAGACCCAGAATCTTTACCCATAAAGACAGAATTATGGACCCTACTAACGTTTACATCACCTTGTCCTCCTGTCACAGTCACAGTAGGTTATCTGAACTGCAAGGTACGGCCTTACATTCCTAACCCTCTCAGATGTTTCCAGTGTCAACGGTCTGGCCGCTTAAAACATCATGTCGTGGATCTTTGGCATGTGCTCGTCGTGGTGGTAAAGGCCACGACGCTTACATGTGCAACCTGGAACCACACTGTATTAACTGTAGTGGCCCACACACCTCTTACTCTACTTCTTGCCCTAAATGGGTAGAAGAGAACGAGGTGCAACACTTAAAGACTGTTAATAATATCACTTACTCAGAAACTCGGACAGTATTGTCCCAAACTCTGTCTCGGACATATGCTGCTGTACTCTATTCCACTATCACAATGGGAGTACAGACAGATCTTTCCGTGTCTTCAACAGAGTCGTTTGCAAAACATCTTAAGAATCTCATGCCCTTTATAATTAAAAAAAATTAACGCATCTATGTCTACTTCCATCTCTGTCCCTACTGCTCCTTCCAGTGAATGCCCAGTTTCACTTTCTTCAGGTTCAAATGTTTACTCAGGTCCATCCTCTTCTGCAGCCCCCAAAACTAAATCAACCATTCGTTCACGCCCTCAGTCATTGGAATATTTGTCAACAAACAGAGACCTTCCTACCCGATCCAGGGCAGGATTCATGGAGGTTGATAGATGTTCGTCCAATAAAGAAAAACACGTGATCACAAACAGAAGATCTTCCCGCCACATTCCTTCACATAAATAACAATTGCCACTCTGATCCAGTGGAACTGTTGAGGTTTTCGATCACATTTAGATGACATTAAGGATTTGATTGATTCTCACCATCCAGTGTGCCTGTCCTTACAGGAAACGTTTCTGAAATATGCTGATACAGTCACACTTCGGAAGTTTTCTTTGTATAGAAACGATAAGTCATGTGATGGACGAGTGCATGGTGGGGTGGCATTGCTGGTTGATCAGCATGTGTCCATCCTGTCCTTGTCACTTGATACACCCTTGGAGGCTGTAACCATTCGTGTTTCCTTGGGTTGTATTATCACTATTTGTTCTCTCTACCTGTCTCCTGAAGAGATCTATAATCAGTCAGACCTTGATGTCCTCATTGAGCAGTTACCATCCCCATTTTTACTAATGGGGGATTTTAATGGACATAATCCCCTTGAGGTGGTGCTAGTATTGATGGGAGGGGTTGTACTATAGAGCATATGCTCTTGGATCACAACCTGTCTATCTTTAATACTGGTTCTTATATTTATTTTCACGCACATATTCAGTGTTTTACTGCTATAGATCTTTCTATTTGCTCCTCTTCACTTTTCACTTACTTTTCTTGGAGAATCAACAGTGATCCACGGGGAAGTGATCATTTTCCTATCATTTTGAGAGAGACTGGCCGTGGTCAATGCCATCCGACCCGCGTGCCTTGATGGAAGTTGGACCAGGCTAGCTGGCCTTCTTTCACAACTCTCTCAGAGCTAGATCCTGCCATCATGTCACTGACTGTTTTCCTAAAACCTCGATACGTTTCCCACAGTATCCTCGTCCATGGTGGAATCCTGTCTGCCATATGACAAGAAAAGCTCAAAAACAGGCTTGGGATACCTTTCATAGATATCCCACACTTTCGTATTGCATCACTTTCCAGCAGGCCCGTACACATGCTCGGTGGGTAAGACGTCAAAGCCAGAAGGAATCTTGGATTGAATACACCTTTAGCATTCCTTCTACCACCAGTTCCGAAGTCGTATGGGACAAAAGTCGAAAAATTAGTGGCCAGTATCCTTCTGCTCCCTTTCTACTTTGTTCTCTGATGGCCAGGTAGTTGCTGATACCAAGAGCATCACCAATACTCTCGACAAAAGCTTTTCTCTTGCTTCTAGCACTTCTGCTTCATCCCCCATCTTCCTAGCCATCAAAACACGGGCAGAACGATCGCCTCTTTCCTTTCAGGCTGATTGTATATATGGGTATAATCACTCCTTACACTGGTGGAGCTTAAACTTGATCTTCATTGGTCTTGCAGTACATCAGTTGGACCTGATTATATTCATTACGAGATAGTGCGCCATCTATCTCCTTCTTCTCTTGCTATTCTTCTGATTGTTTTTAACCGGATCTTGCAGGCGAATGTTTTTCCCGATGCTTGGTGCCATACTATTGTACTCCCTTTTCCTAAACATGGGAAGGATCTCAAGATTCCTCTGAACTACCATTCAGCTGCTTTAGCAAGCTGTCTCTGTAAGACCTTAGAGAGGATGGTTAATACCCGTCAGGTTTGGTTCCTCAAATCAACCAACCTTCTCTCACTTACTCAGTGTGGGTTCCAAAGACAGTGCTCCATTATGGACCATCTGATTCAACTTGAAACATCAATCAGGGAAACATTTTTCAAACAACAACATATTGTTGTTGTTTTTTTTTACCTTGAGAAAGCTTATGATACAATGTGGAGGTATGGTATCTTATGAGACCTACACTCGTATAAGTTGTGTAGCAATTTGCTGATTTTTATTAAACATTTTTAATGAATTGGCGATTCCAGGTCCGTGTGGATTCGACACTTTCCCATTTTTTCTCGCAGGAACTTGGAGTCCCTTAGGACTGTGTCTTGAGTGTCACACTTTTCATTATAAAGATTAATGGCATCAGTGGACAATTACCCCTTATAGTTGCAAACGGTCTCTTTGTCGACGACTTCCACATCTCGTGTCTGTCGTCAAATATGACATATATTGAGCAGCAGCTACAGACTGCCCCTAATCATTTGCTGATGTGGACCAGAGCAAACGGTTTCAACCTTTCTCCCTTCAAAACTGTTTGCATGTACTTTTGCCATCAATGGGATATTCACCCTGATTCTGAACTCCATACTGGAGAAGCTGTGTTTCCCATGCTTTCTGAGGCAAAGTTCTTGGGGATTATATTTGACTGTAAGCTGACCTTTATTCCACACATCAAGCAGCTACGTGTCAAGTGTACAAGGGCAATGAACATCCTGTTTTTTCTTCCAAATCTTGGGGGGTGGATCAATTTTTTCCATGCTAAAAATCTAACATGCCCTCATTCGATCAAAACTAGACTATGGGTCTTTGGTATAAGGCTCTGCCAGGACTTCAGCCTTGAAAATGTTGGATCCTGTTCATCATCAGAGGCTTCGGCTCTGTGCAGGGGCCTTCCACACTTCTCCAGTCCAGAGTTTGTACACAGAGTTCCATGAGCCCCCTCTACACCTTCGTCATTTGCAACTGTCTTTAATGTATGCTTCAAAACTTCGATCTTTACCACAGCATCCCGCATGGGCTTGTGTTTTTCTTCCTCAGTGGGCTACACTTTTTCATAATAGACGGCCTGCCATTGTTCCTTTTAGTCTTCGTCTCCAGGTGCAGATGAATAAATTGGATCTATCTTTGGATGATATAGCAGTATCCACAGATCAGCTCATACCACCATGGCTAATTACTATTCCCAAATACGACCTTTCTTTCAGTCATCTGAAGAAGACATACTCCTGATTGGAAGTATTGCCTTCAGTTTACCGAATATCTTTCGGACTGTCCTTCCATTCCCACTGATACAGATAGTTTGAAATCAGATAGCTCTGTGGGGTCTGCCATTGTTTGCCATGACTCGGTTGTTGCACACAGAATCCTCTCCACAGTTTCTGTGTCCACTGTCGATTTGTACGCCATTTCTCTTGCCTTGGATCACATATAAGCTATACAGTACACGAAATGTACTATTTATACCGATTTGCTTTGCTCTTTGTTAGCCCTGGAATCCCTTCACGTCACTTCTCACCCTATGCTTGCTGATATTCAAAATTGACTGGCCAATTTTTCTTTAACATCTACTTCTATCCAGTTCTTCTGGATACCAGACCTTGTTGGTATTCGCGGGAACGAGTTCGCCGACACCGCAGCTAAGTCTGTCTCCTTTGACACTATCACTACTGTGTCTGTTCCATACATGGACTATGGTCCTGTATTCAAGGCTCGGCTTCGTGCCAGTTGGCAGTCGACTTGGAGTGAGTAACATGAAAACAAGCTTTTCCAAATAAAAACCATTTTATTGGAGTTTGGTCTTCTTGTTTCCATAAGAATCAGAAAGAGAAAGTTGTTCTAACGAGCCTACGCACTGGTCACAGTTTTTTAACTCATCGTTTTCTTTTATCTGGGACTGATACACCAATGTGTCGTCTGTGTGACACTCAGGTCACAATAAGCCACATTTTACTGTCTTGCCATCGTTACGACTCTCAACAACGGCACCATTTTAAACATGTTTTTCCCCAAGGTTTACCCTTAACGTTGAACAGTGACACTGACCATCTTAGAAATGTTTTAAGTTTCTTAAAGGTCATTGACCTTTTAAACACTATTTAAGTTTTTAATTCATAAATTAGACCTTTTTTTTATTATTCCTTTTTGAAGTACAACTAGTTCGGTATGAAATTAGAAAATGAGTGTAACATCAAATAACTCGAAACCAGGACTGGAAAGGCCAACTTCAGGTGACTAACACTGGTGTTTATACTTACATGTTAGTCATCCTGGCGAGTTATGACCATTCAACTTATGCTACAGTGCCCTTTAAAACTAGTCTTACTGTAATTTCTTTCTTACAGCTGTACACTAGATATAAAAATTAGATATCATGCTGTTTAAACTTTTAATTCAAAAATTCAACTTTGTCTTTTTTACCTTGATTACTCTTTGCGAATTTTAACAATATTACTTTACTTTTAACTTTTATCGGATGTTTGGCGCAGATAGCCTAGGTGCTTTGCGCCATAAAACACCAAACCCCCTCACTCACCCATCCGAAACTAGCCGCTGTTCCATCGGGGTGACAAAGTTGGCAAATTTAATATGCGTAATATCATGCATATATATCTACAGATAATACAGACAAGTTTATTATCAAACAGTGCAAGTATAAGATTGGTTTGCGTATGCATGTTAGAACGATTTTCAATATGCAAGTCAGCAAATCATTTGACAACCACAGCCAGTATAAAGTTGCGGAAGAAAGGAATATATCGGACGATATTATTATGCTGTTAAGTACATTCATATCCTTAATATGCATATGGTAAAAAAAAAACATGCTTGACTTAATTGAATACATAACTTTAGTATGTTGGCTTCACTAAGTATATGGTATACTTAATTCTTTTGATTTCATATGACTAAATAATATTTTGGAATACTTTTAAAACAACCGTGTGCGAGGCGATAGAATGCGGGAAAGCTAAATACGATATTTTTCAAGTTTATTATATCTCACTATACTTATTTTAACCAATCTGTTAATGTGAAATTTATCAAATTAAAAACAAATGAAGTGAGAATGACACTGAAAGACGACATATGCTATTGTTACTGTGGAACTTTGTATCATCTTCACTTATCTTTGAATCCTGGTTGGTGCTGCTATTAACAGTTATTTAAAAGAAAAACAACGTTCAAAGGGTTTTGGTAATCAGGATATCATATACAAGAAGCGCCAGGTGAAGAAAGATGAATGACGTGACCTCTCTCGCTATAAAAGAACGGTGGAGGTGGCTGAATACAATTATCTTCTTCTTGGACATTGACGGAAGACTACTAAGTTATAGGTATGAAGTATGTTTAAGTAGTGATTAGTGTTTTATAATGATGAACAGGTATTAAATTGCATGATGTATTTATGAAGTTGTAATTTAAAGGCGTATAATTTCTCGAATACAACTTTGTTTTCTTTACGTATATATGGCTATTACCAACACTATAGATGCCAGTCGTGGTCGTTACAACGTTGGCAATTGTGATACACAGACTTTTTGTTTCAAGTTGTGTTGATTAAGTATTTAAATAAAAGATATTGTAAATTAATTTATTAGAATGAATTTAAGTGAATTATATTGCGCAAGATACTAACCCTAATTGTTTCTCTGTGTATATATATATATATCGTTGGCCAGGAATCCAATTTACATAGAGAAAGAAACACGTATGTGTATAAACAAATTTATATGCACGTCAACTAAACGCATTAAATGAAATCTTTAAACAAGAAGACGCTCATATACAGAAGAAAAATCTTTATATATTTGAGAACTCTTTCTTTAAGAGTAAAACTTCCATACCTTGAATAAAGTATTTATCAAATATATACGTATATATACATATATATTATAAATAAATATAAATGGTAAATTTAACAACACCCAAACAACAAATGTAATAATGCTGCATACCTGGAACATATAAGAGTATATTAATTGGTCTGATGTAGCTAAATCTTTAGATTTTTTTTAAGCCTAGTGGTTTTCTGTTTTTAAGTTTATTATTTTGGACTTCTTTAATATCTGAAGGTACATGTTTATGAAATTTGAAAACGCTAGAGGAAAAGAATAAATAAAGTTCCTAAATCTGCGTTTGCTCTTTTAAATAGAAAACTACTGTTTTCCAATAAACTTCAATCTACTGAACTTTAACTCGTCTTATTTTCTTTTTTAACAAAAAACAGTGTTTAGTAGTTTGTTTTTTGGAATTTCGCGCAAAGCTACACGATGGCTGTCTGCGCTAGCCGTCCCTAATTTAGCAGTGTAAGACTAGAGGGAATGCAGCTAGTCATCACCACCCACTGCTAACTCTTTGACTACTCTTTTACCAACAAATAGTGGGATTGACCCTAATATTATAACGCCCCCACGGCTAAAAGGGCAAGCATGTTTGGTGCAACGGGGATTCGAACCCGCGACCCTAAGAATACAAGTCGAACGCCTTAACCCACCTGGCCGTTTAGTAGTTTGAGCAATACTACTTTATGTTAAAGCTAGTAATGCAACAGTTATTTGTTGTTGTTTTGAATTAAGCACAAAGCTACAAAATGGGCTATCTGTGCTCTGCCCACCGCAGGTATCGAAACCCGGATTTTAGCGGGTAAGTCTGCAGACATACCGCTGAGCCACTGGGGGGCCAACAGTTACTTGTAAATTTGAAATTATTTAAGAAACATCTATCGAATCTTTTTGGAATTTCTTTTTCCTTTATTAAAGTTAGAATTATGACACTTAAATAATTTTAGTTTCTATCCAGTGACAACGAATAGCATGACTAGAATTTTGTTAGAGAGACTAAAAAACAAGGTATTCAAATATACTACATAAGAAATGAAACTAAATAATAATTACAACTTAAACTTTCAGCAGAAACTCAGGAAAAGAACTGCTTAAAACTGTAGCATGAAACAGAAATTAGTATTATGTATGATTCTATTCCACTTAAACGAGATACCACCTATAAATAACATTTTAAATTCCGTTTCTTCAGGGTGAAGTGCATGCTGCTGCTGTTCTTCGTTGGTCTTTTTTCGGCAAATTTCTACGATGGTAAATATTAGACAATTTGTTTTTGACTATTTTTAAAAAGGTGTCTGTTGAAATGAAGTTTTTGTGAGAGGGCAAAAAAGGCTTAGAAAAACGATTTTAGGATATGGAGAAGATTATTTGTGTTATAAAATGATACATTCATGTTCTCCAAAATAACAAGTACAAAATCCTAAACCTAACGACGAAATTAGACGTTAAATTAACTGCTTGATTTAAGCCTAACAAGCATCTATCTTGATAATAAAATCTTTGTTTAATTTGCTTCCAATGAACGTTTAGGTCTTACGTACTAAGAGCCATTATGGGAAACGTTTGAATATTATACAGTAAACGCATTTTCACGAGCTCATGCGTTTAAAACTACGCACTTTGGCTAATAGTTGAAGGAGATACTCATTGAATAATTTGACTACGTATGCCTACTTTTTTTCAGTTTTGGATGGAGCTGCTGACGATGCCGTTGCGGACTTTTTTGGTGGGTATGGCGAAGGTAGGTTCGATCCGAACTTATGTCGGCTATGAACTGGGAACTGCAACTGAGGAGCAAGTTCTTTTCCACTTCACCTTGATAGTTTTAAATGAATAAATAATGAAAGTAAGAAATCTGAAACGATATATTTATGGCAAATAATTGATGATTATCTAAAGTAAAATATGACGAGCCTTGTTCAATCTCTTGTAATTTCCGGCTGAAGTTGATATACAGTTTCTTGTTTGCAGATAATACTGAATAACAAATCTATTTTACAGTAAGTGTTAAGATGTCCATTTGCAATTTCTTGTTTGCAGAGTCCCCCAGTGGTTCAGCGGTATGTCTGCGGACTTACAACGCTAAAAACCGGGTTTTCGATACCTGTGGTGGGCAGAGCACAGATAGCCCATTGTGTAGCTTTGTGCTTAATTCAAAAACAACAATAACAATTGTTTGCAGATGATATTCAGTTATGATTTTGTGTTGTAGATAATTTCAGTTTTTTTTGGCAATTTTCAATGGCATTTCAAAAAGATATATAATTTTCAAATGAAAACAAAAAATAAAGGTATGGTTAGCAGTTTTTGTAGAGAAAGAAAATATTCATTTAGAGTTTGCACTTTATGCACAAAGTTTAAAAAATAATCATAGTTTTTTTCTTTAAATTTCGTCATTAATAACGTCCATTGAATAACGAAAAATGGTAAATATAAGATCTAACGTTAAGATCATTGATAATATAATATTACATCACTGGACTGTTCGATGTTTCTAATTTACCTAGAAGGATTATTACCTTAAAGAAATTAGAGGCTTGTTGGGTGTAATTACAGTAATGATTGTTGAGAAACTGCATGATTTTGATTCTACTGTCAAACAGGTTGAAACAAGAAAACTAAACTTTATTCAAGGCAAGTAGATGAGAGAGATATTTTGTGAACAAAATGAGTTATTAGTAACGTGTTGTAGGTTTCTCTCTGAGTGTAAAGTTATACAAAATAAAATATATAAAGCAACCACAACTCTTTGTCATGAGATTCATGTAAAGTTATCTGACTAGAGCTGAAAGCTGATATATTCTAAAGGGGAAAAAATAAAACACCGAAAAACCTGTTATTGTACGAAATAGAATCGAAGACGACATCGAGACTGAGTTGGGGAAGACTCTCAAGGATGCCTTGGAAAATGTCCTCAACAAGATTAAAGATGCCAGTGATCAAGGCAAGGAAGTCTCCGAGTCTTTGAAGGAGAAGGTAAGTCATAAAAAATAAACGCTTTTTAAATAAGGGCTGAAGGATTTCTAGAGACCAGTTTACAAAAGAGATAGCTATTAATGCTTAAGATATTTACTTTTTGAAGGTAGTGTGGTTTAGTTAGCCTTTACTGATGAAATCATGTTCGACTTTTCTTATACAGGCTAGGGAAATCACCCTACAGCTTAAGGATCTGGGTATCGAAGTTGGTGGTAGGGCCTTAGAAATCTTGAATAACCTGAAAGATCGGGTGAAGGACTGGCTTAAAGGACTTCTAGAAACACTTGGTATTGGTAAGTGTAGCCTGATGGATATTCTTGGGAACCTGGTTGGTAATCTTGACATCATGAGCATCATGAAGAGAATTAAAAATATGGTAAGTTATTTAAAGTTCATTTGACTGATTAAGTTAAGTGACAGCTAATAACAAAACTATTACATCAAATAAATTTAAAGTGCTCTTATTGTAGTATATGGGTACAGTACGATGAAAATTCAAAATACTTGGTTTTGTGTAGATTTTAGAGAAACTGGACATCGAAAGGATCATGACATACATCAAGGAGAAACTGGGAGCCGTTAGTGAAGTAAGTTCTTATTTTAGTATTGCTTAACTAAACCAAAATAATGTGACATTTGGAGTAATTATTAAAGTGCTTGTAAAACTTTCCACAAGCTATGAAGGAAGTTATCTGTCAACTTTGTGATGACTGAAAGTGAATATAAATTAAGTTGAAATATTTTGCTAGAGTGGATTAATACCAATCGTTCTGTATTGCAGCTAGCTCGTGGTCTGATCAAAACTCTTGAGGAGAATTGTTTTCAAGTTCTAAAGGATCTGATTAATAAGATTCTTGGTTTTGGTAGTTGAGTTTATTCACTTAAAGATCTGTGGGAGAAAGTCAAGGATTTCTTTAAAAACCTTGGGCTACAGATTCAGGAGAAATTCTGGAAGTTCGCTGAATGGGTGAAGTCCATCTGGGATGTCGGTATCAAAAACGCCAAAGACAAATTGGCCAAGGTCAAATTGATCGCTCTGGAGGTTGGTTTAAACTTTTTCTCAATGAATTGTTTTTCATTTTTATTCAACGTGTGAGGCAAGAGATTTACTAACATGTCACGTAGGTTCATAATTCAGTACTAACGTAAGTGAAACCATTCTGAAGATAAGATTGTTTCTACTTCTTAGTTCATCACTCATGCTAAGGACGTCAGCGCTGAAGTTGCTCGAGAAGCACTGGAGTTCTTCCGACCTTACAAGGATGACCTTGGAGACCTTTGGGACAAGTTGGTCGAAGAAGCCAAGAACATAATCGGAATTGAAGCTTAAACTTATTTATTATTAAAACGTTCATTTGTCATGGAAATAGTTGTGTGACTGTAGTTAATAAAGTATTAAAATCTCCATCATTGTGTCATTTGAAGTTACTAGATAACACAGTTTACTGTTACAAATAATCTTAACTTGCATGAAAGAATTATTTTTAGGTCAATCTTTTTGTTATATATCATATTATTTGCAAATATTTATTGTTCAGTGCATGCACCATCAAGTATTAATAAGAACTTAAGAAATTTCATTTACAGGAATTAACCTTTAAATAATAATATAATTTATGGATTATATACATCAAAATTCGTATGGATTTTTTTTTTCATCGCCAGGCCAATGTGGTTAATTCAATCATTTAAAAATGAAAAATTTTCATTTAAGTATACATTTTAAAGATGTTGTTATTTCACATCCTAAAATTAATAATGCCTTCTATTCATCAATCTTATGTGAGAAACAGAAATATTTAATAAACGCAAATTCATGATATTTAGTTCGAAAATAATTCGAATAAAGATATTGTTAGTTTCATAAAAGCCTCACCCAAGACTGTGTTTAAAAATATTTTCACATTTTCAAATGACTTTTATGAATTTTTATTTCTAAAATGTGGGATTACATAGGTGTTATAAGGACAGATTAATTAAAGCTTTTAGAATAATTGGGAAATCGATAAAGGGTGATTAACAACAATAAAATCCTTGATTTATTCATTTTTAAATATATCCGTGAATACGTTTTCCGGCCCGGCATGGCCAGGTAGTTAAGACACTCGACTCATGATCTTAGAGTCGCGGTTTCAAATACCCGTCGCACCAAACATGCTCGCCCTCCCAGCCGTGGGGGCGTTATAATGTGACGGTCAATCCCACTATTCGTTGGTAAAAGAGTAGCCAAAGAGTTGGCGGTGGGTGGTGATGACGAGCTGCCTCCCCTCTAGTCTTACATTGCTAAATTAGGGACGGCTAGCACAGATAGCCCTGGATTAGCTTTGTGCAAAATTCAAAACAAACAAATACGTTTTCACACAAATGTTAACAGCAACATAGTAGTAGCCGACATGAAAGTTAAGGATGGAGGAAGAGGTCTCGTGCATATGACACTCTTGGGTATCTAATATGCAACATACCCAAATATCCACAAAGAAGAAGCGAACGAATATTTATTTTGGCTGCAACTATACAAATAACAATCGAAAAAATCTATTGCATATAGCGTATGCCACTAACACTAGTGACATATTAGACTTATGTCTTGGCACATACAGTATGAGCCAGAAACTAATAAAATTGCAGGTGGGAAAAGATGTTCATAGCGAGCACATACCAATATGTTGCGTCTTTTATCTCACCCCCCATAAAAATACAACCTATAGAAAAGAAAAGTTTGATTACAGTGAAACAAATTGGTAAGACTATTAAAAGGAATTAGACAATCGATTACCTAATAACATTTTAGAAGTAAAAAAAACATATAGAATTGGATAACTACTGTCGAACAATAACGGAGTGCTTTCAAAAAGCGGCAAATAAAACAATACCGAAACAAAACCATAAAACAACAAATAACACATGGAAACCAAACACCCAAATTATAACCCTAATCAAAAAACAAAGACTATTCATGATAACAAGAGACAGAGAAACTAAAACACAAATAAACAATGCAAGAAATCACAATAGAGCACAAATAAAACTAGCAAAATAAAATAAAACTGACCCAAGAAAATTCTGGACACACCTTAAACGACTCACCAATGACAATTCAGCCTCAAGAAAATATCCTACACTTGAACACAGTAATACAAACACCAGCTGCAGAATACATTTAAAACACGTACTGATCCAGATATGAATATTTATTTTTACAACAAAGTGTGACTTTGTTATATACTAAACAATAAAGAACAATTCGAACCAATTTTCCTAACAAGTATATCTGAGACAAATACAAGATGCTAACGAAAGAAATATCCATACATGAATTTCTTGAAGTAATAAAAAACAAATCCCGGGTGAAGATGAGATAAAGCTCTCCTCCCCAAAAAGGGCACTCCGAAATTGTTTGACCACTTAAAAGCACTTTTCAACTTATCACTATCATCTGGATACATACCAGTTTCTTGGAAGCATTCTAATATATTCATGTTCCATAAGGAAGGAAAGCTAGCCAATAAACCTAATAGCTACCAACCAATCAGCCTGACCAGCTATGTAGGCAAAATATTAGAACGCATAATTAGCAATAGACTCTCCAGATACTTGGAAATAACATCTAAATTGCCTGAAGAACAAGAGTCTTCAGAAAATTTAGAGTGACATTTTAGACAAACAACTGACCATTTAGTCAGATTAACTGAAAAGATAACAGATAACTTTAACAAAAAACAATGCACTGTTACCTGCTTTCTTGACATTGAGAAAGCATTCGACACTGTATGGCACAATGGTCTTCGGTTTCGTATGAACGAAATAGGACTACCTCGTGGAATTATTCGCTGGTTATCTAATTTTATGGAAAACAAAAAATGTAGAATAGATGTAGAGGGAATCTTTTCTGAGTACTTTACTCCAGAAGCTCAGGGTGTGTAAACAATATGCTACTGAAGGTTCCTAATCATGAATTCTCCTCACAGTTCGCTGATGATGTGGTAGTCTGGAAAAGTGCTCCAACATCAGCAATGATAGCCACAAACATATAACCACAATTAAATAGAATAAGTGAATGCTGCCAAAAGTGCAGAATAAAAATAAATACAGCAAAAACACAACTAGTCGTATCCACCAAGCTGACAAAGCACAAAAAGCACAGCCTGAAATATATATGAATGGAACACTACTTCAGACTGCCACATCGGCAAAATGTCTTGGTCTAACCTATGACTCAAAATTAACATGGATTAACAATTTAAATGCAACTAAAAGTAGAGTCTGGCGAAGAACCAAGTATGCTAGGAGTTTAACTGGCAAAAACAGTGGAGCATCAACAGACAATATACTAAAAGTTTACAAAACATATATTAGACCAGTAAATGATTATGCAGCTCCAGCTTGGATTACTGTAAGTGACAAAAGAATCAAAACTAAGCTGTAAATAACAGAAAACACATTCCTCACAATAGCATACAGAATTCCCAGAAACACGTCATCTAAATTCATACACAAATATTTAAACATACTAACCATACCAGATAAACTCCTACATAGCAGAATAACGTATTTTAATAAAATTGTATGAAAAATGAATTATTATGCGAACTAGACAGGTACCGCATACACGATGAAGATCGTCCTAAATACCTCTTCCCGATCAACATACACCCTTGTGCAAATTAATTGAAACAAATGGCCATTTTACAATATTTTCAGCATGGCGGCCGGTGTTGGCTCGCTGGACCCGCTGATTTCCTTTAATAGTCATTTTTTCACACAGACGGCGTCATTAACCGTGTTTTGCAGTACGGTCGATCTATTTTGGGATATATGACGAAATTTTGAGGAATATTACGTCATTCGAAATTGTGTTAGAAGGGCAAGGAGACCAGTCAAAAAACAACTTCTTACCAACTCAATGAAGAAAAAACGGTATCAATGGGGTCTGAAATACAAGAACTGGACGTAAGAACAATGGAGAAAGGTGTTATTTAGTGACGAGACTCATTTCTTCGTACAGAGTCGGGCCTGGCGTGGCCTAGCGCGTTATGGCGTGTGCTTCGTAATCTGAGGGTCGCGGGTTCGCGCCCGAGTCGCGCCAAACATGCTCGCCCTCCCAGCCGTGGGGGCGTTATAATGTGACGGTCAATCCCACTATTCGTTGGTAAAAGAGTAGCCCAAGAGTTGGCGGTGGGTGGTGATGACTACTTGCCTTCCTCTGGTCTTACACTACTAAATTAGGGACGGCTAGCACAGATAGCCCTCGAGTAGCTTTGTGTGAAATTTCAAAACAAACAAACAAACAATCGTACAGAGTCAAAGAAGTCTGCATGTTCGCAGATCTCTAGGTGAGAAACTTCGAGAATTTCACATCAATCAGTTCATAAAACATCCCTTGAAGAAGATGTTTTGGGGTTTTTCAGCTGCTATGGCGTTGGAGGCTTACATATCGTAGAAGAGGACCACAGTACATCGAAGTTTTGCAGAGAAGAGTCGTTCCAGAATTGAAAAAGAGATCTTCAGATGGATCTGGCATTTTTCAGCAAGATCTGGCTCCGTGTCACACATCGAAACTTATGAAGAATTTTATGACTACAACGCGAATAAAGGTACTGGATTGGTCTGGAAACTCTTCAGACTTAAATCCTATTGAAAATCTTTGGGTGATTTGTAAAGAAAGACTTCGGGGAAAAGACTGTACTACGAAAGATAAGCAAATTGAGGCCATAACTGATGTGTGGTATCGCGGTTCAAAAATTAGTAAAGATTGCAGTCAACTCGTGGACTCGATGCTAAAGCGGATTAATGATCTTCTAAAAAATAGAGGCGGTCATATCATGTATTAATTTGTGAGTAATTTTTGGATTCTCAGAAATAAAATGCAAAAAAATTGAAAAAATCGTAATTTTCCGTTTTGTTTCAATTAATTTGCACAAGGGTGTATATTTTAAACACACACAAAAAATTAAATATATATCAAAGGGAGGAAAAAATAAAAGAGGCCACCATCAAACTAGGCTTTCTACTGATAGGGCAAATAATACCGATAAATGTACGAAACTAGTACATGGACAAAGAAAAGGTCTTAAAAAGGGTCGGAGTAAACTCAGACCATTTTTACCCTAAAGCAGTAGCCATACCAATCTACGCTGCATGATGATCAAAGTAAAGGAAGGAGGAAGAGGTCAAAGTGCACCTGACCCTTCAGGGTACATAATGATCACCCAAATATCGAGCGAGAGAGAGAGAGCGAACGAAAGCAGATAAAAATTATTATTGTTATAATAAAGAAATAGTAAAATAATAAATACCACTTAAATTATGAGTGCGAAAACTAAAAAAACAACAACAACACAGTAATGAAATCAAAAGTACAGATATAAGTGATTTTTTTAATTTTTGGTTTTATTATGAAGTATATTTTACGCTCCGTGTTTTCAAGAAACACTGTTCGTAAATATTAAAGAATAATCATAAACAGAGTATAAAGTAACATAAATCTATCATAGATATAACATAAAGTAACACAAATCTATCATAGATATAATATAAAGTAACATAAATCTATCATAGATACAATATAAAGTAACGCAAGTCTATCATAGATACAATATAAAGTAACACAAATCTGTCATAGATATAACATAAAGTAACACAAATCTATCATAGATATAATATAAATTAACACAAATCTATCATAGATATAATATAAAGTAACACAAATCTATCATAGATGTAATATAAAGTAACACAAATCCATCAGATATAATATAAAGTAACACAAATCTATCATAGATACAATATAAAGTAACACAAATCTGTCATAGATATAACATAAAGTAACACAAATCTATCATAGACACAATATAAAGTAACACAAATATATCATAGATGTAACATAAATCTATCACAGATATAACATAAAGTAAAACAGATCTATCATAGATAACACATAAAGTAACGCAAATCTATCATAGATACAATATAAAGTCACACTGTTGTTTCAAATATACAATATAAAGTAACTATTGTTTTATCGATACAATATAAAGTAGCACTACTGTTTGTAAATAGTGTCAATTGCCGTGCAGTTAACTGATATGAAATACAGGGATACGATTATTCAAATAAATAATTATCCTGGTACATGTAGTGATTTCTTAAAATATTTCTTCATTTGGCACAATGGTGTGATTCTAAAAGTTTAAAGTGCACCCTGTTGTTCATTATCCATGATCAAACCCAAGAGAAGAAATCTGATGTTTTTCATACAAGTTGAGAATTATAATATGAATGAGTGCTGGTCAATCACACAAGTTTATTGCGAATTGGCTATATCTGTATCAAACGAAACCATATCCAAACCAATTGTACGGTTGCCTGGAAACCTCAGTACTCAAATTTCATGTTATCAAGATATTACAAGTGATTAAAACTTTCCTACTGTACGGAGACAATCAACAAGTAAATATTCAGTATAAGGTCATAATACATTTCGAATTTTTATTAGCTTAATTGTGTGTAATAATACGGTCGTATTTTGATATAATAACGTACAAACGTTTATGTTTTTCTTGCAAGTATTATTTTGTTCTCTACATAATGGTAGATGCTCTGCTATGGTGCAAGGACTAACAGAGAAAGCAAACACCTAATGATTGAGTTGAAATTCGAAGGGACGCAGACTCCACGTTCACTTTTCCTCTTTCTCTCTTTTATTAGTGGTAAGTCCCGCACACCGGTATCTAGAGGACGTCGTCACAGCGGGAAGTAGGGGATGAGGGGGTGGTGTCATCAAAAATGACCACACTACAGTTTCAATATTTGCCATAGGTGTGTGTAGTCATTGAAGATAAGGAAGTCATGGTTCCAAGTATTGCTACAAGGGGAGCATCCTTAATGACGCTTTGCTAGTTTATCACGTTGCATGAAATACCACCAGGGAGTGTTGTTAAAGATTTGATAGACCGTCATAATAGGCTATGGTAGAGGGACTGAGACAGGCATCTAGTGGTTAACTTGAAATTCGAGGGAACGTGAACGTCACGTTCTCTCTCTTTTTGTTTTATTGTGCGTGTATGTGTGTAAAACATCTCACTGATAGTTATATATCTCTTTCTGTCAAAAGGGAAGCCCGCAGTTTTGCTAACTTTGAGTCGATTTGTCTTCTGTAGATAATATTACTAGTTTACTACTACGAATTAATTATTGAATTATGTTAATAAAATGTTATCACCTAATGAATAGTCAAAGTAAACTGATTAGACGATGGATCATCTACCTTATCACAAATACTGAGGATTAAAGTTTGCGGATTGTTTCCCGACAACAATAAACTTTGAGTTAGGACGAATTAAATGTACGTTTTTACCAAAGGACCTGATGTTATGTACATATTAATACTTTAATATCTGTTTCAGTCCTATGTGTGGTGTATCTTGGTCTTTACCAGGTCAGGGAAATCATTTCCCTGGATTTTTCTGAACAGAGGTTTATATTTGTTTTGCAAAATAAACTTTTAAGGATTTCATTTTTTACAAAATGTATTAAAATTCTCTGGTTTGTTCTGAATAAAGAACAACAAACACACACGACATTTATTTGTTAAGTATTAATGATAGACCAGACTATTGGTATTTTAGTTCACTGGAGAACAATGACATTCCGCGTGATCTGGAATTTCTTCGTGGGATTAAACATTTATTTCATCCTCGAACTCTTTACGGTTTCCATATTTTGTTGTAATCTATTCGCGTGACATTCTGTTCTCTAGAAGACATGCAAAAAGAATACTTAACAAGAATGAAGTATATTATGTAGTGGGAGATCTCATGACGAGCTTGAGATTAGTAGGGTGAATCAGAAGATTACAAGTTATCTGTACTTAATATTTAGCCTTTTATTTATATTACACTAAAAGCCAATTCAGAAAAAGTTAAGACGAGATTCTGATAACCTTCTAAGTTTATGTGATCAGCTTATTCCTGTTAACTCGTAATTTTATGTTCTCAGCATAACCGATGAAATGAAAAGTAGAGAAAAACCAATATTCAGAATAATATACTCACAACAGTTTTATCACAGTTTAGTTAAAATGGATGATAGAACAACAAAGATTGTTGTCCCAAACGGATATGACATAATGAACAAAATATGTTGTAAGAGCTGTAAACCCATTGGTCAATTTGATCTCGGAGTTTTTCAAACTAGTGTCCGAGATAGACGTGACCAATTTCGTGAATTTTCAGAGTTTGTTCTTAATTTACGTTCAGAGGCTTCTAAGAAAACGTTTTCACAGTCTACTATAAGTTCTTGAAAGAATGACACTACAGGCCACCGAAAATATATCCTTGAGGAATAACACCACAGTCAAATCCTTGAGGGCTCCTTGTTCTTTGAGGAATTACTTTACATTTGTTTATTTAGGAAATCACCACAATCTTTTTTTGCTAAGAGTTATTTTCATAGGTAGATTGTGATCTCATCTTTGTTAAATATTTTATCCTAAACTGCTAAAAGGCCTGGCATGGCCTAGCGCGTAAGGCGTGCGACTCGTAATCTGAGGGTCGCGGGTTCGCGCCCGCGTCTCGCCAAACATGCTCGCCCTCCCAGCTGTGGGGGCGTTGTAATGTGACGGTCAATCCCACTATTTGTTGGTAAAAGAGTAGCTCAAGAGCTGGCGGTGGGTGGTGATGACTAGCTGCCTTCCCTCTAGTCTTACACTGCTAAATTAGGAACGGCTCGGTGCAGTGGGCTAACAACCAACTCACATAAATACTTGTTGAAGAATCCGCAAGCGATTGCGGCCCTATGTTCCTAGATGGAATCTAACGGGGATAACTAACTAACTAATTAAACTGCTAAAAAGCTCAGAGGGACGTAATTACTTTTTCTAGCTATATGACAACTTGATTCTTTCATTTATTATACGTACTTTTTAAATAACAAAACAAACTTCTAACTCACTGATAGACACATACAGCATTGTTTCTGAGGTCCAACTTTTTCATGATCTGCATAGAATAAATAAAACTATATATTTTTCAGTTATATTTATGTTCTAAGTTAGATAGTCATATATAAGCCGGGAAACTTATAGTGATAAAATTGTTATTATTATTGCTTAAAAATATTTGAAATACGATATCATTTATATAGTAAAATTATATTTCTTTCTTACGAAAACTAAGCCTATTTAACACAAACACTATGCTCTTAACATTAAGATTACCCAAGATATGTAATTGGTAATTAATGTTAATTATTATTAGTCCCCACCTTTTATATAATTTTCCAGAAACTCTTCAGCTTCAGTAGAAGTTCCAGAGTTTTATTATCAACATCAAAATATAAGTTTTCAAAGTGCCTAGAGGATTGCTTGACTAATATATCATTGTTTACTTCATTGATTAGAGATATATTGATGTTGTCTTTGTTTAATAATTTTACATACTGATGCAACTGGAGACATACGGGTGCTATCTATCTTTATGAAATAATTTAACACAATAAGTTAACAGTTAGACGCAATTGGAGATATACAAAAGTACTTATGAGGGATCTTGCAAGACACACCACTATAAGACAACACGTATGTCGACTGTATGGAGTAGTGGAGGGGTAGAAAAGATGGCGTCATAGTTCCATAAATTGGAACAGAGGGAACTTTGCTAGAGGCACGTTACTAGACCGCCATGGCAAGCAAAAGTCGTCTGCTATTAGAAAATGCATTGCTAGGGATTTGAAATGGCATCAGAGACATCTTGGCATTAACATTTTGCAGATGGATTAAAATTAATTAATTTTATAGTAACTATCAAACATTTAAAAATAATAATTCCCTAACTTGGCTAATGTACAGTTTTGTTTCATAAGCAAAATATCATATGTGCTATTTTACTTTTACCAGCTTTATAGTAGCCCAAGAGCTGGCGGTGGGTGATGATGATTAGCTGCCTTCTCTCTAATCTTGTAATGCTAAATTAGGGACAGATAGCGCAGATAGCCATCGTGTAGCTTTGCGCGAAATTCTTAAAACAAACAAACAAACGTTACGGCAAAGGTGTTGAGACCTCTTGATTTCACTCTAGGCAGTAGAGACGGTTAGAAACGAGCAGGTAATTTTGCCTATAAGTGCAAAAGATTTAACTGATGATGAAAATTCCAATTCCATCGAACAATGTTTTAGGTATAAAAAATTGGACATCCTAAAGCTCAATATTTGCTTTTATTAAAATAATATAATAAACTCGACAGGGTGTCCGAAACGTCGGGAACCACAGGTGAATTGTAGCTTTCTTATTTTCAAATACATGACTGATTATGGCGTTGTCAAACCATGAGAAAGTCGAGTTAATCCTCCTGAGCGGCTGAAAAGGTTTGTCTCAGGGAGGGTTTTCTGCCGAATTTAATGCATGCCATTCAAAGAGAAATGCGAATGATGCGAATATGCTTAGCAGTGTTCAGAGAGAATTGAGACACGGTAGTGTGTGTGGTGGCCAGAGCAGCCTGCAGGACACACTGTGTGTTATTAACAAGACTGGTACCTGTCAGATATCATTTAAAAATAAGCCACGTGTGCAAAGGTATTCAATAAAGACTGCCAAATTTTGACCACACATTTTACACAAGCCCTTACGCAAATAGTCACGGGAATTATTTATCGGTCTAACATTTTTACTACACCTTCATATAAGAGTAAAGATGGCCTTGTTTTTAGCTTTTTAAAGCTCGGATTAAAGAAGGCTGATTACGAGCATCAAAACTAGAGGGCGACAGCACATGCTAATCGATACATAAGTATTTGTTAAGCCAAGCAAAGTAGATCTGCAGTTTCTTGCTCAAGTTTTCAAAAGAATCATAAGGGTATACGGTTATTATCGATTATTGACTACCAATTTTTAAGCACATGCTTGCTCAATTTTGTGGAATTCTTCTAATTAAAGAGTGTTTAACGTCACATAATATTACCATAAGTAATTAGTATAAATAATAATGCTTGATATGGTGGTAAACTATTGCACGATATGATGACAAGAAACTGTTAATCTAAATTCCATGGCGTTGCTATAAAGGAAGCTATTAACACTATCTTAGAGAGGAAAACAACTACCATATATTTTAAAGAAGCTGGTTGGTTCTTTAAAGCATAGGATTGTTCCGAATAACAGGTTGCGATCCTAAAGCTAATGTTGGTTAATATTAAGTGTCACTTCATTACTTGCCATGATCTGTTAGCGTGAATTCACAAAAAGTCATGATATTTGATCAAAAACACTTTAGGTGCAGAAAAAAAAGGTGCGACTAAAAAATGATTGATCATACGACTTAAAAGAATGAAATAAAAACTGGCGGCCAAACTCATAACTACACTTATAGCATGATATGCCCCGGCATGGTCAGGTGGGTGAAGGCGTTCGACTCATAACCTGAGGGTCGCGGATTCGTGTCCCTGTTGCACCAAACATGCTCACCCTTTCAGCCGTTATAATGTGACGGTTAATCCCACTATTCGTTGGTAAAAGAGTAGCTCAAGAGTTGGCGGTGGGTGGTGATGATTAGTTGGCTTCCCTCTAGTCTTACACTGCTAAATTAGGAAATGCTAAAACAGATGGCCTTCGTGTAGCTTTGCACAATATTCTAAAAGAAACAAACAAGCCGTCAAGTATATGAATAAACAGATAGTGAAGCTATAGAAATATTTGATTCGCTTACGGTATATAATTGGAAAATCTGAAAAATGAAAAGAAATGACTTAAACATTCTAATTTCAGAAATTTGCGCTAAATTAAAAAAAAAATCATAGCATGACAGGATTTTTACACATATTTTGTTTTACTCACTATTATGAACCAAGCTGAACCAAAACTAGGCCTAACTAACTGATGAATGAATATTTGCAGTTATCAAAAAGGAGGGGAAAAATAATAATGGATATTGTTATGAAAGATGTCTTTATGACTTTAATTATTTTCATTTATTTTTTATTATTATAATAGATTGTTAGGGCCCCTTGGTTTTGTAAACTCACGCCTTCCTACTAGTTAAAAGGTCCCCCCATCTCCCGGTGAGTCAGCGGTAATTACGGATTTACAATGCTAAAATTCAGGGCTCGATTCCTCGCGATGGGGACAGCTGATAGATCAATTTAGTTTTACTTTAAAAACAAACATACAACTAAAAACTAGTGGCAGAGCAGTAACTCAGCAGACTTGTAACGCTAAAAACCCGGTTTCCTTTCCTGTGGAGGGCAAAGCGAAGATAACCCGTTTGGCTTTACGCTCAACAATGTAAATCTACTAGTTAAACATTTTATAATTTTCTTTACGCAGCTGTGTTTTTGACTTGGATTTTCTTTTTAAGTAAAAATTTTAACTTCTTATTTTAAGCTTTAACCTCATATGTATTTCATTTTCTAAGGGATTCACAATAGTTTTCTTAAAAATTACAAAACTAACAATTTCTCTTTGACTCAGTTAATTTGTAAAAACTCCATGCACCTGTTTAAAAATACACACATCTAAAACGAGTATTTTAATTTCTTCCTCAGTTGTTTTTAATTAAATATTTTAAATTAATTTTTTCTACCTTATCATTTAATTAGTTACTTCCTTTACTTGGTCTAAAATGTTTCCTCTCCTTCCACACGTTTTTTTCTTCTCCATCTTGTGTATGAGCTTTTTTCTAAACGATTCATCACGCATTGAAATATGTTTCTTTTTCCAACTGTTCTTTCTTTCCTAGCTAGAGTCTCATATGCTTTACTGACTGCCTAAGAAGTTGAATAATTTCATCTTTTACGACTTTCTTTATATAACATAAAATCCAAATCTTCCGTAGCTATCAGTTCCCACGTTCAACCTTCAGATTAAACACCTTTGGTCCTCTCAGTGTTAGATAACGTAAATGTATGTTCAGGTAGTACTATCTGACAACATGCCGGATGTTGATCAAATTTACACAGACGAGTAATTTCTATATTTGGTGACACGAATCGAGGTAAAAAAAATTGAATAGCGTTTACTTTGAAACTGGCTGATAATAATTAGAACACGAAATAGTTTTACTGTTTTATTAAATTGCCCCCACCTTGGTGGCTGAGCAGTAAGTCTGTGGACTCATAATGCTAACAATCGGATTTCAATACCTGTGGTGGGCGCGGCAAAAACAGGTCATTGTGTAGCTTTTTGCTAAACCAGAAACATACATTTTGTTAAAAAATAAAATAAAATAATTCACAAAAATCTAATATATTCCTGTAACGGACCACCTTCCACATGCCCAACACGGCTCTGTGGTTCATTTTAGTTAGATTAGCACGAATAACGTGTCTTCAAACAGACTTTTATTAAAAAAACAACAAAACATATAAGATTACAAACCTTTCAGTCACGTGACCTTTTATTGAGGCTAAAACAAAACTAGCTAGTTTTTCTTTAATTTAATAATTCGTGATATAACAAGTAACCTAGAGTAAAATGAAACAATTAGGTGCTCAAAGTAGATAGACAGAGCAATTTCTGTTTCAGCCACAATTTTAGGTAAAGCTATACCTAATTAAGATTTATCCGCTCATAGCCATCCCTATTTGTTTCAGGTGATCAAACAGAAGGAAGAATGGTCAATAGCACCTACCACTAAGTATATAGGGCTACATTTACAGAAATAGAAACTGAGATTTGACAGTTACTCTAATCGCACACCGTGGCTCCAAAAATGCAGAGGACGTTTTTATGACAACGGTTTGGAATTTTTGAATCCTTGGATTCACACTCGAGGAAACCTAAGTATAGGCCATTCATTGTTCATAAATATATTTAACATCAATTCATTTGTTTGCACATTCGCTTCGCTAGATCCAAATATAATTTCATTTATAAATTTCAAATTTGCGAGGAACACAGAAATTCATTCTCTAATATAACAGCATAAATATACTATTAAATTTTGTACAAGTCCTTAGAATGATATAATTCCTTAAAGTAGTAAAATTAAGCACAAAAAACTTTTTTAAATTAGAGATTTTTATTCCCTCAAAACTTTCAGTTCAAATTAGACTATTTGGTTTTCAAGTTTCTCCACCCAACCCCACCCCCATAATGGCATGGCCAAGTGGTTAAAACATCCGAGGGTCACGGATTCGAATTCCAATCACACCAAACATGCTCGCTCTTTCAGCTGTGGATGCGTTATAATGTGACGGTCAATCCCACTATTCGTTGGTAAAATAGTAGCCCAAGAGTTGGTTGTTGGTAGTGATGACAGCTGCCTTTCCTCTAGTCTTACACTGCTAAATTAGGGACGGACAGCGCAAATAGCCTTTGCGTAGATTGCGCGAAATTCTAAACAAAAACAAAGAATTTCTTCCTTGACGGTATGGTAAGTAATTACGAAGAAAATGTAATATAAAACGAGAAATAATTAGAAATTTAGGAAACGAACCTACTGTTGCGATAAAATCCATGTATTATTTTAGATTTTTATTAAAGTTGAATTAATCAGATTAAGTACCTAGTAAATAAGAATGAAATAACTATCCATTCACAAATTAGTTTGTTCTATGAACAGCGCTAAAATCCGAGGTGCAATTCTCGCGGTGGACACAAGAGATAACCCACCCTGGCTTTGCTCTAAAAAAACACCGACATATACTAAATAGTTCAAATTATAGAGAGGAAGTCGCAGCACGTGAGCTCGTGTCTTCTTATGAAATTCGGATACGTGTATAAAAGAATTATGACTTGTGGAGAAAAACGTGTTTAGTAAATGTAATTAGAAACTCGGGTACTGATTGTAAACCTGTTACTAGATGACGCTTTAGTAAAAATAGAGTCACATACAGTGTACAATAACTTAAGTATTCGAATACGTAAAATAAACATCATTTTATTTGCAGTAGTAACACCTAACATTTGTATATGTGATATTAACGTTCCTACACAGTGAATACTCTGTACGGACACTTTTTTATGGGTTTGTGGGGATACCTAAACAAGAAACTCAAATACAGTGGTTATCAGTTGTGATATCTGGCGATTATACTATTAAAGCGAATAACATAAAACGTGTAGAGGTAGTTAACTTTGATGTAATCCTTGGCTATTATGTTATTAAAACAAACTATAGAAAAACAAAGACAGTCAGTTCTGATGTGGTGTTTTGCGGTTATAACATCAAACTGAACAAAATTAAACAAATAGAAGAAGTTTACTAATGTGAGATCATAGACTAAATTCGTAAAAGAAAATAGTAAAATGTAGATGTTGTCAATTGTAATGTTATATATGTAGCGTTTAAATTTGTAAAGGTGTGAAAAAAATATAGAAGTAGTCACATTTAATGCAATGTGTAATGACTAAATTAGTAAAGGTTTGTTTTATTTATGGCAAAGCTATTAAGATTATCAGCCAATGTCCATAATTTTAAACTGCCGACAGCACCTTTATTTTAACAACGAATAATGGCATTGATCGCCACATTATAATGAATTTACGACTGAAAGGTTGAGCTCGTTCGTTGCTGAGTTTTGTATCTCGTTATCCGCAGATTGTAAGTCGATCGTTATAATTAGGTGGCCAATAGTAACCCGCAAATTGTAAGTCGATCGTTATAATTAGGTGGCCAATAGTAACCTGCAGATTGTAAGTCGATCATTATAATTAGGTGGCCAATAGTAACCCGCAGATTGTAAGTCGATCGCTGTAATTAGGTGGCCAATAGTAAAGGAAAAAATGGAAAATAAAACGAAAATATTTAGTTCAACCTAATGTGACACTTGTCGACTGAATTAATAAAGCAGAGAAATAATAATGGAATTTGTCAACTATAGAGTGATATTTAGATTATATTAGTAAAGTTCCTCGGTAGCTCAGTGGTACGTCAGACTGCTTACTATACGAACACACAGTTTCGATACCTGTAGTGAGCACAGCCCCTTGTGTAGCTTTGTATTTAGCAACAGACAAAAAACATTTAAAGCGAGCAAAAAAACAAACAACAACAACCAAAAAACCAAACTCGAAAGTAGTTCACGCTATGTGATAATTCCGGGTTATATTAGTAAAGCGGAGATTATTTACGAAAACGTCTATTTATCTTCTACAATATATATATATATACATATGTGTGTGTGTATAATTGCATGTTTTTAGCCACATCCACAGACTTTTCGGTGTAAAGGTTTGTTGACTTCTAAGGCTACACAGGATGTCAAACCTCATCACGAGCGTACCATCCTGTACCAATATAATTTACCCGTGCATAGTGGGGGAAGAAGAACACGGGGAGTTCAGACTTATCTGAAGACCAGTGGTGGGAAAACTCAGGTGGGCATTCTGTTATATTTCTGCTATAAAACAGACGTTAGAAGAGCTTTCTGGCACGTTCCTGTTGCTTCTCGCTAGCTGGACAAGTACAAGGTAACACAATAATAATATTTTTTTTTTAAATAAACTACTGTTGAATATTTATTTTTATCGTCATTTTTACCTTCGATAGATTTGTAGGTTTGTCAAAAATGTTGACATTTTGAGAGGACTAAAAAGTGACATTAGTCACCATTTGTAAGTATTATTTATAGTGTAAAATTATTGTTAGATAACAAGACTGTCGATAACATGGAAATGCAGGTAGAGAGAAAATATAATGACACATAACAAAGACATTTCTCTTAGGTAAAAATAATAGTTACACACAGATGTATCCAGTAAGTGGATTATTTTGTGATGTCATAATCGTTAGTGGAAGATTGCGATGTTCAGGTTTTAGTGGTCTAAGCTACTATGTATATCTATGGAAAAGAAATGATATTCTTTGTTAAATGGACCACTTCTGGCTCAGAGTTGAGTGCTCAGATTTGATCTCAAGGGTACACGTTTGGAGTTTCGCTACCACCAATCATATCATGCTCCGAACTATAGGATTATGGGTGCTTTATCAGAATGAAGTTCAAATTCCACTATTCGATTAGATGCGTCTGAGAGTTGGCCATGGGCACTTTTTGAGTATATCCTTTCAAAATATAGTCTGCAAGCGCTTATAGCTCTCGTGTATGTTTGAAAATAATCGAAACAACCAAACGAACAAGAAAAGCTTTACTAGACGGCTACAACTTCATCCGCTAAATAGAATAGAATATATATGCATTTCATGGCTTAGGAATTCGTAGATAGTAAAACGAAGGAGTGTTTTTTTTTTAAATACTGTACAAAAGCCGTACATTTTATTACAAGTTTATGAAGAATTGTTTTCCAGATATATTACAGTGAAAAACGTTTACAAGGTGACGGGATCACCGTTTTCAAATAGATTTAAACTACAGTAATGATAATTACACATTTGTTCTGCGTACTTAAAACTTAACTATAATTACATATTTAATCTGAACTATTCTGATCCAATAGAGGGATTTGATGATCATTCATGTAACACACCACATTAACGGGGAACGAACTATGGATCCTTGAATCTGACGTAGAAATAAAAAGAATCGATAATACTGCAGTTTCAAGACTTATAATTTTATTTATTAAACATATCGATTTTTTCTATTGTATACTTGCGATAATATAAACAGTTAAAAAAGAAACATATGAAAAATACACTTTTATTTAACAAGATCAATATCTTTGTGGTTTTAAAATTTCATTTTATGGTTAGACAAAAAGAAAGAGAAGAACATTTAAATACAGATTTTTAGAGCTATGTTTTATATACCTTTCATTGGTTGAGAGGTAAATTTGGAAGTTGGTAATGTTAAAATCCGGGGTTTGATTTTTATCGCTAGACACAGCATAAACAGTCCTATATATAGCTTTGTACTAAAAAAAAATGAACGAAGCAAATATAGCATTATTTTAATTTGTTAATTTTCGAATTTTTTTTTGTTTTTCCTAGAATGAAATTTCTGTTGGTATCCCTCTTCGTTGGCCTTGCTTCGGCAAGTTTTTACAGTGGTACGTTTTAATTTGTTTTAGGTTCCGTTGATATTGTAAATGCAAAGTGCCTAATAGCTAGACTTTTCAAAATTTCTTCATTTGAGTATTTTGGAAACCTCAACTATAACCTTAATATATATATTTTAAAGTATGACTAACAAAATATTAATTCAAATATAATGTAATAATATTTTGCATGGATGCAATATTTCTTAATCACCGATTGTAGTTATAAATAAATAAAAACAGTAGTGACCATAGAGGGTCGTACAAAGTACTTACCGATATTGAGACTACATTATTAAAGTTTTACTTACAAATATCGCTGTTTCATTAATTAAAACAAGTAATATTTCACTGGTATCACTATGTTGTTCACTTTCAGTTCTTGACCATGCTGCTGACGAAGCAGTCATGGACTTCATGCTGGGGATGGAAAAGGTTGGTCCACTCCGGAACGTAGCTGGTTATGATCTTGGTTTGGCATCTGACGAGTAAGTGAAGATTCTGTCAGAAGTTTCCAGTATTTGTACACAAGTTACCTTATTTAGTATTAGTATTTGTACACAAGTTACCTTGTTTAGTATTAGTATTTGTACACAAGTTACCTTGTTTAGTATTAGTATTTGTACACGAAGTATAATATGAATTTGTTTAATCAGGAAAACCAATTACCTATCATATGCTGAGAAATAAAAATATATATTCAAACTGTTAGACATTTTATTCTGTGTAAGTGTGGATAAAATATTTTAACTGTTTTAGTACATGAATGTTCCCATGGAAACTTAAAGATGATAAAGTGTTTGAATATTTGTTGAAGTGTCTAAGCATCTAGTAACTGGTCAATAATTTTCTTTAGAATTGAAGAAGACATCAAGACTGAACTCGGCAAGACTCTGAAAGAAGCTCTGGATAATGTCCTGAATAAAATAAAAGATTCTATTGATCAGGGCAAAGAGGTCGCTCAGGAACTTGTTGGATAAGGTATAACTGTTACGAGCGCTTCTTTAACGAGAAAAATAGTATTTAGAAAATATCATAGAAACAAAATGAAACTGTTATTAATAATGGTAATTAATAGAGTCAATAATGTTTAGTAGTGACATTTTAACATTTACAGACGGCATACATGTATATCATTATACCAAATATTGACTAGTAAATGTACGTTTTTACAATATTACATACAATAATTTTCAAACAAGGCTAAGGAGATCGCTGGACAACTTAAAGATCTCGGGCTGGACGCTGGTGGTAAAGCCCTGGAACTTCTGCTGAAGTTGAAGGATCGGCTAAAGGATTGGGTAACTGGACTTTTGGAGAAGCTGGGTATTGGCAAGCGTAGTCTGCTGGACATCCTGGGTAACCTAGTGGGTGGTCTTGACATCATGAGCATCATTGAGAAGATCAAGAACATGGTGTGTGTTAAGTACATTCAATAATATAACCAAACAAAATGATTAAGTATTGAAAGTAGTAATTTATATTTTGTGATTTTAAAAACAGAAACAATACATTTCAAGTGATATTTTACAGTTTATGTGTGAATGTTTAGCATACCAAAATAGTGATGATTGACAAGTGCTAAAATGTTTCATGCAGATCATGGAGAAGTTGAATATCCAGAGTATCATAGACTACATTCAAGAGAAACTGGGAAATGTTAGTGAGGTAGGAGGTTATTTTTATTAATACAGTAATGGTAAGATGACAAATATCTAGATATAATAATAAGATTTCTATTTTCTCTACTTGTTTGAAGTAATACACAAAAGTCGGTTGAGATTTAACCTCTATATATAAAAAGTATTTTCCAAAAGGTAGGGGCAAAGTTACGTCTGTGTATAGAACATTTGTTGTTGTATTCGTCTTTTATTCCTTTCGAAGAAAGCTTCGATGGAATTATATGCGATTACTTTCATTAAAATATATTCTTCAGAATATATTAGAATGGGCACAACTCTCTTTTGACACATAAAAAATGATACTCCTTGTTTAAAAATGTTAATGTTTGAGTAAAAACAACATAAAAATAACTAGTTTGTTTAGATCTGTTTTTATATTTACTGTTTGAGTGATTACTCGGTTTGATAAATATTGATTATATTGTTCGATAACTTTGGCAGCTCGCTAAAACCCTGATTCAGACCATCAAAGAACGAGGACTTGAAGCTCTTAAGGACTTGGTAAACAAGATCCTCGGCATCGGTAACAGTTATTACTCCCTGAAGGACTTATGGGAAAAGGTGAAGGACTTCTTTCAGAACCTCGGACTTGGAATTAAGGAAAAATTCTGGAAGTTCGCTGAATGGGTGAAGTCCATCTGGGATGCCGGTATCGAAAACGCCAAAGACAAATTGGCCAAGGTCAAATTGATCGCTCTGGAGGTTGGTTTAAACTTTTTTTCAATGAATTGTTTTTCATTTTTATTCAACGTGTGAGGCAAGAGATTTACTAACATGTCACGTAGGCTCATAATTCAGTACTAACGTAAGTGAAACCATTCTGAAGATGACATTGTTTCTACTTCTTAGTTCATCACTCACGCTAAGGACGTCAGCGCTGAAGTTGCTCGAGAAGCACTGGAGTTCTTCCGACCTTACAAGGATGACCTTGGAGACCTTTGGGACAAACTGGTCGAAGAAGCCAAGAACATAATCGGAATTGAAGCTTAAACTTATTTATTATTAAAAAGTCCATTTGTCATGGAAATAGTTGTGTGACTGTAGTCAATAAAGTATCAAAATCTCCATGATTGTGTCATTTGAAGTTATTAGATAACTGGGTCAACTATTACTTGTAGTAACTGGTTCATACATGTAAGCTAAAAATTTAAAATTCATCCTAAAGATATTAATGATTGTTTTAGTCAAGGAAATTGACTTCAAATACTTTAATTATTTCGAACCAATTTATGAACGACATGAACATCATGAATTGTTGCTTTGTGATTTATAAAGACTTCGTGCACAATGTATTAGTCTATAAGATACTGCTTAATGTTTTATTCTACAGTTTATTAAAAGTAATCCTTAGTTATTAATTGCTTCTACATTAAATATGTTTGGTAATACAGAAGACAGTAGATAGTTCAGAATCTTTAACCTGGAGAAGAAACAGTCTAGACATACAAACTTTTGTATACAGAAAAATATTTAAAATGTACAACAATACTTTTCGACTACACGATTTTTTTAGAAACAAATAACAATGCTACACGGACAGTCTTATTACACAACGACTTATATTAGGAATCTTTAAGGATAGTAGAACTCAAAATTATTACAGTATTACTTACTAACATCACATACTTTTCATGGGGTCTTTGGACATTTATAGGAATGTAGTTATGTCATTAAGTATAGAAACGAATAATAAATGTGTCTGATTTATGTCAAACATACTCGTACGCTGGTGAGATAGTGGCAAATCTATGGACCTCCTATGCTATATATCTGGTATTCAGTTCCCCTAGCTGGAGACAAATGATAGCCCATCGTGGCTTTTTAGTTCGAAATTAAAGAAAAGATGGACTCATTATAACCCTATTTTGTCTCAGGTTATAATGGAGCACAGTTAGTGAAGTTTTAAAAAGAGCTTTAGCACGAACTAGCGGAGAGTGAATTCTAAACCATGATATTAATACCAGATGGAAACATGTTTATTTGCACGATGATTGTGGTATAACATGGTTTATCTAGTGGATTGAAACATGAAAAACCAAATGAACTAAAATATTAGTTCCTGAAGCAATTTCTCCATTCACAGGTGATCTAGTTGTATGTTCCAAACTGTTCACTTATTATGTCGAAAATGTTTCTGACTTCTATCATAAGTCAATAATTGTGTTAAAGTGAAAAATACAAGAAACATATTTAATTGTAAAGATAATTCAAAGCTATTTAATAAAAGAAAATGTATTGGTTACTCAGTGACAAAACAGTTTCTTGTGTCACTTGGGTCTCTCTGTGGGACAGCGGTAAGTCCACGGATTTAAAACACTACAATCAAGAGTTTGATTCCAGTAGGTGATCACAGAAGATAGTTCGACGCGGCTTTGCAATAAAAAACGAAACAAACACATACTCTTTCATTTGGAAAGTAGAAAGCTTATTTGCTACTATACAAATGTAGGTTTTTCTTATATTGGTAAGAATTTTAGTTTCTGAACCAAAAACAAAGTGAAACAACAACAGTAACAAAAAGGATCATTCTCTTTATGTTAACTTGGTTTTTAATACGTTTATTCAGTTTTTTCTTTGCAAGGTTTGTTAATAAATGTGAAAATAGCCTCAGGGATAATACATGGTTTAGAATCTTTAATATGATCATGTCAGATAAAACAAGGGTTATATTACAATTGGTAAATGTGTAAAGTGTAAACGGATAGAAATAAATAAACCTAGCACTTTTGCTGTATTTGTAACTTAGTTCTCTGGTCGACGTGAGTGAGGTTGCATTAACGTTATTAGTACATACACATGTATATTACTTGTATATAAATATATACATATATATGTTACTTGTATCATAAGTCAATAATTGTGTTAAAGTGAAAAATATAAGAAACATATTTAATTGTAAAGATAACCGCATGGCCAGGTGGTTAAAGCACTTGATTTGTAATCTGGGGGTCACAGGTTCGAATCTCCGTCTCACTAAACATGCTCGTCCCTTCAGCCGTGGGGGTGTTATAATGTGCGGTCAATTCCACTATTCGTTGGTAAAAGAGTAGCCCAAGAGTTGGTGGTGGGTGGTGATGTCTAGCTGCCTTCTCTCTAGTCTTACACTGTTAAATTAGAGACGGCTAGCGCAGATAGCCTTCTAGTAGCTTTGCGCGAAATTCAAAAACAAAGAAGCAGTATTAATATATACATACATATGTATGGTGCCTGTACTTACTCGGAGTGACAGTAATAATTAAATAACATATTCAGAGAACTCAGGGACAGATGTAAGTTGCAACAGGTGCTTTCTCTTAAATAAAAAAAACACATTATAATGTAACATGTTCACACATAGTTAAGTGTATACCAGTCCAATTAAAAACATGATAGTACTGAGTTGAAAGAAATGGCCAACTTATAACGGTAGAGTTGTTATTGAATTCCTTAATAATTTGAACTGTGCAATTTGAACTGTATGAAATAAAAAGCTGAATTAAGAACAGATAAACATCTTACACATACATAAAATAACATCTCATTTGAGGATTTGTTTCTCAGTATTAAAGAGAAATTTAAGTTATAAGCTCTACCATGAACAATACTACAGAAGTTGTACATAAACAAAACAGAAAAATTACAAGCAGTTACGTTTTATTCAAGTCTCTGGATCTGTGTCTTAGGATGAGGTGTGACATTGATATAATAAAATTTAAAACAATATTTTGTTTTTAAAGTTTACAGTATATTTCTTCCAGTTCTTGTACGTGATGTAATTTTCTTTAGTGTTCACGTTTTCTTGTTCTATTTTTACGATCATCTCTTTAAGTGAAATAAAAAATAATCACAGGAGAAAAGAATATATTATGGTAGAATACACAAATAGTAAGTAGCTGTGATCCAGTTTAATTCAGTCTGTGTCCCTTAACAGACAATAATTAGCTATCTGGGTTAAGACTTAATGTGATCTGACAAGACTGTTTGTTTGGTTGTAGTTAAGCACAAAGCTACGCAAGGGGATATTTGTGCCCTGTCCACCGTGGATGTCGAAACTGGTTTCTCACGTTGTAAGCTTTCAGATATACCACTATGCCTTTGGAGAGAAGAGACATGATAAGAACTAAACGTTAATTTCATAGTAATCTATTCTAGTTTTCATAGGTAGAGGATGTATCTTACCTCAGGCTTACTGTTTCTGTACTGTATTTTTTAAATATGTTACACTATGTAAGAGGTTGGGATAGGACACGATGACGAAAACACTTACATTTAGAGAACCTGGTCAGTAGATCAGTCACTAAACTATTAAACAGATCTTAATATTTAAGAGCTGTGCCTTGTAGTAGGTGGCGTCTCATGAATTTCTCTATTGAATAACTAATTAAAATATCATTTATAACTCATCACGTGTTCAACTGACAACAAATTGTTTCTTTTTTATGTATATCGGACCCAATGTCTCAATAATAAGTTTACATGGGGATTAAACGGTGTTATCGTATCCATGGTTGGCATAGCAGAGATGCCCCGTTCTAAAACTGTGCTTAACAAAAACAAAACTTTGAGATAATCCTTTAAGGATGTCTGCGCTAACTGTCTAAAATTTTGAACAGATAGACTAGATGGATAACTGATATTCAATAGCATATTGGGCTAATATTACCTGACCGATTAATGGAATTACAATGTCACATTTTTAGCGTAATCACTGTCCCAAAGTGCGAAGCGCGATTTTATTTTCGACGAAACACAATGGATCCGCAAATACACAATCAGGCACGCGACCCACTTGGTCATGCTCGGCATTTGATGAAAGAAAATGGACGAATTAAGTCACAGAGACGAGTTTTTATGTATTCTAACTTAATTATTTATGTAATAACATCTGAATAACGTTTCGTTGTTTTCATACACAATCAGTTCTCGCGATGCTCGTCAAAGCTCTTTGAGAGTTTAACATGAACTAAATGAAACAATTAAAGACAGTTTGCAATTAAGAGGTGTTAGCACTGTTTAACTATTTATATATATTTTTTTGTTTGGTTTTGCAGCTACTCAGCTGGCTTTGTAGAATTTCGCGAAAAGCTACATGAAGGTTATCCGTCACTAATTTAGCAGTGTAAGATTAGAGTGAAGACAGATAATCATCACCACCCACCACCTACTCTTAAACTTTTCTTTTATCAACGAATAGTGTAAATGGTCGTCACATTAAAAAAACTCCACAGCTGATCGGGCAAGCTTGTTTGATCTGACGGGGTTTCGAACCTCCAACCTTCAGATTACAAGTCGAGCACCCCAAACACATGGCGATGTCGGACTGCTACTCACCTAGAGTCACGGAGTAAGATAAAACTTAAAGGATATATACTTTTCCAAATAACATAGAGTGTACTAGATTGTGTCAGTTGCGAAACATCTTTAGCCACGTTTTTTAATTGTAATCTAGAGATTATCACTACTTGTTGTGCTTGTTGTGAGAGAAAGAAGGGTGTTTAGCCTTATCTGAAGGCCATCGATGAGAAAATCCAGGTGGACATCCTGTAGCATTTCTGCTATAAATGGATCTTAGAACTGAATTTCTATAGTTCCTGTTACGTTCTAGCTGGAAAGGTACAAGGTAAGAAAACACTCGACTTTATTATTTTTTCTATGGATAAAAAAGTCTAAACTGTTCATTCTTTTTTCGCTTCTATTTAAATATGATTAAAGCATTTCATGATAAAATTACCCACCGAAACTGTATATGTCCGATATGATTTTAAACTATATATGGACCACGTTCTTCTATTCTACAACAATAACATTAGATATGAGTATAACTGATACAGATTTACGATGTTATGTTACACTGAAGTACTGGTGCATATGACCGAAAATGACAGATGGGAGGACTTTTATTTTAAAATAACAATAGAGTAAAATATAATAAAAATAGATAATAATACTGTTGTATACCAATATTTTAGATATGAGTATAACTGATACAGATTTACGATGTTATGTTACACTGAAGTACTGGTGCATATGACCGAAAATGACAGATGGGAGGACTTTTATTTTAAAATAACAATAGAGTAAAATATAATAAAAATAGATAATAATACTGTTGTATACCAATATTTTTATTTGATATAATGTCCTTTAGTCATGGGTAACAACTTAAAGTGGTTTATATATTTGAATAATATGTGACTACATTATCATATGTAATTATTCACAATTGTTCAGCGGAGTAGCTGGTCAATTCATTGTGGCTTTGTTTTGTTTTGAATTTCGCGCAAAGCTATCTGCGCTAGCCGTTCCTAATTCAGCATTGTAAGATTAGAGTGAAGGCAGCTAACCATCATCACCCACCGCCAATGCTTGGGCTACTCTCTTAGCAACGAATAGCGAGATTGAATGTTACATTATAACGTCCCCAGGGCTGAAAGGGCGAGCATTTTTGGTGCGACGGGGATTCGAGAACACGATCTTCGGATTATGAGTCGAGTGCCTTAATTACGTAGCCATGCCGGGCCGAATTAATAGTGGCCTTTTCTTTTTTTTTTTTTTTTTACTGAAATCTGTAACTTTAGTAAAGAAAGGAAATAAACGGTGAATAACGTGACGGTTTAAACTATTTCTTGCTACATTATTCCTTCTTCATTTAACTGGTTTATCCGAAAGTACTTATTTGATTTAACTTACCAATCAATAACAAATACTGATGAGACTCAAATCCGGTGCGTTTAGTCTACCCCAGAGGGATTTAAAAACAAAGAATGTTTAAGTGTCTAAGTAATTTATGGATTCTGCTTTTTACTCTCTAAAATTGCATATTTTAGTTTTGTAAAGTAAAACTTCGTGATTAACATCCTTGCAGAATATACCTCGTTCTGAGTTGGCGTTTCAAATACTATCAGTAAACAGCTATTAACATTTTTCTAATATTTTACTTATCATTCATTTTATAGTTTTTTACTTAAAGTAAGTGTTATTTAGCAGTAAACATTTTATATAAATTAAATTAAAAACTTGCAAAAAGTTAATATTTATTTCAGTTGATTTGATCGATTTCTTCGTTCTGTTATAGATTCGTTCAAAGTTAGGCAAAAAAGAAAACAGTTTAACAGTATTTCATTAAATGAAATATACAAAAGTTTTATTTGAAATTTTCTGCTAATTTGAAACATTTTTGTTTTTCACAGAATGAAGTTCCTTTTGGCTTTTCTCTTCGTCGGTCTTGCTTCGGCAAGTTTCTACGATGGTATGTATTAGGTTCTTGTCCAACTTTATTACTATTGTAAATTCAAAGTACACTTAATAAAACCACAAAAATAATCTTAAAATGCATATATTCTAATGTATAATATTGATTCATATAGTAGATATAGGTGTTTAGACCCCAGTGACCCCAGTCCATTGTGTTGCTTTATATTCACCAATTAACGAAGAAAGTACAAAGTGAATAATGAGACTGAGGCTACAATATCAAAGTTTTACTTACAAATATCGCTGTTTCATTAATTAAAACAAGTAATATTTCACTGGTATCACTATGTTGTTCACTTTCAGTTCTTGACCATGCTGCTGACGAAGCAGTCATGGACTTCATGCTGGGGATGGAAAAGGTTGGTCCACTCCGGAACGTAGCTGGTTATGATCTTGGTTTGGCATCTGACGAGTAAGTGAAGATTCTGTCAGAAGTTTCCAGTATTTGTAAACAAGTTACCTTATTTAGTATTAGTATTTGCACACAAGTTACCTGGTTTAGTATTAGTATTTGTACACGAAGTATAATATGAATTTGTTTAATCAGGAAAACCAATTACCTATCATATGCTGAGAAATAAAAATATATATTCAAACTGTTAGACATTTTATTCTGTGTAAGTGTGGATAAAATATTTTAACTGTTTTAGTACATGAATGTTTCCATGGAAATTTAAAAACGATAAAGTGTTTGAATATTTGTTGTAGTGTCTAAGCACCTAGTAACTGGTTCATAATTTTCTTCAGAATTGAAGAAGACATCAAGACTGAACTTGGCAAGACTCTGAAAGAAGCTTTGGATAATGTCCTGAATAAAATAAAAGATTCTATTGATCAGGGCAAAGAGGTCGCTCAGGACTTGTTGGATAAGGTATAACTGTTACGAGCGCTTTTTTTTGCCGAGACAAATAGTGTTTATAAAATATCATAGAAACAAAATTTATCAAGAAGAGTAACTACTGTTAATAATAATGGTAATTAATAGAGTCAATAATGTTTAGTAGTGACGTTTTAACATTTACAGACTGTATACATGTATATCATTATACCAAATATTGACTAGTAAATATACGTTTTTACAATATTACATACAATAATTTTCAAACAAGGCTAAGGAGATCACTGGACAACTTAAAGATCTCGGGCTGGAAGCTGGTGGTAAAGCCCTGGAACTTCTGCTGAAGTTGAAGGATCGGCTAAAGGATTGGGTAACTGGACTTTTGGAGAAGCTGGGTATTGGCAAGCGTAGTCTGCTGGACATCCTGGGTAACCTAGTGGGTGGTCTTGACATCATGAGCATCATTGAGAAGATCAAGAACATGGTGTGTGTTAAGTACATTCAATAATATAACCAAACAAAATGATTAAATATTGAAAGTAGTAATTTATATTTTGTGATTTTAAAAACAGAAAAAGTACATTTCAAGTGATATTTTACAGTTTATGTGTGAATGTTTAGCATATCAAAATAGTGGTGATTGACAAGTGCTAAAATGTTTCATGCAGATCATGGAGAAGTTGAATATCCAGAGTATCATAGACTACATTCAAGAGAAACTGGGAACTGTTAGTGAGGTAGGAGGTTATTTTTATTAATACAGTAATGGTAAGATGACAAATATCTAGATATAATAATAAGATTTCTATTTTCTCTACTTGTTTGGGGTAATACATAAAAGTCGGTTGATTTTTAACGTCTGTATAAAAAACGTATTTTCCAGAAGGAAGGGGCAAAGTTGTATCTGCGTATAGAACGTTTACTATAATGTTCGTCTTTTATTCGTTTCGAAGAAAATTTCGATGGTATTATATACGATTATTCTAATTAAATTATATCATTCAAATTTTATTGGCAGGGCCAGAACTGTTCTCTTAAAATATAACAAACGATGTTCCTATAATAAAGATCTTAATATTGAATAAAAACGATATCAAAATAATTAGTTTATTTAGATTGTTTCTACCTACTATTTGAGTGATTACTCACTTGAATAAATAGTGATAAGATGGTTCGATAACATTGACAGCTTGCCAAAAGCCTGATTCAGACCATCAAAGAACGAGGACTTGATGCTCTCAAGGACTTGGTAAACAAGATCCTCGGCATCGGTAACAGTTATTATTCCCTGAAGGACTTATGGGAAAAGGTGAAGGACTTCTTTCAGAACCTCGGACTTGGAATTAAGGAAAAATTCTGGAAGTTCGCTGAATGGGTGAAGTCCATCTGGGATGCTGGTATCGAAAACGCCAAAGACAAATTGGCCAAGGTCAAATTGATCGCTCTGGAGGTTGGTTTAAACTTTTTTTTCAATTAATTGTTTTTCATTTTTATTCAGCGTGTGAGGCAAGAGATTTACTAACATGTCACGTATGTCCATAATTCAGTACTAACGTAAGTGAAACCATTCTGAAGATAACATTGTTTCTACTTCTTAGTTCATCACTCACGCTAAGGACGTCAGCGCTGAAGTCGCTCGAGAAGCACTGGAGTTCTTCCGACCTTACAAGGATGACCTTGGAGACCTTTGGGACAAGCTGGTCGAAGAAGCCAAGAACATAATCGGAATTGAAGCTTAAACTTATTACTGAATTGTCCATTTGTCATGGAAATGACTTTCTTTAGCCAATAAAATATAAAAAAAAGTTAAAAATGATTGGTTCCTTTGAAATTACAAATATTACATTATTCTATTCACAGATTTCTTCTTCACTTATTTACTAATTTAGTACAACGATTAATTTTTGATTAAAATATTATATATAAGATTTTCACTTTAATATTATGGTAACATTTTTAATATCGGGATAAATCAGGTTGGTTAATTGTGTATACCCATATTAAATAGTTTTTAATGTGTTTTTTTTAAGTACAACTCCTCAAAGTCCTATTTCTACATGGCCATTTTATTTAAAGTATCACACGCCTTTCTGTCATGTAGTGTGCATATGTTATTCAATTCCCCTCGGTGGGCTGAGCAGATAGTTCGATGTGGCTTTGCTATAAGAAACACACAAACACGCATATGTTAACTACTATTAAAACTCAGTGGTACATGCCAAGCTTATAACACTAAAAACCTTGTTTTATATCTGATGCTTAGCATTAGAAGTCTTGATTTCACAACTGAGTCAAAGGGGTAAATACTTTACAGTGTTTCAACTGCTTTTCTTTATTTATTTTGAAATACACATCTAATGTGGGTTTATCTCTGAAAATCACGGTATAAATGTGTTGAAGAACAGCATAATTCAAAAAACTAAGTAGATCGTAGTGAAGTGGTGTTTTACAGTCATATGGATCTCGAGTTTCTTGATAGAAGTAAGCTTATAATTAGAAGAACTAATGTTATTATTCTTCACTGAATATGTTGAAGAACAGAACATTGTTAGTCTGAAACAGCTGATTGTTGCTTTTTTAATGAATTTATCTTTTGACTATTGTCTGGCTGAATGTTTTTGGATGAATGCTGATTTCACTTAAATACTGATACTTTAATGATTATTCTTTATATTTATGTTTATTCATTTTTTTCGATACAGCGATAAAAATATACATAATTTGTTAAGTATTACAGTTTTAAATAGTCTGAAACTTATTTAAACTGTAATTTAAATTTAGAAGTTGATTGAACGTTGATATGTATGAACTTTATGGTAATTGTCTACAAGACTGATACACAGAGTTTTCTTTCTTAAAACAAATATATTTTAATATATAAGTAATAATATAATTTTTAGTGACGGTTGCTACAAACAGTTAATACAAATAATGATTTATATAGAAATGTTTGACAAGCTAACAAATAATGTTGAGTTTTTTGTGGTCTGGAATTTCCTTGATATTTTATTGATGGTTCACAATAATCTAATTAATTTTATGTTGATGTAAGTACAATTCATTTATAAAGGGGAGCTAGCTAGTTTTTCCGTGATCAACCTCCACTATTTTCAAAGATGATGCTATATAATGTATTCGTACCAATGCTAACGCCCAAAGTCAATCCGCCAGAGTTAAATGGTTTGTGATATTAGAAATTTGTAAACGTTCCTTGTGAAATATCTAAAGTTTCTGATTACTAAGCGTCAATAACAGTTATAACTTCCGAGGTTTATACTATACAAATTGTAACAATGATATATACTTTCCTTTCGAGCATTGCATTGGTTATCGTTTATAAACATCAGGCGAGATTCAACAAATTACAGCTGAAACAACAATACTGTCACTCTTGTACACATATACATTGTTGCTTCTTATACTTGAAAATTTTCTACAACTTGAGTGAATAAACAGGAATTTCGCAATACAGATTTAACACTATAAGTTACATGCATTTCTAAATATATATTTAACTGAAGAACATCGATATTACAACAAAAACTTAACAGTAAATCCTTCACATTTTAGCAGGCTTTCACATTCTTCAATACCAACACTTGGTTCAAACGGCTTTAACATTTTTCAATACTAGCACATGATGTATGATTAAGATACTTTAACCTTCATTAAAACTTTCACATTATACAGGTTTAAAAGCTTTTACACATGATACAGGGCAAAATTTAACGTCATTCTATAACCTAACACGATCCAAAGATAAAAGGCTTTAAACTATACTGTTTCTGCCAATGATATAGGTTTAATAACTTTTAACACTCCTCAATACCAACACATGATACAGGCTCAACAGACTGCATAAAGTAATAATGATGTCCTTTCTAAAATATATCTTAAGTCGCTTAGAGACAAAGAGAGTATTTTTGATAAACATGCATCTAACTTTGTCCACGAGAGACCTAGAAACTAATAAACGACTAATATTTTTGGAATTTTGCCAAAAATACACGACGACTATCTGCACTGCTTATATTAAGAAAACATGGAACACATAAACATATTAATATTATTTTATATATAAAGCTACAGAAATAACAATTAAATTACTCAGATTATTATTTTGACTCCGGTACCAAAGGTGAATACTCTTTTCGTGAAAAAGAGTTCTTCTGGGACCAAGGCTTACCAATATGAAAACAATGAGCTCCATTTTAACATGATATATAATTCATTTTATTAAAGCAAGAAATACTGTTCGAAGGTAGGACATAAACATAACACTGCAGAAAAAAGCTGGTTAGTACCGTGGTGTGAATTACCTATACAACATCAAAACATTATGGTCTACCCTACGGATACGCGTTGGATGAATAATTTCATCTGCTTTTCCGATATACCAATTTACAAACAATTTACTTTACTTTATGAATACAACACTGTGTTAACAATTTCACCTAGTGTATCGAAATAAAATTGTGCAAATAATTTAGTTTAATGTACCCATATAAAATTGTGTAAGGAATTTAGTCTACTCTTTCGATATACAACTGTCCCAATAAAAAAAACAAAAAAAACAATTTCATGCTACTCTACCGATATATAATAGCGTAAACAGTCTAGTCTGATACACCTATATAGAAGTGGGTATATAATTCGGTCTAATGTACCGATACAGAAGTATGTGAACAATTTAGTCCAATGCACGGATATAGAAATGATGTATAAACAATTTATTCTAAGGTACCGACGCATAAATGGGTAAACGATTTCACCTACGATACCAATACATAAATGAGTAAACAGTTTCACTTACTGTTCCGATATACAAGTGTGTGTAAATAATTTTGCCTACTGTATCAACATAAAACTATGAAAATGAATACATCTATCATGTGTTAACAACTGTCTTTACTGTAACCAACATACAGCTGTTTAAAAATGTAATATAATATACGGTTATAGAAGTATGTAAACAAGTTAGTCTGATATACTGATATAAAAGTGTATAAACATGTTTAGTCCAACGCACCGACATACAAGTGTCAAACAATTTGTCCAATGCACCAATATAGAAGGGTTTAAAAATTTAGTCTAATGTACCGATATAGAAGTGTGTAAACATTTTAGTTTAATGTATAGATATAAAACTGTGTACAGATTTTATTCCAAAGCACCGATATAGAAGTGTGTAAACAATTTGTCCAGATTACTGATACAGAAATGTGTACACAATTTAGTGCAATATACCGATACAGAAGAGTTAAAACAATTTAGTCTATTGTACCGATATAGAAATGTGTGTAAAGAATTTCTCCAAAGCAAAGATATGGAAGTTTTTGAAGAATTTAGTCCAGTGCACCGATATAGAAGTGTTTAAACAATTCAGTCTAATGCAAATATAAAGAAGTGTGTAAAGTATTTAGTCTGATGCAAATATATAGAAGGGTGTAAACAATTTAGTCCAATGTACCGATATAGAAGTGTTTAAACAATTTAGTCTAAATATACCGATATAGAAGTATTTAAATAACACAATGTAACACAGATTTTGTTCCTAGATGGTATGTGTTATTTCTTAACTGCTTATATTGTAAAAGTACATAAAATGGCTATTATTCCTATCAAACTTTGCTTTTGTGACCTGGATAATGAAATTTAGAAATCAATCTATTTTTTTTTTGTAAAAGCGGGAAAATTTGCACATTTTCATTCACATAAGGTCTGGAGGAAACAACATATGGATAAAGACTTACATGCATTTATACTAAAGTTATACAAAAATGTTTAGAAGTGAGTATCAGCCCCCAAATACAGTTTACAATCATGTTTATGTTATACGCTCCTTGGTAGCGGCGTCCAAGGTCCAGTATATCTTAGTGGAAGCGCTCGCCTTGCTCCTCTGAGTATACTCCCATTTTCTCCTTGAATTTATCAAGATGAGCGTCAAGGATATGCACTTTCAGGGACATCCTGCAGCTCATTTTGCCGTAGTTCGGGCTCCAACGAAGACATCAAGCAATTCGAAGGTACAGTTGCCTGTGCACAGACCGGATACATTGTGGCAGAAGCAGAGCCCAGCTTGACGAATGAAGAAGCTTGAAAAATGTCTGTGATACTTCCTCTGACTTGCGACTTGCACACTTTCATCTAATAAATTGTGACAGAAGCAGAGCCCATCTTGACGAATAAAGAAGCTTAAAAATGTCGGTGGCGCTTCCCACTTGCCTTGAGCCTAGATGTCAAAAGCTCGGTATTCAACTTTCTTAGACCAAGATCTCTGATCAAGTCATTGAGGTCTCTTTGGTTGGAGTAGTATGGGTTTCCCTCACCAGCTGTACCTCTGAAATTGTAAAAATTGTAATCTGGATCTTCAACGTCTACCTCCTCTTCTGATTTGCTGCTATATTCTGAGAATGGCTGCTTTTTCTCTGGTAGAGTGGATACAGGGAGCTCAGGACAGTGTGGCACTGGGGCGATGGATGATGGAAGGTTCGGATACATGATAGCAGATGCTCGATGTTTGAAAGGGTCCACTATGCAGAAATAGCAATAGTAGATTCACGCCAAATTCTTGGAATAGCGAACTTCATGTCTCTCTTTTCCCGTTTGTAACGTTCTCCAAAAGAGCAAAATAAAATTTTTATTATCAAGAACAACTTTATTTTCTCCACAACTAATGTGTAAGAAGTTCATGCAAAATACTTTATATGCGATATTTTTTATGCTGTTGGAAATTTAAAAGATAAATTTCAAAAAGGTCTAAAATTTGTATAATATAAAATCTTATTATTCAAGCAAGCAAAAATTGTCCGTCTTACCTTCTAGAGTTTTATTGTAGTGCTCACAGGTAAAACGAGGTGCCCAGGGTTTACCTTGATCCCCGGCAGACATGCTGATATATGTCTTGTAGGCTTCACACATTTTAGCAGATGCTGTCACAGAGTAATTTTTCGCTCATGTCTTGATAAATTGTCCACATACATAGCAGAATGCGTCTGGAGAATGCTTGCAGTTTCTTGATGCCATTTCTGATAAAATCAGATAGGTCTATGTGTTCACTTAAACAGCTAGAACTAAACTGAAGTGGTGAGCTCCTGTATATATATATATTACTATGGAAAGTTATAGAAAATTCTTAAAGCTTCTTGAAAATTTTCGTAAGTTCTACAACATTCTAAAAAATTCTTGTAAGTTCTATAACATTCCAGAAAGTTCTCGAAAATGCTTGTAAGTTCAAGAATATTCTCTGTCAGCTACACAGCACTGAATGTACCAGGAATGTTCTGAAAAATGGATACATTTGAAAATTTCATAACCCAGGTTACAAAAACAAAGTTTGAAGAGAAAAATAGGTCTTTTCCATTTACTTTAGGCATAAGCAAATAGGAAATAACACTTTTTTCCTCGGAACAAGTAAAAGTAAAACTTTTGTTACATAGTGTAATTTATTCCCATCAACAGATATAGAAGTTTGTAAAGAAAATAGTGTAATGTACCGATGTAGAAGTGTTTAAACAATTTATTCAAATGTACCGATGTAGAAGTGTTTAAATAATTTAGTTTATTAGACTCATCGAAATGTGTTTTTGTTCTTTCTATCATTTAACGTATTGATTTATGTTACGGTTCTTGTGTACATAAATATGGTAATTTTCCGTGACTCTGTCTCTCTCCCTACTTCTCGCTTACGACTCTTGTTTTCGTACTTGTGATGTGCAGAGCAAAGACAGCCTATTGATTTGATTTGCTTTTATAAAACACAGTATATGAGACCATATTGAAATAAAACTGAATACAGTGTTTGAGTTCACTTTTTAAAAAAAGGTTTTTATTTGTCCTGGAGTTCAAGAATAAGGTAAATCAAACTTGAAAGTGATTTGACAAAACTTAATATTTCAACTAATTATCACAACCAACCTACTGTTACTAATCAACTGTTGATAATACTTTTATATATTAACTTATTTGGTTGAACATATTTTTCAGTAACAGTTTGATAAAAAAGGAGACTGATTGCATTGCTTTAGTTTAATCCGTTTGAATATTTCAATTTAGCACAAGAACACATATATTTTCATGTGGAGTTGTTTGTTGTCATTTACTTCATCAAAGACAGATTATAAAGAAATCAAGATTATATATTGCATTTTTTATATCACTACATAATAAACTTAGAATGTTTACTGTACCATTTATCGGTTAAGTGTAACATTTAATGAAACTAGAAACGTTATAATATTTAAATAAACTAGAAAAGTTATAATATTTAAATAAACTAGAAAAGTTATAATATTTAAATAAACTAGAAAAGTTATAATATTTAAATAAACTAGAAAAGTTATAATATTTAATGAAACTAGAAAGTTATAATATTTAAATAAACTAGAAAAGTTATAATATTTAAAAAAACTAAAAACGTTGTACTTTATTTGTTACTGATGTCGATTCCTGAAATTTCAGCTGCTCAAACCTTCAATTTAGGCTTTTTTTCTGAAAGACGTTTGGTATGGCTATAGACGTTTGGTGGTACCTACAAAGGTATAGATTCTTTGCCAACGTTATTTCTCCGTTTCAAGTAATGGTAAAACTTGGTTTATAGATAAAGAAAACAAAGCAAACACGTATCTAGCCTCAGCAAACGGAAACATTGAAAATAATATTCAATCATATAAAATATGAACCTTTATTATACATTTCAAATGAATCTTTACTTGTGGAGGAGAAACTGGAGGTAATGATTTCCACTTGTAAAATATATATGTAAAAACGGCTGGATTGGGTTGAGAAAATTTGTTATGTAGAGTAGCGAACAACGTTTCCATCTTCTTTATCTTCATCGTTCTTCAGAATAAAACTTGAAGTTATTGTCTCCTTAAAACTAATCCTGTTTAACAGCGTTTTTCTTTCGAATTTGTCTTGAAGATAAAGCGCGTGATATAGTGGTTAACGTATCCAGGATGTGCATTCAAAGATTTTTGGTACAATACTTGATGCATAAACGTACTATAAACGTACTTTGAGTGCTATAAGTGGTTGTAAATCCTCTACTTCCCCAAACAACCGATCAATGAATATGAATAAACAGACATTGACACTATAGAAATATTTGATTCACTTACGGTATATATTTGGAAAAATAAAAATAAATGACTTAAACATTATAATTTCATAAATACAGTATACGACGTGTGTATTTGTTACGTGTACTCGGTGGAATTACGGTGATTATTACGAGTAATGCTAGAACCACTCAAATCTTCATTCTCGATGATTAAGTGTATTCTGCTTTCTAGTGCTACGAAGTGAATATTTGAGAGAAAATATTCCACCTTTTATACGTTGAATTCGTTTCTGTATGGACAATAATTACTTCTGGGAATTGTGCATGCAGGTGTTTATGTAACGCGTCATCATTATGACAACACAAGCTCAACTGTTCATATTAGATTTCCGAATAACTGCAACACACTGATCTGTCACTATGACATGTACGTATTTTACTTACTATAATGATGTGAGCTTTGTGAAACACAATCATCGAACAAATGAATTTAGGATTGTGTTAAGTTAAGGTGGTTAAAACTTCAAGGTTAAAGTAAAGAGCATTATATGGTGTTCTGTTCTTCATTACAACAACATATCCTAGTAGCACGGTATCTAGCGTTGTAAGTCATGTGTCATACCGATACGTCACTGAGGTGATGTGTAGCTTTGCGCGAAATAGGAAAAAAAACACACACAAAACTTTAAGAGAAGAAACAAAAATGTTGATTACATATATGTTTCTAATGTTTTATGTTATTATGCCGAAATAAAAAAAAAGTGGTGAAATATATTACAGTGTTTGAAAGAAGATATTTTTAAAGATTTTCACAATTTGTTATAGGGTGAATAATTCAAAATTTTTCTCAGTTTAATAAGTTTTTTTCTTTCTGTATATCTTTGTAGACTGCTTCCTAAACTTTAATGTTGGAATGACCTCAGTTCACAGTCGTATTAGTATCCAAAGGACTGTTTCCTTGTGGGCCAAAGTTAAATTTATTAGCTTACAATACTGACACTCAAGGTTCGATTCTCTTCAGATAGCCTCTCTGTAACTTTGCAAAAGAATCTTACAACGACAACAAATAAAAGGGTAAGGATTGTATATCGTGATAACTGTTTACATTTAGATAGAGTCAAGTAATTAAAAAGTATTTATAGTAACTTTTCAACGAACCGTAACAATCCAGAAGAATCGTTCGCTTTTCTTATTATTTTGTTATAACTTAGTTTAAAATCACCAAATATGATATTGAAAGTACGAATATTTATTTTTGAAAGCCAGTATAGATCTTTTACGTACAAGTTGCATATTTAAAGCAATATTATACGTTTAGCTTTCAAATCATTTTACAATCAGTTGGTTCCGGAGTATGTTTGTTTGTTTTTGATATTCGCCCAAAGCTACTGAAGAGCTATCTTCGCTAGCCATCCCTAATTTAGCAGTGTAAAGAAAAGCAGCTAGTCATCATCACCCACCGCGAAGTCTTGGGCTATTTTGTTTACCAAGGAATAATGCGATTGATCGTCACATTATAGCGCCCCCCACGACTGAACGGGCAAGTATGTTTAATGCGACAGAGATTAGAACCCGCGACAAATTATCTGATTATACCGTGCTTACAAATGTATTCTATAAACGTCTAAACGAGTATTTCAATTCCAAAGTATAATGAACAATTAAAATATTACAATTTCTTGAAGTATAGAAACCTGAAATATTTACTTTCTCTTTATTATTAGTTTCATTTTCCTGGATAAACTGGACACAGAGATCTAATAGTAATCGTGGTTGCGAACCTTAGTTAACTTCAAATTATTGTGCAATAGTTTATTAAAATATTTACCAGTTTCTATTTAATAAAGTTAGGTTTCAATTTGGCCCGGCATGGCCTAGCGCGTAAGGCGTGTGACTCGTAATCCGAGGGTCGCGGGTTCGCGCCCGCGTAGCGCTAAACATGCTCGCCCTCCCAGCCGTGGGGTGTATAATGTGACGGTCGATCCCACTATTCGTTGGTAAAAGAGTAGCCCAAGAGTTGGCGGTGGGTGGTGATGACTAGCTGCTTCCCCTCTAGTCTTACACTGCTAAATTAGGGACGGCTAGCACAGATAGCCTTCGAGTAGCTTTGTGCGAAATTCCCAAACAAACAAAAGGTTTCAATTTGCCAGAGATCGGATTCAAATGTGTTTTCGGTTTTCATTGCTTTAATAAACATACCACTGTGTGCACTTTGTCTTTTTATAGGCATCAAAAACCCTTTCTTCGAATTCTTGAGTTCTTTGGTTTCATACCATACGTATGGTATTTTTAATCAGGCACGGCCTGGTGGACTTTAGAGTAATCAACAAGTCGCATGTTCAAATCTCCGTCACACTAAACGTGCTCCCTCTTTCAGCCATATGAGCGATATAATGTGATGGTAAATCACACTAATTGTTGATAACAGATTAGTTCAGTAGTTGGCGGTAGGTGATGATGACTAGCTGCTTCCTTCTTATCTCAAATCGCAAAGTAAGGGACTATCTTGCACAGATAGATCTCATGCAGCTTTGCGCGAAATTCAAAACAAACAAACCTAAATACTATGACGAAGTTTAGATATAGATTTGGTAGAATGATAAAGATGATTAAACCTGTAGTAGATGAAAGTTTTATTGAAGTATTGTGGAATATTTAGGCTTATCAAGCTTGAACGAATTGCAACTATTGAAGAATGTGAAATCCTGTTAAACTGTGACAGATTTACTATAATATATTTCTTTTAATATTAATGTTACTTTCAGTTAAAAATATATATAGAAATGCTTGTAACTTATTATGTTGAATGTGTATTGCGTGAAAGACAGTATTGTAGTTTATCTGCAATTTATACAATTTCTCTTAACGCTTTTAAAGGATAATCCATGAAACTCTCGAAAAGACAGCATATTTTATCAATGGGCGACGGTTGGTATACTGTAAACTTTTGAAATTAAAACTGTCATTGATGCTAAGTAATCGGGAACTTCAGATATCTGACCACAAACGTTTAAAGATTTCGAATATTCCAAACCATTTAACCTCGGACGTTAATATTTCTATAAAGACTTTATATACCTTTAACGGTGAAAAGCGAGAAGTATGAATAACTAGATAGCTTCTCGTTAACTGAATTTTACCTACATCAACTCAAAAACTTAATTAATTCATCGTAAACCGTCCAAAATGTTTCAAGGAAGTTTCCGTCCACAAGAACGACTCAACGTTGTTTGTTAGTTTCTCAAACCTTTGTAAATAAATTATTATTTGTATTAACTATTTGTAACAATCGTTATTAAAAATTTTATCATTACTTGTATATTAAAATATATCTTTTTTTAAAGAAATACAAATGGGAGGTACGACGACTGATACCTAATTAAAAATAGAACTTGAATGTACAAGTAATACTGAATTAAAAATACAAATGGAAGGTTACAATGACTTACACCGAATTAAAAATACGAATGGGGTGTACAACAACTCGTACTGAATTAAAAATACAAAGGAACGTGGAAAAAATTATATTGAATTAAAAACGCAAATGTTTTTGATAAAGCTACGTTTTCTAAGGCGTGAATCAATTAGAAAGGTATATTGATATTAAGCATTGAATTTACAGGTTGAAAAATCTATTGAATTAAAAATATGATCATATACTTTAACAGAGCAAAAGGCATTTCTTAATATCTTTCACAATTACACCTTTTTTTTATCGTCAGAACTTTGGAAGTGAACAAAGTGGGTGCGTTACTGCACCAAAAAACCTACAATGATTGAAATTAATTGGAATAATTTAAATTTAGAAGTGGTTAAGGTCGAAAAGTTGTCTGAATTAGCATTACGTCTTATGTTTCCACTATGATGCATATTAAGGTGTAGAAATTTTTTATCAGTATATACTGATTATTACAAGTGTTTATTAGTTCTCAAATCAACTTTGATTTTATATTCAATAGAGGAGGTCATAGATTCTCCACATGAATATAAATTTTCAAACCATATTACGGAAACAGATTAATAAACATAAAGGTCACAGCTACCCCTTGAATTAGGCTTAAAAATCATTATACGGTGAGTCAGCTAGTCCTGATTTTCCCTCTTGCTATTAAGTTGGCGAGAAAAATCGAAAATATGTCGACAAAGTTGTTAGGCGTATGTATCATTGTGGATTATTGGTTAATTAAATTCTATCTTTAAAACTATCGGCCTGTGGTAAAATATGTCAATACTAAATTATCGCGCGCAAAGATATCATTCCTTAAACTTTGTTCTCTTTATGGGTTATGCGCAAATGTGTATGATTTTTTAAATGAAAAAAATTATCTTTAATACAGAGTAAATTATAATTTAATGCAAGTCTCGGTACGTGCACATGAATAACCTTAATGATTCTAATGTTTATAGAGTAACACTCACTTCTATAATTACAGCAAATAACATACACTTACATGTTTATTAACATTATTTAACTGAATTATATAAAGAGGTTGTTTTAAAAAGATTAAATATGCAAGTTTAGCATTCCAGTCATTTCAATATTAATTTTATTTTCAGTGATAGCAAAGTGTTTATGCCGCTTGTCTTGAAGTTCCATACAAACACATTCAACTTATTTTTGGAATATATTTTTTACAACATTTATGGTATGATATTGTGTTTTTTTTCTGGGTGTAAATTACCGGCAGTTTACAAGTGTGTATTTTATTTCTTTTGAGGAATATAGTGTCAACAACGTAGAGGGATTTCTTATATAAATTGTTTTGTTTTGTTTCGAATTTCACGCAAACGTGTACGAGGGTTATCTGAGCCAGCCATTTCTAATTTAGCTGTGTAAGACTAGAAGGAAGACAGCTAGTCACCACCTCTAATTCAAGAGCTACTCTTTTACCAACGATTGACTGCCATATTATAACGTCCCCACAACCAAATGTTCTTCTTCATAATTTTCCTAAGGCTCGGAAATGCCAGGTGATTAGGGCTCTCGACTCGTAATCTGAAAGTCGCGGGTTCGATTCCCCGTCGCACTAACATGCTCGTACGTTTATCCGTGGGGGCATTATAATGGTACGGTCAATCCCACTATTCGTTATAAAAGATTAGCCCAAGAGTTGGCGGTTGATGGTGATGACTAGTTGCCTTCCCTTCAGTCTCACACTGCTAAATTAAGGACACATATCCCTAGTGTAGCTTTGCAAGAAATTAAAAAAGAACAAACAAACAAAGAAACACTGTCTGCTCCCCTACACATTTTTCTCGCTTTTCTTGGAGGTTTGACAGTGACCCAGAGGAAAATGATCACTTTATTATAATTTTAGAGAAATTGACCATGCTTGATGCGACCAGACCCGCCTCCCTTGGTGAAAGCTGGACCAGGCACTCGTTCTCTTTCACTGTTTTGTCAGTACTTTAAGTTGTCGTCATCTGTAAGCTACTTATAGACGATTGTGTGACATCAGTAACTGACTGTATTGTCCAAGCTGCTTGTTGCTCACTCTATTCCTAAAATATCGGAACGTTTTACACGGTATCCCAGACAGTGGTGGAATTCTGTTTCCAACATGGCACGAAAGGCTCAAAATCGAGCCAAGGATACCTTTCGTAGGCATCCAACACTTTCAAATTGCATTTGATTTTCAGATAGCCCATGCACATATTTGGCAGTTAAAGTGTCAAAGCCATAAGGAATTTTGGATTAAATTTACAACCTACATTTGTTCTGCCACCAGTCTAATGTGCCGATATGAAAGAGTTTAAACAGTTTAGTTCGTTGCATCGATATAGAAGTGTGTAAACAAGTTAGTCCAATCTACCGATATAAAAAAGTATGTAAACAATTTAGTCTAATGCACCTATATAGAAGTATTTTAAAACGTTGTCCAATGTACCGATATAGAAGTGTTCAAACAATTTAGTCCAGTGCACCGATATAGAGGTGTTAAAACAATTTAGTCGAATGTACCCATATACAAATGTGTAAAAAATTTTGTCTAATGTACCGATATAGAAATGTTTAAGCAATTTAGTCTTATGGACCAATATAGAACTGTTTAAATGATAAATTCGAATGCACAAATGTAGAATTATGTGAATTCAGTCCAATTCACCGACATAGAAGTGTTTAAATAAAGTGAAAAGGAATTGTCCAATGCATTGATAAAAACGTGTTGAAATATTTTCGTCCAATGCACCGATGTGGAAGTGTGAATAATTCATTCTTATTTGCCGATAGAGAAATCTTTATACAATTTAGACCGATTCTTCGATATAGAAGTGTGTAAGCAATTTTCCAAAGTACCGATATAGCAGTGTGTATACAATTTAGTCCAATGTACCGATGTAAAAGTGTGTTAACAATTTAGTCTAATGAACCGATATAGCAATGTTTAAATAATTTATTCCAATATACTGGTATAGTAGTGTGTAAAGAATTTGTATAATGCACCAATATAGAAGTGTTGATACAATTTAGTCCATTGCACCGATATCTAAGTACGCGAGCAATTTGTCCAATGTACCGAGATAGATAAATGTAAAAAAATTAGTTTGATGTACCAATATAGAAGTGTTTAGACAACTTAGTCTAATGTACCAATATAGAAGTGTTTAGACAACTTAGTCTAATGTATCAATATTGAAGTGTTTAAACAATTCTGTCTATTGAACCGATATTGAAGTGTGTGTAATAATTTCTCCAAAGTACCGACATGGAAGCTTTTAAATAATTTAGACCAGTGCACTGATATAGAACTGTTTACACAATATGGTCTAATATACTGACATTGAAGTGTTTAGGATTTTAATCGAATATCCCGATATAGAAGTGTGTAAAATATTTAGTCCAATGCACCGATATAGAAGTGTTTATACTGTTTAGTCTAATGCATAATATAGAAGTGTGTAAACAATTTGTCCAAAGCAACGATATAAAATTCTTTAAAAATATTTATTCCTATGCACCGATATAGAAGTGTGTAAAGAATTTGTCCAATGCCTCGATACAGAAGTGTTAAAACAATTGAGTCCAATGCATTGATATAGAAGTGTGTAAATATTTTAAACCAACGCACTGATATAGAAGTGTGTGAACAGTTTGTCTAATGTACTGATATAGATATGTGTAAAGAAGTTAGTCCAATCTTGCAATATAAAAGATGTGTAAACAATTTGATCTATTTCAACGATAGACAAGTATTTAATGAATTAGTCCTATGCAGCGGAGAGAAGTGTTGAAACAATTTAGTCCAAAGCACTGATATAGAAGTGTGTGAATAATTTGTTTAATGTACAGATATACAGGTATGTAAACAACTTAGTCTAGTGTACCTGCATAGAATTGTTTGTAAATAATTTCTATTAAGCACCGTTATGGAAGTTTTTAAACAACTTAGTCTGATGTGCCGATATACAAGTGTGTAAATAATTTAGATTATTATACTTATATAGAACTTTGGAAACACTGTAATCTAATGTACCGATATAGAAGAGATTAAATAATTCAGTCTTATGTGTAGATATAGAAGTGTTTAAACCAGTTGTTCCCAACCTTTTTATGCCCCGCACCCCTAAAAAATTTTAATATGTTCTCGCACCCATCACAGTAATTATTTATTTAAGAATAAAGGTGAAGGTGGCCAAAATGTTATCTCGCACCCCTGGTTGGGAACCACTGGTTTAAACAGTTTAGTCCGATGCACCAATAAAAAAGTGGGCAAACCATTTGTCCATTGTAGAGATACTGGAGTGTTTAGAGAACATTTTTTAATCTAACGATATAAAAGATATGTAGACAATTTAGTCTTAAGCACCTAGAAATAAGTGTGTAAAGAATTTGTCCTATGCATCGATATAGAAGTGTTTAAACACTTTATTCCAATGTACTGATATAGAAGTGTGTTTGTTTGTTTTGGAATTTCGCACAAAGCTACTCGAGGGCTATCTGTGCTAGCCGTCCCTAATTTAGCAGTGTAAGACTAGAGGGAAGACAGCTAGTCATCACCACCCACCGCCAACTCTTGGGCTACTCTTTTACCAACGAATAGTGAGATTGACCGTCACATTATACACCCCCACGGCTGGGAGGGGGAGCATGGTTAGCGCGACGCGGGCGCGAACTCACGACCCTCAGATTACGAGTCGCACGCCTTACGCGCTTGGCCATGCCAGGCCATAGAAGTGTGTAAACAATTTATTCCAAAGCACCTATATAGAAGTGTTTGAAGAATTTAATCCAATGTACCATGTAGAAATATGTAACTAATTTAGTCTAATACAGCGATAGACATGTGTGTAACGAATTTGTAAAATGCACCGGTAAATAAATGTTGAAAGAATTTAGTCCAATGCATTGATATAGAAGCGTGTAAACAATTTAGTCTAATGTACTGATAAAGAAGTGTTTTAACCATTTAGTCTAATGTGACAATTTAAAAGTGTTTAAACAATATAGTTTATTGTACTGATATGAAAGTGTTTACTCAATTTAGTCCAGTGCACTGGTATAGAAGTGTTTAAACACTTTAGTCTTATGTACCGATATAGAAGTGATAAGTCATTTATTGCAATGTACCGATATAGAAGTGTGTGAAAATTCTGTCTAATGTACCGAAACGAAATGTGTGAACAAAATAATATAATGAATGATATGTGGATAAAAGGAAAGAATTTGTTGAATACACCGTTTTACAAGTGTGAATAATTCAGTTTAATGTACCGATGCACAAGTGTTTATCAGATTAGTCCGATAATCCGATACAGAATTATGTATAATTTATCCAATGTACCGATTAGACAGTGTTTAAATAATTTAGTCCATTGCGCAGATATAGAAGTTTTTAAACAATTAGTCCAGAGTACCGATATAAAAGTGTGAACACACGTTAGTGCAATGTACCGAAATAAATGTATTTCAACAATACAGTCGAATGTACAGATATAGAATTGTGTGTAAATAATTTCTCCTAAGCACGGATATAAAGTGTGTAAACAATTTAATCTAATGTACCCATATAGAAATTTATAAACACAAAAGTTTAATGTACCGATTTAGAATTGTTTAAATAATTTCGTCTAATGTACCAATGCAGAAGTATTTAAACAATTTGCTGTAATGTTCCGACATAGATGTGTTAAGCAATTTATTAAAATAAACCGATTTTAAACTATGTAAACAATTTAGTCCAATGTATATACATAGAAGTTTGTAAACACTATAGTCTAATGTACCGATATAAAGTGTTTAAACAATTTAGTCCAATGTATATATATAGAAGTTTGTAAACACTATAGTCTAATGTACCGATATAAAGTATTTAAACAATTTAGTCCAATGTATATATATAGAAGTTTGTAAACACTATAGTCTAATGTACCGATATAAAGTGTTTAAATAGTTTATAGGAATGTACCGAGATTAAAGTGTGTATAGAATCTGTTCTGTGCAGCGATATAGAAGTGTTCAAACAATTTAGGCTAGTGCGAAAATACAGAAGTGTGATTAATTCAGTCTAATATATACATATGGATGTGTTTAAACAGTTTAGTGCAATTCACCAATATAGATGGGTGTAAACAGTTTGTCCAAAGTCCCGATGTAGAAGCGTGTAAAAATTTAGTCGAATGTACCGATAGAGAAGTGGGCGAAGAATTCGTGGAAGGCACCGATGTAGAAATGCTAGAATAAGTTAATACAATGTAACGATATAGAAATGTTTACACAATGTGGTCTAATGTACCGACATTGAAGTTTTCAGGATTTTCATCGAATGCAAAGATATAGAAGAGTGTAAACTATTTAGTCCAAAGCACTGACATACAAGTGTTTATATTGTTTACTCCAATGCACAATATAGAATCGTGTAAAGAATTTGTCAAAGCAACTACATAACGTGTTGAAAATATTTACTTCAATTCACCGATATAAAAGTGTTGAAAATATTTATTTCAATTCACCGATATAAAAGTGTTGAAACAATTGAGTCCAATGCATTAATATAGAAGTGTTAAACAATTTGTCAAATGTATCGATATAGAACTGTTTAAAGAATTAAGTATAATGTACCGATATAGAAATGTGTCAATAATTTAGACTAATATACCGACATAAAACTTTAGAAACATTATAGTCCAATGTACCGATATCGAAGTTTGTAAACAATTCAGTGTAATGTATCGATATAGAAGTGTTTAAACAGTTTGGGTCCGATGCACCGATATAATAGATGTGTAACAATTTAGTCTAAATCACCTAGAAAGAAGTGTGTAAAGCATTTGTCCTATGCATCGATATAGAAGTGTTTAAACAACTTATTCAAATGTACCAATATGGAAGTGATAAAAACAATACAATCTGTATTCCGTAAAAGATGTGTGTTGTATAGAATTTGTTCAATGCATCGACATAAACGTGTTGAAACAATTTAGATCAATGCATCAATATTGAAGTGTGAATAATTCAATCTAATGTACATGTATAAAGGTGTTTAAACATTTAGTACAATTTGACGATATGGTAGTTTGTAAAAAATTTGTCCAAAGTAACCAAGTAGAAGTGTATAAGACTTTATTCTAGTGTACCAATATATAAGTTTTTTATAGAATTTGTTGAATGCACAGATATAAAAATGTTTAAACAATTCAGTACAATGTACCGAAATAGAGGTGTGTAGACAATTTATCAAATATATCGAAAGAGAATTGTGTAAAGAGTTTTGCCTGATGTACTGATATAGAAGTGTTTAAACAATTTAGTCAATATGGTGGTACAGAAGTGTGTAAAATATTTAGTCTTATGTACCTTATATAAATGTATGTAATGAATTTAGTCTAATATACTGGTATAAATGTGTGTATACAATTTACTCTAATGTACTGATATAGAAGTTTGTAAACAAACAGATTTGGTGGAACGTAGTTTTCAGTAACAGTTTGATAAAATGAGACTGATTGCATTACTTTAGTTCAATCCATTTGAATATTTCAATTTAGGAGAAGAACACAGATATTTTCATATGCAACTTTTTATTATTTTTCACTTCATCAAAGACAGATTATAAAGAAATCAAAATTATATATTGCATTTTTTTTATATTACTACATTATACACTCAGAATGTTAACATTCATCGGTTAATTATAATATTTAAAGAAACAAGAAACGTTGTACATTATTTATTGCTGATGTCGAATACGGAAATTTAAGCTGCTCTAAGCTTCAGTTTGGTTTTTTTTTATTTTCTTCACTGAATGACGTTTGGTATGGCCAATGATGGTTGTTGGTGCCTGCAAAGGTGTAAGTTCTTTGCCAACTTTATTTCTCTGATAGTAAAGGGGAAGCCTGAATCCTAGATAAAGAAAGCAAAACAAACACGTATCTCACCTCAGCAAACGGAAACATTGAAAATAATATTCATTCATTTAAACTATATTAACTATAAAATATGAACCTTTATTATACATTTTAACTGAATCGTTACTTGTGCAGGAGAAGCTAGAGCTAATGATTTCCCATTGTAAGTTTGAAGACACTTCTTTCTGTCATTTTAAACCTTAATGCAATTGTTTGAAAAAAACGAAACATATATCTTCATTATTCTTTAGAATAAAACTTGAAGTTATTGTATCCTTCAAACTAATCCTGTTTAACTACATTTTTCTTTCAATTTTTGTCTCGAGAATAAAGTGCGTGTTCTTGTGGTTGACGTGTCCAGGATGTGCATTCAAAGATTGAGTGCTATAAGTGGTTGTAAATCCTATACTCCCTCAAACAACCGATCAATGAATATGAATAAACAGACATTGACACTATACAAATATTTGATTCACTTACGGTATATATTTGGAAAAAATAAAAATAAATGACTTAAACATTATAATTTCATAAATACAGTATACGACGTGTGTATTTATTACCTGTACTCGGTGGAATTACGGTGATTATTACGAGTAACGCTAGAACCACTCAAATCTTCATTCTCGATGATTAAGTGTATTCTGCTTTCTAGTGCTTCGAAGTGAATATTTAAGAGAAAATATTCCACCTTTTATACGTTGAATTCGTTTCTGTATGGACAATAATTACTTCTGGGAATTGTGTTTATGTCACGCGTTATTATGACAACACAAGCTCAACTGATTAGATTACCTAATAACTGCAACAGACTGGTTTGTCACTAAGAGATGTACGTGTGTTATTGGATATAATGACATGAGCTTTGTGAAACACAATCATCGAACAAATGAATTTAGGCTTGTGTTAAATTAAGGTTGTTTAAACTTCAAGGTTAAAGTAAAGAGCATTATATGGTGTTCTGTTCTTCATTACAACAACATATCCTGGTAGCACAGCGCTAAAAAGCGGTTTTTGAAACATGTGGTGAGCACAGCACAGATATTTCACTTCGTAGCTCTGTGCTTAGCTTGTTTGTTTTTATTTAAGTACAAAGCTACGCAAAAGGCTATCTATTCTTTGCCCGTAATGGAAATCGAAATACGTTACCTAGCATTTTAAGTTCTCAGACATACCGCTATGTCACTAAGAGGATGTGTAGCTTTGCGCGAAATTAAAAAAAAACCAAAACTTTAAGAAAAGAAATAAAAATGTCGTTTACTTCTTTTTCTGATGAAATAAAAAGAAATGGTAAAACATATAATAGTTTTTAAAAGAATAGGTTTTTAAACATTTTCACAATTTGTTTTGGTGTGAATAATTCAAAAGTTGTCTCTGTTTAATAAGTTTTTTCTTTCTGTATATCTTTGTAAACTGCTCCCATACTTTAAAGTTCTAATGAACTCAGTTCACAATCGTATTAGTATCCAAAGGACTGCCTTTTTGTGTGTCAATAGTAAATATATTAGCTTACAATGCTGAAACCCAATGTTCGATTCTCTTCAGACAGCCTCTCTGTAACTTTGCAAAATAGCCTTACAACGACAACAACTGAAAGGGTAAGGATTCTGTATCGTGATAACTGTTAATATTAAGGTAGAGTTAATTAATTAAGAACTATTAATAGAAACTTTTCAACGAACCGTAACAATCCAGAAGAATTTAGTACTTTTCTTATTATTTTGTTATAACTTTAAAATAACGAAATATGATATTGAAAGTACAAATATTTGTTTTTGAAAGCCAGTATAGATCCTCCACACACAAGTTGCATATTTGAAGATATATTATACATTTAGCTTTCTAATCATCTCAAAATTTGTTGGTTTCGGAATATGTTTGTTTGTTTTACATATTCGCGCAAAGCCACTCGAGGTTTATCTGTAGTAACCGTCCCTAATTTAACAGTGTAAGACTAGAGGGAAAGCACCAGTCATCACCATCCACCGCTAACTCTTTTGCTACTCTTATACCAACGAACAGTGGGATTGATCGTAACATTATAACGCACTTTTAGTTGAAAGAGCGAGCATGTTTGGTGCGAAGGGATTAGAATTCGCAACCCTCAGATTACGAGTCCAACGCCTTAACCGACCTGGTCATCTCAGGCCTCAGGAGTATGTATCACTCCTTTGAATAGATGAAAACCTTATTTCCATACAGAAATATGTACACAAACGTCAGACTAGTTCTTAACCATTACCTGGGTGAAAATACTACACATTTCTGGGTTTGCAACACCTAGTATACAAATAAACATAAGTTCCTACAGAACACTTTCAAGAAAACTAAGACAAATTATCTGAATATACCGTGCGTACAGATGTTTTCTATACACGTTTAAACGAGTATTTCAATTCCAAAGTATAATGAATGATTAAAATATTACAATTTCTTGAATTATAGAAATATGAAATATTTACTTCCTCTTTTCATTAGGCATATTTTTCTGGATAAACTGGACACAGAGATCTAATAGTAATCGTGTTTATGAAGCTTTGTTAACATCAAATTATTGTGTAATAGTTTATCAAAAGAGGCCCTGTATGGCCAAGTGTGTTAAGGCGTGCGACTCGTAATCCGAGGGTCGTGTGTTCGAATCCCCGTCTCACCAAACATGCGCGCCCTCCCAGCCGTGGTGGCGTTATAATTTTACGGTCAATCCAACTATTCGTTGATAAAAGAGTAGCCCAAGAGTTGACGGTGGGCGGTGATTACTAGCTGCCTTCCCTCTAGTCTTACACTGCAAAATTAGGGACGGCTAGCGCAGATAGCCCTGGAGTAGCTTTGTGTGAAATTAAAAAATAAATAAAAAAGTTTATCAAAATATTTATCAGTTTCTATTAAATAAACTTAGCTTTCAATTTGTTAGAGATCGGATACAAATATGTCTTCGGTTTGCACTGCTTTAATAAACATACTACTGTGCACGTTTTCTCTTTCCACATGTATCAAAGAAACCTTCTTCGAATTCTTGGGTTTTTTGGTCCCCTATTGTAAATGTATCACTCCTTTTTAATCAGGCATGGCCTGGTAGACTTTAAAGTATTCAACAAGTCTCATATTGAAATCTTCGTCACACTAAAAATGCTCCCCTTTCAGCCGTAAGTGATATAATGATATAGTAAATCCCAGTAATCGCTGATAAAAGAGTATCTCAGTAGTTGGCGGAAGGTGATGATGACTATATGCCTCCTTCTTGTCTCACATCGCAAAATTAGGGACGGCATGCGCAAATAGATCTCATGCGGCTTTGCGCGAAATTTAAAACAAACAAACGTAAATACTAGGATGAAGTCTAAATTTAAAAAAAAACTAAAATAGAGGTGTCTGTGTAGTGATACTGCTAGAATTAAAGTTTCGATAATCGTGGTGTTCAGAGCACAGATAGTCGTTTAGGTAGCTTTGCACTTAATAACAAACAAACTAAACGACTACAGACTCTTGAAAATCATAATATACACAAATAGATTTATGCGTCATGGTCAAATACTCTTTGAAGCGACACATATTAAACTCCGACTTTATTGACACAAAGAAATGAGAAAGATGACACATTGATGCTGGATTGGACGTTAGCAGGTCGCAGGATAATCTCCTAGTAATCATTTGATAAACTGAAACGATCTTTTAACAATATGTTGTGAGGAAAGTTGAAGCTTGTAATAATAAACCTATAAGCCCTAAGTATGAAACCACCGAAACACTTTGTTCTACTTTGATCTTTATTCAATAGTAAATTGAGCTTCTCCACATTGTACTTTCTGTATCCATACCAGTCGTTTTTTACGTATATAATTTCAGAATATATTTATATGAAGTATAATTCTATTTATAACGATTGTAGTTGGTAATTGTCAGGTTAGGTTAGATTTGCTGTAGTTTAATTAGACAAAATTGGTACCAATGAGCTCTATGACGTCATACACCTGCAAGACGTCATGTTTCATTTTATTTCACTTTCTTCAAGATTTAAACCCACGTCAGATCCAGCTTAATATTTTTATTCCGCTTAAAATGTGTTAAAAAAAAACAAAAACTTGTTATAAATTTAATATGAGTAAAAGTCTTCCTAGGCCTAATACTATTTCAACGGAGCTTTTTCGAGAGCAAGCGCTTCAAGGCCGAATGATGCAAGAAGTACCGAAACAAGAAAGTATGATGAAAGTTTTACTGAATATTGTTTTATTATGACAGGAAATGAAGATGGACATAGTGGATTTTATGTTGAATGAGTAAGAGTAGTTCCATACAGCAAAGTTAAAACGGCATCTAGAAACCAAACACTCCCAATTAAAAAAACCGACTTCCAAGTACTTCAAATTCAAGTTTTTGCAATTAAATGCAAGGAAAGCTACATTTCGCTCGTATTTCTCTCAGGACTAAAAAGGTGTTCTTATTCTTTCATATGGTGTTAGTTACCGTACTCCAAAATCAGGTGAAACTTATGACGTTGCAGAAGATTTGATAACACCATGCGTAAGAGATTTGGGAGAGTGTACGATTGATGAAAATTTTCTTAAAAACATTAATTCTGCGCCCTTTCTGACAATTCGATTTCTGGAAAAATCAAGGATGTGTCAGCAAATTTATTTACGGAGTTATTTAGGCAAGTAAAAGTGAGTCCAACTTTTTCGCTTGACAAGGATGAATAAAAAGATGTCTCAGGTTATGCAATGTTGCTTGTTGATTTCTTTGCTGTTTTCACGAAGCAAGTTTTGAAGAAGACACGTTAATTTGCAAACATTTGCCTTCTCAAACAACAGGCGAAGAAATATTTAAACTGATAGATTTATTTATGGAAGAACATGAGATCCAATGGCAGCTTTGCTCAAGTAGTTGCACTGATGGAGCTACAGCAATGAATGGAAAATTTTCAGACGCAGTGGCACACATGAAAAAAAATTCGGCTGTATTCGTCACGCACTTGCGATGAAACGAATGCCAGAATACTTAAAAGAGAAATTTGGTAATGTCATAAAAAATAGTTAATTTTATAAAATCAAGACAGCTCAATGCGAGAATCTTCAGTTTACTCTGTAAGGATATATGAAATTTCCATAAAAATTTGCTGCTTCACATTAAAGTCCTGTGGCTTTCTCGTTGAAAAGTTCTTTCTCAGTTTTATGAACTGCGTGAGGAGATAGGTTTCGTTTTATCTGAATGCCATTTTGAACTTGCGTACAAATTAAGGGACAAATGCTTGATATAGAAAGTGGCTTACTTTTCTTGCATGTTTGCCTATCTGAATGAAATGAATGCTCAGTCCAGTGTACCAGGCTAACGTACTACAACGATAAAAGTAAAATGAATGCGCTTTAACTTAAGCTAGAACGTTAGGGTGAATGTATACTTTTAGAAGAACTTGACTGCTTTGAAAACTTCAGTGTGTTTTTTGTTTATGAATGAAATTTCGTTTAATGAAGATGCAATAGTTTTAGTCTTGCAGCACATGTCTGATTTGTGTACAACTATTTGGGATCACTCTCCTCCTCATTTATAAAAATTACTGTGTATTCAAAATCCCTTTGTTAATTCTGCAAATATCAACGATTTGCCTTTGAAAGAGAAATAACGGCTTATTAAAATTTCAAAGGATTATACCCTTAAAACAAAATTTCAGCAGGAAGAAATTACACAATTTTGGATTCAAATGGCCATGGAATATCTTGAAATAAGTAACAGAGCTATGAAAATTTTGATTCGTTTTCCAACGAGATATCTTTGTGAGCAAGCATTTTCATTGTATAGAGCTACAAATGCCAAATTTAGAAACAGGCTAAATATTGAGGATAATTTGCGCTTACAGGTAACATCTACAACTCCAAATATTAAACTACTTTGTTTACAAAGTAAAATATATACACTGTAAAAGTACACTGTACTTTTACTGATATAAATTTTGAAAAAAGAGCTTTTTGAAAAGTAAGTATAAGTAATAATTTTTCTTTAATTTTTTTATATTTTTACTAAATTTATATCGGCCCAGCTTTTTCTAAGCGTGTTTAGGCGTGCGACATGTAATCAGAGTGTCGCGGGTTCGCATCTCCGTCGCGCCAAACGGTCAATCCCACTATTCGTTGGTTAAAGAGTAGCCCAAGAGTTGGTGGTGGGTGGTTATGACTAGCTGCCTTCCCTCTAGTCTTATACTACTAAATTAGGGAGGGCTAGCACAGATAGCCCTCGAGTAGCTTTGTGCGAAATTTAAAAAACAAACAAACAAACAAACTAACTAACTAAATTTATATTCTAAAAGATTGAAGTTTGTTTGTTTTCAATAAGGAATATTAAGCCTTCTCTATCATGCGCTGATTTGGTAGAATGAAAAAGATGATTAAATCTGTATTAGCTAAATTTTTTTATTTTGATTAGAAGTTCTAAATATCTCAGAACCTTTATAATGTTTTTCTTCAAAATTTTTGGAATTCTTGTCACACTCAACATGCTCGCTCTTTCAGAGGTGGGAGTGTTACAATGTGTCTGTCAATCCGACTAATCGTTGGTAAAAGAGTATCCCAAAGTTAGCAGTATGTGGAAATGACTAGATGCTTTCCTTGTAGGCTTACACTGCTAAATTAATGACAGCGAGCACAAATAGCCCTGGTGTAACTTTGCGTGAAATTTAAACAAACAAACAAACAAAGAAAAAATACCCTCTATGCTCCCCTTCACTTTTCTCTCGCTTTTCTTGGAGACCCAGAGGGAAGTGATCATTTTCGTATCATATTAGAGAGCCTGACCATGGTTGATACCACCCGTCTCGCCTTCCTTGGTGGAAATTGGACCAGGACAACTGGTTCTCTTTCACTGTTCTCTCACAGCTTTAAGTAAGCTTGTCTGTAAGCTACTGATAAACGATTATGTTACCTCAGTAACTGATTGTATTGTCCAAGCTTTTGCTCAGTCTTTTCATAAAATCTCGAAACGTTTTCCATTATATCCTACTCAGTGGTGGAATTTTGTTTCTAACACGGCATGTAAGACTCAAAAACGAGTGTAGGATACCTTTCGTATGTATCCCACATTTCCAAATTGAATTTCATTTTCAGATAGTCCGTGCACTTGTTTGATAGGTAAAGTGTCAAATCCAGAAGGAATCGTAGATTAAATTCACAACCAACATTTATTTTACCACCAATTCCAAAGTCTATTGTGACAAGTTTGGTAGGTAAGTGAATAATATGCTTCTGATCTCTTTCAATCTTGCTCTCTGATGGCCAGGAAGAAGCTGTTGCCTGGAGCTTCGTTGATACTCTCGAAGAAAGATTTTTTAGTACATTTAGCACTTCTGCTTCATCCCAACCTTCATAGCCATTAATCCTCAGGCAGAGCAGTCACCTCTTTTTTTATTGCTGATCGTCTCTATGACTTTAATCGCCCCTTGAGACTGATAGAACTCAAGCTTGCTCTTCATTGGTCTGGGAGTACTTCAGTCAGACCAGATGTCATTCACTTCTAGATGCTGTGCCATCTCTCTCTTGCTATTCGTCTGGACGTATTTTAACCAAATCGGGCAGAAGAATACTTTTGGTGATGCTTAGCACTTGGCTATTGTCCTCCCTTCTTCTAAGCCTTGGAAGGAACCTCAAATTCCTTCATACTACTGTCCAATTGCTTTGACCAGCTATTTTTGCAATATCTTAAGGAGGATGGTTAATGCTCATCTTCTTTGGTTTCTCGAATTAAAGAATCTCCTATCGCCCACCCAATGTGTGTTCCAATGACAACACAACACCATGAACCACGTGATTTGACTTGAAACGTGAATCAGGGAAGCATTTTTCAAATGGCAGCATCTTGTTTTTATAATTTTTGACTTTGAGAAGGTTTATGATACTAATGATACTACGTGAAGTTATGATATTTTGTAAAACCTTTACTGATATGGGTTGCTCGGCCATTTGCCCATTTTTATGAAAAAGTTTCTATTGGACCAGCGATTCCAAGTTTGTGTGAGTTTGACATTTTCCAGTTCTTTCGTCACACTTTTCAGTATAACGATTATTGCCATAAGTGGACAACTCCTTCCTACAGTAACAAACATATTCTATGTCAATGACTTCCACATATCATGTCAGTTGTCGAGCATGATGTTTGTTGAGCGGCAGCTATGGGCTGCCCTCAGTGGTTTATTGAAGTGAACCAAAATAAAGAGTTACACATTTTCTCTTTCTAAAACCATTTGTATGAACTTTTGCCACCAAAGAGGTTTTGACTCTTATCCTGAGGTCTGTCTCAATGAATTAATGCTTCCATTTGTCTCTAAGGCAAAGTTCTTGAGGCTTACATTTGACTGTAAGCTGACTTTTATTCCACACATCAAGCAACTACACGTCAAGTGTAGAAGGGCACTGGATATCCTCAAGGTCTTCTCTTTCACCTCTTGGGGAGCAGAATGAGGTTCTATGCTGAAGATATATCGTACCCTCATTTGATCAAAACTGGAATAACATTCTCTGGTCTATGACTCTGTCAGGACCTCAGCCTTGAAGATGTTGGCTTTCAAAACTTTTCCCGTCCAGAGTTTGTAAACAGTGTCTAAAGACTTTCCTCTGCACATCTGCCATTTGCAACTGTCTTTACTGTATACTTCAAAATTTCAATATTTATCACAACATTCTTCCTGGGGTTGTTTTTCTTCCTCATCAGAATAGACGGGCTTCTATCATTTCATTTGGCTTTTGTATCCAAGTGCAGCTGTCTGAATTGAGTTTGTTTTTGAATGACGATGCTGTTTTCACTGGTCAGTCCATCCTGCTATGGCTTATTACCATGCTCAATCCTTTAATTCCTATTTATATCGATGGTTTGAAATCACGTGATTCTGTTGGTCCTGTCATGGTATGTTGTGGTTTGGTGGTTGCACACAGGATCCCCGCAACATTTTCTCTGGTCATTGCCGAATTGTACGCCATTGTTATTGTTCTAGATCATATAAAAGCTATACAGTACACCGATTGTACTATTCATTCCAACTCACTTAATTCTCTACTGGCCTTGCAACTGTTTCACGTTAGTTCTCGCTCTGGTCTAATTGATATTCAAAACCGACTATCCCATTTATGTTGATCTTTCATTTCTATCCAGATCTTTTACATATCCGGCCTCGCTGGCCTTCGTGAGAACAAGCTCGATCATATTGCAACTAACTCCATCTGCTCTGGTGCTACCACGGCCGTGTTTGTCCCATACATGGACCATTGTCTTGTATTCAAGGCTTTACTCTTTGTCTTTTGACAGTCAACATGGAGTGAGCCACGAGATAACAAGCTTTTCCCAATCCACTTTCAGTTTCTTTTGGTCTGTCTTGCTTTCGTAAGGATTGGAGAGAGGAAGTTTTCTAACTAGACTACTTATTGGTCAAAGTTTTATTATTCATCGTATTCGTTTATCTGATACTAATGAACCAATATGTGTTTCGTGTGAGATTCCGGTCACAATAGCCCACATTTTTCCATCGTGCCGTCGTAGCTTGTTGTATCTTGGGATTTCTTATTGTCTTTTTGTTGATGAGGAAATTTGTAGATGTCGATGAAGTATTGTGTTATTTTTATATGGATTTCTGTTTCGAATGTTATATGGGATTTTGTGACCTCGAAATTGAGAAATGCTATTTAGTTGTGGTATATAGAATCAAGTTGGTTGAAGAAAATAAGTGTGTGTTCTGTAGATGTGAATCCAAGAATTGTATCGTCAACATGCCTGTACCAGTATAGGGGTAGGTGTAAGGCTGAATTCATCGCCTGAGATTCCATCTGTGCCATGAAAATGTTGGCAAGAACCGTATTCCTCATACTTTGGCCATTTATTTGTAGGTAGTTTTTGTCATTGAACATAAAATTAGTTTGGGCGTTAGTGAATTCTATAACATTTACAAATTTGTTGCTAGGGATGTGTATCAATGGAGTGAGGTCTAAGATATAAAGTTTTATAGCTATATTGCAGGTATAAGTGGTTGGTACTTCTGCGAAGAAAGAACTTACATCAAAACTGTCCATTAAGGCTTTACGATTTAGTTGATTAAGTTTGTTTTGTTTTGAATTTCGCAAAAAGCTGCACGAGGGCAATCTGCGCTAGTCGTTCCTAATTTTGCAGTGTCAGACTAGAGTGAAGGCAGCCACCCACCGCCAATTCTTGGAATACTCTTTACAAACGAATAGTGGGATTGATCGTCACATTGAGGAGCTGCTTGTATAATACAGTCAATTACTGCTGACACACAATTGTGTACTGGTGGCTTACAAGTGATGGCAGGATATAATTCTGTGATTGAAGTGAAAGAGGGTAAGTCTGCTTTATCCAGCTTTCATCGGGGCTCGCAGGTCGGGTGGCATTGACCACGGCCAGTCTCTCTCAAAATTATAGGAAAATTATCACTGCCTCGTGGATTATTGTCAATCCTCCATAACAAATGGGAGAACAGTGAAGGGAGCATACTGAGAAATCAATAGTGTTAAAGGACATATTGGGTGTGAAAATAAGTATAGGAACCAGCATTGAAAAGAGATATGTTGTGATCTGTACAAAGAAAATACCCGAAAGGTGACTGTGTCAGCAAGTTTAAGAAATGTTTCCTGTAAGGAAAGACATACAGATGGTAGAATGCAATTAGTGTTTTGATGTCATCCAGATTAGAACGTAAATCTCGACAGTGATGTCGAGAAACCCACTTGTTGAGAAATTTATATGCAAAAACGGCTCGTTTGGGTTGAGAAAATATTTTACATAGAAGAGCGAACAACGTTTCGATCTTCTTCGGTCATCGTCAGGTGATCTTCTATGTAAAATATTTTCTCAACCCAAACGAGCCGTTTTTGCATATAAAGAAAATCTCGACAGTTTTATTGTATCAAAGTGGCCATTTTTATTTATGTGTAGGCGAATTGGGTAAAGAACCCTTCTGTTTACGACCACATCTTTTTTTCTTTACTGTCTTTATTTCAGAAACGACTATCGACCTCATGGATCCTACCCTGGGTCAATTGGACAGGTCTTTGCTATACGACGAGGATTCCAGCGAGTGAGGACATAAACGAATGATCGTTTTGCATCTTGGAGTGGAAGAAGACGATGTACCTAAGGAAATGCCTGTACCCGGAATCAAAGGAAGTGCATCTTGGGTTTTTTTGTAATGTATGTTAGAGACAGAGATGGGTGTTGAAGTTGATTCATTAACTTTTTAAACATGAAGGTCAAAAGATATTTTATTTGGTTTAAGAACGATTCTTTTGGAGGCACAGAGAGATTTGTCTGCACTCCCACTGTAGTAGTAGAACGAATTGCAGCAGCATACGACTGAGTTGAAGTGGTAGACAGCAACTTCCGATCCTTAGATTAAGTTATGTTATGAATCGTTTTCAAACGCTACACCTCTTTTTCTTCCATCTTTTAGTGCAAGAACGAAAGTAAGTGGGTGAGAGCCATTGCAATGTACGCAATGAGGGTCCGTTTCACACTCATAGGCATCGTGGTTTTTGTTAACGTAACATACACACGTCATGGAGCCACGACATAACTTATTGGAGTAACAGAACTGCTGACACTGGAAACATCTGAGAGTATGTGGAATGCATGACCGAACCCTGCAATTAGGATAACCTGCCTTAAAGTTGGAAGGTAGACGTGGTGATATAAATGTCAGAATGAGGACATTGGTCGGCATCGTAATTCCATCTTTGCTAGTGGAGATATGCTTCACTGCAGCTACTCTTTGGGTGGAGAAACCAGTGAAAATTTTCACCTCCAGAATGTTTTTCAAATCCGTCTCAACAATACCTCCTTGTGATTAATTCAAAGCAGCATGAGGTGTAACCTCAATAGGTATATACGCTATCGACTTTGAATGGAAGAGGAGTTCACTCTGTTGAGATGAAGATGTTTCCACCAATATATCACCAGATAGAAGTTTCGTTAGTGACTTTGGAAAGCTAGCAATTCCCCCTAGATCATTCTGAATGAAAAAGGGAGATATTTGCTCTAAAGGTTTGTCTGAAAAAGAATGTAACATAGAAAATTAGGTACAACAGTTGTTACAGTTGTTGAAGATTGCTACTCAGAACTTGTGAACAGTTTAATGTATTATACTGACATATAAGTGTTTAAATAATTTTGTGCAATGTACCAATATTGAAGTGTGTAAACGATTTAGTTTCCTGTACCGCACTGATGTTTGTAAAGAATTTTGTCCTATTTACCGCTATAGAAGTGTACAAACAATTTAATTCTAAGTACTTATATAGAAGTGTTTAAACAATTTATTCTTATGTACAGATATAGAATTTAGTGTATTGGTCTCTCATGGAAATGTGTTTTTGTTCTTTCTATCATTTAACGTATTGATGTATGTTACGGTTCTTGTGTACATAATTATGGTATTTTTCTGTGACTTTTTCTCCCTCTCCACTTCTCGCTTACGACACTTGTATTCGTACTTCTGTTGGGCAGAGCAGAATAAGCTTATTGATTTCCTTTGCTTTTAAGAAAAACAGTTAGTATATAAAACCATATAGAAATAAAACTGAAAACAGTGTTTTAGTTCACGTTACAAAAAAGTGTGTTTCGTATGTCTTTGGGTTTGAGAATAAGGTAAATCCAACTTAGAAAGTGGTTTGACAAAAATTAATATTTCAACTAATTATCACAACTAACCTACTGTTACTAATCAACTGTTGATAGAACTTTTGTATATTAACTTATTTGGTTGAACATATATTTCAGTAACAGTTAGATAAAAAGGAGACTGATTGCATTGCTTTAGTTCAAACCATTTGAACTTTTCAATTTAGCAGAAAAACACATATATTTAGATATGCAACTTTTTATTATAAAGAAATCAAGATTATATATTGCGTTTTTTATATCAATACATAATAAACTCAGAATGTTTACTGTATCATTGATCTATCAAGTGTAACATTAAAAGAAACTACAAGCGTTATACATTATTTATTGCTGATGTCGATTCCGGAAATTTCAGCTGCTCTAAGCTTCAGTTTCAGCTTTAGGTGTTTGACGATTGGCGTTTCGTATGGCCATAGACTTTTGTTGGTGCCGACAAAGGTATAAGTTCTCTGCCAGCGTTATTTCCTTCTCTTATAACGAAGGAAAATCTCTGTTCTGATAAAGAAAACAAAACAAATACGAATCTAACCTCAGTAAACGGTAACACTGAAAATACTATTCCATCATACAAACTATATTAACTATAAAATATGAACTTTTATTATACATTTTAAATAAATCTTTACTTTGTAGGAGAAGCTGGAGTTAATGATTTCCCCATGTAAATTTGAAGACTGTTCCTTCTGCATATCTAAAGCATAATGCAATTGTCTGAAGAAAACACAACACATATCTTCATCATTCTTCAGTATTAAACATGAAGTTATTGTCTCCTTCAAACAAATCTTGTTTAACTACTCTTTTTTTTCGATTTTTGTGTCGAGAATAAAGCGCGTGATCTAGTGGTTAACGTGTCAAGAATGTGCATCCAAAGATTTATGGTTCAACACCTGCTGCATAAACGCCCTTTACACTTTGAGAGCCATAAGTGGTTGTAAATCCCTTACTCCCTCCAATAAAAATAACTTAACAGAAGATGATGGTTATTGAAGAAAGCTAGATAATGTTGTACGCAGTAGTTTTGCGCAAAATTGTTAAGAAATTAAATAAATAGAAATATCTTTCCCTGCTTAGGATGTGATTGAACGTTTGGACTAGCTACAGTATTTATCTGTATGTGTATATGTGGGTGTTAAATAATTTAGTTCAATGTACCGATATAGATTTGTGAAAACAATTTAGTCTAATGTACCGATATATAGGTTTTGAAACAATTTAATCTATTTTACCAACATAGTAGTGTGTGTAAATAATTTGTTCTATACATTGATATAGAAGACTTGAAATAATTTAGTCGAATGCACCGATACAGAAATGTGAAAAATTCAGTTTAATGTACATATATAGATATGTTTAAACAGTTTAGTCGCTTTCGGCGATGTAGAAATAAATAAAACATTTTTCTAAAGTACCGATGAAGAAGTCCGTAACAATTTAATTTAAAGTACCGATATATAAGTCTGTAAAGAATTTGTGGAATACATCGATATAGAAATGTTTAAACAATTCAGTTCAATATACCGATGTGAAAGTGTGTAAAGAACCTATCCTTTACAGCGATATAGAAGTGTGTAAACAATTGAGTCCAGTGCACAAATATAGTAGTGTGGAAATATTTTAGTGCAATGCACTGATATAGATGTGTGTAAAAACGTAAGTTCAATCTACCGATATAAAATATGTGTAAACAATTTAGTCTATTGTACTGATATAGAAGTGTGTAAAGAATATGTGCACTGCACCGATACAGAAGTGTTATAAAATTTAGTTCAATTCACAAATAGGTGTGCTAACAATTTAGTCTACTGCACCGATATAGAAGGGTGTACAAAGTTAGTCTAATATACCGATGTAGACGTATTTAGACTGTTTAGTCAAATGTACCCACATAGAAGTGTTTGAACAATTTTGTTTAATGTATACCGATATAGAACTGTTTAAATAATTTAGCCCATTGTACCGATATAGAAGTGTTTGTTAATAATTTTTCCCAATCGCCAATATGGAAGTTTTTAAACAATTTAGTCCATTGGAAAGATATAGAACTGTGTCAACAATTTACTCTAATGTACCGATAGAGAAGTTTGTAAACATTATGGTCTAATGTTCCGATATAGAATTGTTTAAATAATTTATTCGATTGTTTTGATATAGAAATGTGTAAATACTTAATTGGAATATAAAGTTATGGAAGTGTTTAAACAATTTAGTCCAATGTAACGATAAAGTGTTTATACTGTTTAGTCTGATGCATAATACAGAAGAGTGTAAAGAATTTGTTCAAAGCAACGATATAAAAGTGTTGAATATATTTATTCCAATGAATTGATATAAAAGTATTAAGCAATTCAGTGTAATACACCGAAATAGAATTGTGTAAACAATTTGTCCAATGTATCGAAAGAGAAGTGTGTAAACACATTGGTCTAACGTACCAATATAGAAGTGTTTAAACAGTTTAGTCTATTATACTGATATGTAAGTGTTTAAAAATTTTGTGCAATGTACCGATATTGAAGTGTGAAAATGATTTAGTCTCACGTACCGATATTGAAGTGTGTAAAGAATTTTGTCCTAAGTACCGATATCGAAGAGGGTAAACAATTTATTCTAATATTCCGCTTCAACTTAAGCTGAACATTGGAGTGAAATTTTCATCCTCATTTGGAAAAATTACTGTGGATTCAAAATCCCTTTGTTGATTGTGCAAATAGTAACGATTTGCCTTTGAAAGAGAAAGAAGTCTAATAGAAATTTCAATTAATTATACCCTAAACACAAAATTTCAGCATGAAGAAATTATACCATTTTGGATTCAAATAGCCATGGAATACATTGAAATAAGTAACAGAGCTTTGATAATTTTGATGCGTTTCGCAACAACATATCTTTGTGAACAAACGTTTTCACTGTGTACAGCTACAAATACCAAATTTAGAAGCAGTTTAAATATTGGAGATGATTTGCCCTTACATGTAACTACCAAAACTCCAAACATTGAACTACTTTATGAACAAAAGCAAGCTCACCCGAACCACTAATAAATAAATAAGTACACTGTACTTTTACTGATATAAATTTCGCAAGCAGATATTTTTGAACAAGAAAGCAGGAGTAAAAATTTTTTCTTTAAATATGTATATTTGTTATAAATTTATATTCTAAAATCTTGAAGTAAACTTTATCTGCTGCTAGTGACCGATTGTTTCTACTTTTAGTGCATCTTTTTTACCGAGACCTCAGAATGTTTTATTCTTTATGACGCGAAGCTCAGCAGGTCTATAAAGTTTGAGATGCCCTGTGTTAAGCCTTTAAACTTATTCTACAGCAAAGGTAATGTGGGAGGAAAGCATTTGTAAGCTTAGATCCTTATAAAAAGTGGTCTAAAGAGCCCCTTAATGGGTCTATTTTGATGTATAACAAATTACAACAAGTAACTATAGTTCTGGTTTATTTCGATCTTTCGTAAAAACAAGTGTTTAAAACATAAGAATAAGCAGGTTTTTGTACAATAATGAGTTAAACATTCTTTATCAGCAATTAATTAGTTTCTAGATCTCTAATGGAGAAAGTAAAGATCTGTGGTCATCGAGAGTACTCTCTTATTTCTATAGTGAATTAACAGAGATGTCAGAAAGGACGCCATTATTTCAGTAGGCAGTCTGTTAAGTTTGTATCATGTGTTTGTGTTAAGAAATGTTAAAAGTTATTCAACCTGTATCATATGAAAGTACTGATGAGACTTAAAACCTATTAAACATGAATCATGGCCAGTAATTGAAGAGAGATTTACATGGATTATGTGCAGCTATGGAGGAATGTTAGAACTTGTCATGTGTCATATGCTGATTTTGGAGAATGTTAGAGCCTGTTATCCATTAATCATGTCATTACATATCTTCAACGGTGAAAAGCGAGGATTGTGAATAACTAGATAGCTCCTAGTTAACTGAATTGTACCTACACCAACTCAAAAATTAATTAGCTCGTCTTGAACCGTCCACAATTTTTCAAGGTCGTTCCCGCTCACAAGAAAGCTCAACATTGTTTGTTAGTTTTACAAACCTATATAAATTATTATTTCTATTAACTTTTTGTAACAATCGTTACTAAGAATCTATTATTATTTGTATATTAAATTGTTTTTGAGAAATATAAATGGGAGGTACAACGACAGATACCTAATTAGAAATAGAACTTGAAGGTACAACAAATAATACTGAGCTAAAAATACGAATGGTGGTTTACAATGACTCACACCGGATTAAAAATACAAGTGGGATGTACAACATCTCGTACTGAATTAAAAATACAAATGAAACATAGAAAAAAATTATATTTAATTAAAAATACAAATGGGATGTACAACATCTCGTATTGAATTAAAAATACAAATGAAACATAGAAAAAATTATATTGAAGTAAAAATACAAATGGGATGTACAACATCTCGTATTGAATTAAAAATACAAATGAAACATGGAAAGAATTATATTGAATTAAAAATACAAATGGGATGTACAACATCTCGTACTGAATTAAAAATACAAATGAATCATAGAAAAAATTATATTGAATTAAAAATACAAATGTTTGGATAAAGCTACGCTCTCTAAGTCGTGAATCAATTAGAAAGATATATTGACATTAAACATTGTATTAACGGGTTGAAAACATCTGTGTTTAATCAAAAATTTGATAATTACTTTAACAAAACAAAATTAATTTATTAGCATCATTCATAATTACACCGGTTTTACTGGATGTGTTACTGTACCAGAAAACGTACAATGAAAGAAATTAATTGGTACTATTTAAGTTCAGAAGTTTATAAAGTCGAAAAGTTGACTGAATTAGCAGAACGTCATATGTTTTCACAATGGTGCGTATGTGGGTGGAGAAATTTTTCTAGCAATTTCAAATGTTTATTTGTTCTCAAATCAGCTTTGGTGTTCTATTCAATGGAAGAGGTCACAGATCTTCCACATGAATATAAATTTTCAAATCATGTGCCGGAAAGGAGAGTTACCTTTGCTTGTTTTCAGGATAAATTGTTGGAGCAGTATATTTTAGAAGTGGTGTGAAAGAAATGAGATGAATAATTAAAGGCATTTATTTTGATTAGAACTTTCTAAATATCTCAGAACCTTATAGTGTTTTTCTTCATAATTGTCCTGATTCTTCTCACATTAAACATGCTCGCCCTTTCAGACGTGCGGGGGTTACAATGTTACTATCAATCCGACTATTCGTTGGAAAAAGAGAAGCCCAAGAGTTGGCGGTGATGACAAACTGCCTTCCCTCTATTCTTACACTGCTAAATTAAGGACAGCTAACACAAATAGCTCTGGTGTAGCTTTGGGCGGAATTCAAAAACAAAGAAACACTTTATCTGCTCCCTTTTCTCAAATTCACCACAAGTATTTGTTCTACCATAAGTCTACTGTACCGATATGAAAGAGTTTAGTTTGTTCCACCGATATAGAAGTGAGTAACTAGATGTTCAATGTAGAGATACAGGAGTGTCTAAACAAGTTAGTCCAATCTACCGATATAAAAAATGTGGAAACAATTCAGTTTAAAGCACCTATAGAGAAGTATGTAAAGAATTTGTGCAATGCACCGACATAGAAGTGTGTAAACAATATGTTCAACGAACCGATGTAGAAGTGTTTAATCAATTTAGTCTAATGTACCGAAAAAGATGTGTTAAAACAATTTATTCTATTGTACTGATATAGAAGTGTGTAAAGAATACAGTTCAAACCACCAATATAGAAGTATGAATAATTCAATATTATACACCGATATAGAAGTGTTCAACAGTTTAGTTAGATTATCCGATACATTAGTGTGTAAATATTTTTGCCCAATGTGCATATATAGCAGGATTTAAATAATTTAGTCTAATGCACTAACATAAAAGGGTTTAAAAATTTTAGCCTAATGTACCGATATACACATGTTTAAATACTTTGTCCAGACTACCGATATACAAGTGTGTAAATAATTTAGACGAATATACCAATATAAAACTTTGGAAACACTATAGTCCAAAGTACCGATATCGAGGTGTGTAAACAATTCAGTCTAATGTATCCATATAGGAGTGTTTAAAAAAAATTTAGTTAATATGGCGGTACAAAAGTGAGTAAAGAATTTAGTCTTATGCACTTATATAAGTTTATGTAATGAATTTAGTCTAATATACTGGTATATAATGTGTGAATACAATTTACTCTAATGTACCGATCTACAAGTTTGTAAACAGACAGATTTGGTCGAACATATTTTTCAGTTACAGTTTGAGAAAACGATACTGATTGCATTACTTTAGTTCAAACCATTTAAATATTTTAATTTAGGAGAAGAACAGACATATTTTCATATGCAACTTTGTATTATCCTTCAGTTCATCAAAGACAGATTATAAAGAAATCAAGATTATATATTGCATTTTTTTATATCACTACATAATAAACTCAAAAAGTTAACATTCATCGGTTTCATCTTTTGGTGAAACATTCATATTTCATCATTCATTCATCTAAGCTTCAGTTTCATTTTATTTGTATTTCAACAATTGACGTTTGGTATGGCCGTAGACATTTGGTGGTGCCTGCGTAGGTATAAGTCCTCGGCGATCTTTATTTAAGAGATGGTAAAGTGAAAACCTGAGTCCTAGATAAAGAAAACAAAACAAATACGTATCTAACCTCAGTAAACGGTAACTTTGAAAATAATATTCCATCATATAAAGTATATAAGGTATAAAATATGAACCTTTATTATACATTTTAAATGAATCTTTACTTATGCAGGAGAAGCTGGAATTAATGATTTACACTTGTAAGTTTGAAGACATTTCTTTCTGTCATTTTAAACCTTAATGCAATTGTTTGAAAAAAAAACGTATATCTTCATTATTCTTTAGAATAAAACTTTAAGTTATTGTCTCCTTCCAAATAATCCTGTTTAACTACAATTTTCCTTCAATTTTTGTCTCGAAAATAAAGCACGTGTTCTAGTGGTTAAGGTGTTCAGGATGTGCTTTGAAAGATTTATGGACCAACTCTTGCTGCATAAACGTACTTTATAATTTGAGTGCTATAAGTGGTTGTAAATACCCTACTCCCTCTAATATAAATAGCGTAACAGAAGGTGATGGTTACTGTAGAAAGTTAGGTATGGTTGTATACACTAGCTTTGTGCAAAATGGTTAATAAATTATCTAAATGGAAATAACAAAATTTATCTTTCCCGGCTTAGAATGTGATTAAACGTTTGTGCTTAGCTACATTATTCAACTGTATGTATATATATGTAGTGTTAAAACTGGACAAATATCTAAATGTCACACCAAACATGCTCGCCGTTTCTGTCGTGAGGACGTTATAATTTAACGGTCAATCCCGATAATCTGCCTTCCCTCTTGTCTTATACTGCGAAATTAGGAAAGACTAAAGCAGATGGCTCTCGTGTAGCTTGCACAAAATTCTAAACGAAACAAACAAGCCATCAATAGATATGAATAAATACATAGTGACGCTATAGAAATATTTGATTCACTTACGATATATATTGGGAAAGAAATGAAAATAAATGACTTAAACATTCTAATTTCATAAATACAGTTTACGACGTGTGTATTTATTACCTGTAGTTGGTGGAATTACGGTGATTATTACGAGTAACGCTAGAACCACTCAAATCTTCATTCTCGATGATTAAGTGTATTCTGCTTTCTAGTGCTTCGAAGTGAATAAGATGAGAGATATTCTACCTTTTATGGGTTGAATTAATTTCTTTATGGACAATAATTACTTCCGGGAATTATGTATGCAGATGTTTATGTCACGCGTTATTATGACAACACAAGCTCAACTGATTAGATTACCTAATAACTGCAACAGACTGGTCTGCCACAAAGAGATGCACGTGTTTTATTGGATGACATGAGCTTTGTGAAACACAATCATCGAACAAATGAATTTAGGCTCGTGTTAAATTAAGGTTGTTTAAACTTCAAGGTTAAAGTAAAGAGCATTATATAGTGTCCTGTTCTTCATTACAACAACATATCCTGGTAGCACAGCGCTAAAAGCGGTTTTTGAAACATGTGGTGAGCACAGCACAGATATTTCACTTCGTAGCTCTGTGCTTAGCTTGTTTATTTTTATTTAAGTACAAAGCTACGCAAAAGGCTATCTATTCTTCGCCCGTAATGGAAATCGAAATACGTTACCTAGCATTTTAAGTTCCCAGACATACCGCTATGTCACTAAGCGGATGTGTAGCTTTGCGCGAAATTAAAAAAAAAAAAAAACTTTAAGAAAATAAATAAAAATGTCGTTTAGTTCTTTTTCTGATGTTTTTGTTTATGCCGAAATAAAAAGAAGTGGTGAAACTTATAATAGTGTTTAAAAAAAGATGTTTTTTAAACATTGTCACAAGTTGTTTTGGTGTGAATAATTCAAAAGTTTAATAATTCTCTGTTTAATAAGTTTTTTTCTTTCTGTATATCTTTGTAGACTGCTCCTAAACTTTAAAGTTCTAATGACCTCAGTTCAAATCATATTAGTATCCAAAGGATTGCCTTCTTGGGTGTCAACAGTAATTTTATTAGCTTACAATGCTGAAACCCAAGTGAAAGGGTAAGGATTCTGTTTCGTGATAAATGTTTATATTAAGATAAAGTAATTAAAATTTATGAATTGTAACTTTTCAACGAACCGTAACAATCCAGAAGAATTTAGTGCTTTTTTTATTATTTTGTTACAAATTAGTTTTAAAATGACCAAATATGATATTGAAAGTACAAATATTTGTTTTTGAAAGCCAGTATAGATCCTCTACATACAAATTGCATATCAAAAGCTACATTATACGTTTAGCTTTCTAATCATCTTAGAAACAACTGATTCTGCAACTAATTTAACAGCGTAAAATTAGAGGGAAGGCACCTAGTCATCACCACCCACCGCTAACTCTTTGGCTACTCTTTTACCAACGAACAATGGAATTGATCGTCACATTATAACACCCCCACGGCTGAAAGGGCGAGCATGTTTGATGCGATGGGGATTAGAACCCGCAATTCTCAGATTACGAGTCCAATGCCTTAACCCACCTGGTCATCCCGGTTCTCAAGAGTATTATCACTCGTTTCAATAGATGAAAATTTTATTTCCATACGGAAATATATACACAAAAGTCAGCGTAGTTCTTAACCATTACCTGGGTAAAAAGATTACAACACATTTCTGGGTTTGCAACACCTGGTATACAAATAAGCGTAAATACATACAGAACACTTTCAAGAAAACTTAGACAAATTATCTGAATATACCGTGCGTACAGATGTTTTCTATACACGTCTAAACGAGTATTTCAATTCCAAAGTATAATGAATAATTAAAATATTACAATTTCTTGAATTATAGAAATATGAAATATTTACTTCCTCTTTTCATTAGGCATATTTTTCTGGATAAACTGGACACAGAGATCTAATAGTAATCGTGTTTATGAAGCTTTGTTAACATCAAGTTATTGTGTAATCAATTATCAAATTATGTAACAGTTTTTATTTAATAAACGTAGCTTTCAATTTGTTAGAGATCGGATACAAATGTGTCTTCGGTTTGCACTGCTTGAATAAACATACTACTGTGTGCATTTTCTCTTTCGACAGGCATCGAAGACCCTTCATCGAATTCTCGAGTTCGTTGGTTCCATATCGTAAGGGATTCGCTCTTTTCTAATCAGGTATGGCCTGGTAAACTTGAGGGTATTCAAGAAGTGACATGCTCAAATCTCCGTCACATTAAACGTGCTCCCCCTTTCAGCCGTAAGATTGATATAATGTGATGGTAAATTCCAGTAATCGCCGATAAAAGAGTATCTCAGTAGTTGGCGGAAGGTGATGATGATTATATGCCTTCTTCTTGTCTCACATCGCAAAATCAGGGATGGCATGAGCAGATAGATCTCATACGGCTTTGCGCGAAATTTAAAACAAACAAATCTAAATACAATGATGAAGTCTAGATTTAAAAAAAAAACTAAAAGAGAGGTGTCTGTGTAGTGATACTGCTAGAATTAAAGTTTCGATAATCGTGGTGTTCAGAGCACAGATAGTCGTTTAGGTAGCTTTGCACTTAATAACAAACAAACTAAACGACTACAGACTCTTGAAAATCATAACGCACACAACTAGATTTATGCGTCATGGTCAAATACTCTTTGAAGCGACACATATTAATCTCCGACTTTATTGACACAAAGGAATGAGAAAGATGACACTAAAACGATCTTTTAACAATATGTTGTGAGGAAAGTTGAAGCTTGCAATCATGAAACTATAAGCCCAAAGTATGAAACCACCGAAACACTCTGTTCCACTTTGATCTTTATTCAATAGTAAATTGAGGTTCTCCACATTGTACTTTCTGTATCCATACAAGTCGTTTTTTTACGTATATAATTTCAGAATATATTTATATGAAATATAATTCTATTTATAACAATTCTAATTGGTAATTGTCAAGTTAGGTTAGATTTGCTGTAGTTTAATTAGACAAAATTGGTACCAATGAGCTCTATGACGTCATACACCTGCAAGACGTCATGTTTCATTTTGTTTCACTTCCTTCGAGATTTAAACCCACGTCAGATCCAGCTTAATATTTTTTGTTTCGCTTAAAAATTATGTTAAAAACAAACAAAAACTTGTAAACGTGACTAGTTATCCTTTTCCTTTAGAAAAGTATATTATACTAACGGCCTAGCCTTTTTTCAACAAATCTTTGTTTCTGACTTTATAATAAGAAACACTGATTTAAGGTCAGCATGTTATTATGTTATGATGAAATTTAAGTGCTTGAAAGAATTTTTATTAAGAATGTATTTTGAGTCTGTGAAAATACTTTTGAAACGCCAAAGATATGAGAATACGTTTTTATACTAATTAATAATTAGTTGTTACCCTTTTAATGTACAAGTGGCTGAATATCAGAATTAAATGTGATACGAGTAAAAATCTTCCTAGGCCTAATACCATTTCAACTGCGTTATCGTCGAGGGCAAGCACTGCAAGGCAAGATGAAACAAGAAGTACCGAAACAAGAAAGAAAAAAAGCATGATGAAAGTTTTATGAATATGTTTTTACCTGGACAGGTAATGAAGATGGACATAGTGGGTTGTGTGTTCAATGTGGAACAATGTTGAGTAACAATATCTTTACGAAACAAGTTTTGAAGAAGACACGTTAATTTGCAAACCTTTGCCTTCTCAAACAACAGGCGAAGAAATATTTCAACTGATAGATTTATTTATGGGAGAACATGAAATTGAACGGCAATTTTGTTCAAGTATTTGCAGTTATGGGGCTGCAGCTATAACAGGAAAATTTTCAATCGTAGTGACACGCATAAAAAAAAATTGTCTGTGTTCGCCACGCACATGCGATGAAACGAATGCCAGAAGACTTACAAGATGTATAAGGTAATGTCATAAAAATAGTTAATTTTATAAAATCAAGATCACTGAATGCGAAGATCTTCAGTTTGTTCTGTGAGAATATGGGAAGTTTCGATAAAAATTTGCTTCTTCATTCTGAAGTCGGATGGTTTCGCGGTAAAAATTCTTGCTCGGTTTTATTAGCTGCGTGAGGAGATAGGTTCCTTTTGAAACAGAATTACATTGCCTAATGGCTTTTCGAATATTGTCCCATATGAATTTGGAACTGGTGGTTGAAGATATGCTAGATATGAACTTAATCCAAAATTCTTTCTGACTTTGACGTCTTATCCACCGAGCATGTGCATGGGCATGATGGAAAACGATGTAGTGCGAGAGTGTGGGATACCAACGTAAAACATCTCAGGCCACTTTTAGAGATTTCCGTGACACGTAGCAGGCAGAATTCCACCACAGACGATGATATCGTGGAAAACGTGGTTTTAAGAATACATTGAGGAGCTGCTTGTATAATACAGTCAATTACTGCTGACACACAGTTGTGTACTGATGGCTTACAGAAAAGGCAGGATCAAATTCTTTGACAGAGGTGAAAGTGGGTAAGTCTGCTTGATCCAGCTTCCACGGGGACTCGCAGGTCGGGTGGCATCAATCACGGACAGTTTTTCTCAAAATTATAGAAAAATGACCACTGCCTCGTGGATTATTGTCAATTCCCAATCAAAAATTGGAGAACAGTGAAGGGGAGCATATTGAGAGATGAATAGTAGTAAATGACGTACTTGGTGCTTGAACATAAGTATAGGAACCAGTATTGAAAAGAAATAGGTTGTGATCGGAAAGCATACGCTCTGTTGATCCTCCTATTAATATCGGCAATTCCCCAATGGTGATGATGTCCATTAATGTTCCCTAGGATTAAAAATAGAGACAGTAACTGTTCAATGAGGGTATCAAGGTCTCATTGATCATAGGTCTCTCCTGGCTACAGGTGGAGAGAACAAAGAGTCATGGTACGACGCAAGGAAACACGGTTGGCTACGACTTCGTAGGGAATCGAAGGGAAAGAGAAGGAGGGCACACGCTGATCAACCACCAGTGTCACCCCTCCATGTTTGTCATTTCTGGAAAAAGAAAATACTTTAAATATGACTGTGTCAGCAGGTTTCAGAAATGTTTTCTGTAAGGAAAGACATACACATGGTAGGAAACAATCAGTGTTTTGATGTTATCCAGATTAGAACTTAATTTTCGACAGTTTCATTGTATCAATGTAAACATTTTTATTTATGTGTAGGTGAATTGGGTGGAGAACCCTTCTGTTTACGACTACATCTTTTTTCTTTACTGTCTTTATTCGACCTCCATGGATCCTGCCCTAGGTCGATTGGACAGGCCTTTGCTATTCGACGAGGATTCCTGCGACTGAGGACGTGAACGAATGATTGTTTTGGATCTTGGGGTGGAAAAAAAAACAGATGTACCTGAGGAAATGCCTGTACCCGGAATCAAAGGAAGTGCATATTGGTTTTTTTTGTGATGTATGTTAGAGACAGAGATGGGTGTTGAATTGATTCATTAACTTTTAAATATGAAAGTCAAAAGACTTTTCATTTGGTTTGAGAACGATTCTTTTGGAGGCACAGAGAGATTTGTCTGCACTCCCACTGTAGTAGTGGAACAAAGTGCAGCAGCATACGACCGAGTTGAAGTGGTGGACAGCAACTTTCGAGCCTCAGGGTTAGTTTTGTTATGAATCGTTTTCAAACGCTACACCTCTTTTTCTTCCATCTTTTAGTGCAAGAACGAAAGTAAGTGGGTGAGAGCCATTGCAGTGTACGCAATGAGGGTCCGTTTCACACTCATAGGCATCGTGGTCCTTGCTAACGTAACATACACACGTCATGGAGCCACGACATAACTTATGGGAGTAACAGAACTGATGACACTGGAAACATCTGAGAGTATGTGGAATGCATGACCGAACCCTGCAATTAGGATAACCTGCCTTAAAGTTGGAAGGTGGACGTGGTGATATAAATGTCAGAATGAGGACATTGGTCGGCATCGTAATTCCATCTTTGCTAGTGGAGATATGCTTCACTGCAGCTACTCCTTGGGTGGAGAAACCAGTGAAAATTTTCACCTCCAGAATGTTTTTCAAATCCTTCTCAACAATAACTCCTTGTGATTAATTGAAAGCAGCATGAGGTGTAACCTCAATAGGTATATACGCTATCGACTTTGAATGGAAGAGGAGTTCACTCTGTTGAGATGAAGATGTTTCCACCAATATATCACCAGATAGAAGTTTCGTTACTGACTTTGGAAAGCTAGCAATTCCCCCTAGATCATTCTGAATGAAAAAGGGAGATATTTGTTCTAAAGGTTTGTCTGAAAAAGAATGTAACATAGAAAATTAGGTACAACAGTTGTTACAGTTGTTGAAGATTGCTACTCAGAACTTGTGAACAGTTTAATGTATTATACTGACATATAAGTGTTTAAATACTTTTGTGCAATGTACCAATATTGAAGTGTGTAAACGATTTAGTTTCCTGTACCGTACTGATGTTTGTAAAGAATTCTGTCCTATTTACCAATATAGAAGTGTACGAACGATTAATCCTAAGTACCTATATAGAAATGTTTAAACAATTTAGTCTAATATGCCGATATAGAAGAGTTTAAATAATTTATTCGAAAGTACTGATAACGAGATGTGTGAACAATTAAGTCCAATGTACTGATATAGAATTGAGTAAATAGTTCAGTCTAATGTCTTAATATAGAAGTTTTTCAAACAGTGTAGACCGATGCACTGATATAGAAATGTGAAAACATTTTGTCCACCGTATAGATATAGTTAGTTAGTTATCACCATTAGATTCCATCTAGGAACATAGGGCCGCAATCGCTTGCAGATTCTTCAACAAGTATTTAAGTGAGTAGGTTGTTAACTCACTGCACACTGTAAAGATATACCAGGGTTTAAATAAGTTATTCCAATGTAATAGTATGGAAGAGTGTAAACAATATAGTCCAAGGCACCGATATAAGAGTTTTTGAAGAATTTAGTTGAATGTATCATATAGAAATGCTTATTAAGTTTAGTCTAATACACCGATAGAAAATTGCAGAAACAATTTAGTCCAATACACCGATACAGAAGTGTATATACAGCTTAGTCTGATGTAGCGATGTAGAAGTTTTTAAACAATTTAGTCTACTGTACCGATATGAAAATGTCTGAAAATAATTTATCCTAAGCACCGATGGGGAAGTTTTTAAACAATTTTGTCAAGTGCACCGGTATAGAACTGTGTAATCAATTTAATCTAATGAATCGATATTCAAGTGTGTAAACAATTTAGACCAATGTACCGATATAGATGTTTATAAACATTATAGTGTAATGTTGTTGCTTTTGAATTAAGTTCAAAGCTACACAATTGGCCATCTATTTTTTGCCCACCACGGGTACCGAAACCCAGTTTTTAGCATTGTAAGTCCGAAGACATACCGCTGAGCCACTGGGGGGCATAATATAAAGTACCGACAAAGAAGTGTTTCAATAACTTATAAGAATGTCCCTAAATAGAAATGTGTGTAGAATCTGTCTTGGGCAGTGATATAAAAATGTTTAAACAATTCAGTACAATGTATCGAAATAGAGATGTGTAAACAATATACCAAATGTATTGAAAGAGAAGGGTCTAAAGAGTTTTGCCTGAAGTACTGATATAGAAGTGTTTAAACAATTTAGTTAATATGGTGGTACAGAAGTGTGTAAAGCGTTTCGTCTTATGTACCTTATATAAATGTGTGTAATGAATTTAGTCTAATATACTGGTATAAATGTGTGTATACAAGTTACTCTAATGTACTGATCTAGAAGTTTGTAAACAGACAGATTTGGTGGAACATATTTTTCAGTAACAGTTTGATAAAACGATACTGATTGCATTACTTTAGTTCAATCCATTTGAATATTTCAGTTTAGGAGAAGAACAGACATATTTTCATATGCAACTTTGTATTATCCTTTAGTTCATCAAAGACAGATTATAAAGAAATCAAGATTATATATTGCATTTTTTACATCATTACATAATAAACTCTGAAAGTTTACTGTAACATTCATCGGTTAATTGTAATATTTAAAGAAACTAAAAACGTTTTACATTATTTATTGCTTGTGTCGATTCCGGAAATTTCAGCTGCTCAAAGCCTCAGTTTAGTGTTTTTCCTCTTCATGAATTTTGTTTGGTACGGTCATAACTATTTGGTGGTGCCTGCAAAGGTATAAGTTCTGTGCGATCTTTATTTTTCAGATGGTGAAGGGGACGCCTGAGTCCTAGATAAAGAAAACAAA